>NC_089735.1:623333-932500 GCF_035083965.1 Branchiostoma lanceolatum | reverse complement strand
CCGGTTAGTCCGCGCCGACAACAGTCGACACAAACGGCCCTCCGCTCAGACCCTGTTCCCGTCTGACGTGCTGACGTGTCACAGCGGATTCTTACTCAGGGTATCTCCTCCTCTGCTTCTTAAACACTTTTAAGGCGGGATTACGGAAGATTGGACGGGCGGAGGAGTGTTAAATCATCCTGTCAGCTCACAAACGCTTTTAACATCTTTAAATCGATGGTTTGATTTCCCAGGGCGACGAAACGCGGCGGGAGAATCCGTTCTGCAGCTGATAGGTAGAACTCACGGCTTACTCCTCTTCTTGTAAGGGAGGGATACCTTATCAGAGCCATCGCACAAGTACGAGTACACCAGCAGACAAAGACCTGCCGAGGGGAACGAAAAACGAAGGGAAATGGAGAAGATTTACTTCGATAGGAAATGAAATGAAATGGGGATGGGCTTAGATTCGTGAATTTGAACATGGACCCACGGATTTCATCTCAGAATATAATGCACCAGCTTTCTCCCATATCTTCAATTATCTATTGTAACTCCCTACATACACGTCATGTAATTGAAGACCAGCTTTACTGTATCCAAGAGGATCCCCCAGACATGGCTGCAATGTTGTTCTTATCGCTTTTGTGTTTGAGCGGAACATTTCCCATCATTCTTATTTGACAGCTTGGCTTTTCTCTCTCTTTTGTGCCTTTGAATATTTTGACTGCAATCGTTATCATCGCTACCAAGTGTGATGGTAGGTTTATATGTGCACATGTACGGCAGAAGCAGATGTTTTCTAGCTATGGGTAGGTGTTGAAACTTCTGTCGCACAGGGCGTGATGGTAGGTTTAGATTCATTCTGCTGCAGTAGGTGATTAACTAACCAATTAACTGCACATGCCCCACGACAGAGCACCTTGCTTTGGCCAAACATAAGTTCGTTTCCTAACCTCCCTGACAGAAAGTCGGCAGAACAAAACCCATGCATTCCGGAACACCGTCTTACTAAATCCTTACAGTGTCGATCTCAGAAACGTACCTCTTTGTTTCCCGTCCATCGAAATCTTCTTTAAAAAGACGACCCGAGAATCGGGATCCCCCGGTCGATGGGTTACCTTAGATGGATCCCCCGAACTCCCCGCCTGACATGCGGCCTTCGCAAACTCCCCAAGACAACCTATTACTGCCTGACCCTAACGGCCGTTATGAATGGGTCTGTCATAATAGTTGATTGAGGCCAGTTAAGTGTGCCGCTTGCGGCAACGGATTTTCCCTTCGACGGAATATAGTGCCATAAGTCATCCGGCTCGCGCACCCGGTGGAAGTGTCGGCAATTCCTTGGCAGTCTGGAGAATTCCGAAGGTTTCATTCTCTGTCGCTTTAGTCTCCAGGCAGGGCACTCACTAGAAATTTGATTGATATGAGACAAAATCCCCATTGAGACTTTTTGGTGGAAACGACTGCCAGACGTGTGAGTGAAGTGTTGAACGCCGCATGGGGCGAAGCGATCAACATGTCTTGGTGTTTTGGTGCACAGGTACATTTCGGATGTGTAAATAGTTGTTGTCTTTTTGTTGTACACAACCATTTTTTCTCTACCGACGTTTTGGTAGTCACCCTGCTACTTTTATCAGGGCGATGTCAACTTTTAATAGATCATTCTCATCACGGGAAGCCATCAGTACCGCGTCACAGTCTGGCCTGTTGCTGACGGCAGGTGTCGGGTTGAAGAGCCTGCTCGTCTGATAACGGGATCCCTCCCTGCCGGGGTGACGTTGATGTTAGTAGACATGCCCTCGGGGCACCTTAATACAGCGGGTATTGCATGATGATTGCCGTTGGCCCTCTACAGTCAAAATGTCGTTTTTGATCGTATATTTCTAGTATGGAAACCAAAGTTGATCGATGATAAGGCTGCTCTTGTTGCATTAGAAAGGTCCTAACTTTGCAGCACTCTACATGCTATGGTTGACTGTTACGTCTGTATAAACAGGCCTGCGGGACGATCTGCCAACGAATATTGAATGTGTTACCGATCTTCAAAACTATGAACGCCTATAGCAATCTGTGATCATGTACGGGCGAAAAGCTGTGTTCAGACGAAACATGCAACAGCACAAAGCTGTTCGGATGAGTGTACAGAGGAAACAAAGCTGTCCGGATAGTATATGTAGCTACCCGGATAGTGTATAGAGCTGTCCGGTTAGTGTATAGAGCTGTCCGGATAGTGTATAGAGCTGTCCGGATAGTGTATAGAGCTGTCCGGATAGAGTATAGAGCTGTCCGGATAGTGTATAGAGCTGTCCGGATAGTGTATAGAGCTGTCCGGATAGTGTATAGAGCTGTCCGGATAGTGTATAGAGCTGTCCGGATAGTGTATAGAGCTGTCCGGATAGTGTATAGAGCTGTCCGGATAGTGTATAGAGCTACCCGGATAGTGTATAGAGCTACCCGGATAGTGTATAGAGCTGTGCGGATAGTGTATAGAGCTGTCCGGATAGTGTATAGAGCTGTCCGGATAGTGTATAGAGCTGTCCGGATAGTGTATAGAGCTGTCCGGATAGTGTATAGAGCTACCCGGATAGTGTATAGAGCTGTGCGGATAGTGTATAGAGCTGTGCGGATAGTGTATAGAGCTGTGCGGATAGTGTATAGAGCTGTGCGGATAGTGTATAGAGCTGTGCGGATAGTGTATAGAGCTGTGCGGATAGTGTATAGAGCTGTGCGGATAGTGAATAGAGCTGCCCGGATAGTGTATAGAGCTGTCCGGAAAGTGTACAGAGGGAACAGAGCTGTAGCTGTCCGGATATTGTATTGAGCTGTCCGGATAGTGTACAGAGGGAACAATAAGAGACGAATGAGCTCAATAATCCATGCGGAAATGAGCCCCTCATTCGTCAACAGGCTCCGCCTGCTGAATGGCCATCTTAATTGCCTTCTTGGTCGATCAGTCAACTCGAAGCACAAACGATGTTAACGGAAACCTCGATACATCCCGCCCTTCCTACCCGGCCCAATCACGCGCAGGTTACGAGCATCGCGCGGTCTATAAGGGTAATAGAAGCTATCGGAGTCTGTGGTAGGACTCTTTAACGCCCCTAACCTAAAATCCTACAGTTTGCACGTATTTTCCTTCAGCTATTAAAACGTCAAAGGGTTTGTACGTCGCCTGTGCAGTTTTAACCGTGAGGATAGTCAGTCCCGGCAATGCCACAGGACCGCCTCGTAATCGAACGTGACAAAGACTAAGCATCGTTCTGTCATGTTCTCAGCTGAAGACGTGAAGTTTAGGGCAGCGTTAATTACGGACCACGTCTGGAAGATCTCAGCTGCTGGGACCGCCTGCAGTGTTGGGAGCTCTCCAATGCTGCTTCTCGTGATGCATCCGTCAGGTCCTGTCTTGACAGTATCGACTAGTCGTTGGAGCACTGTTCATCAAATTTTCTCTTAACGTAATTAATTCTGCGGTGGTAGGGGGTTTTCCAACTTTAAAAAATCTGTAATCGTGGCCACATAACTCACTGACAGTGCGAATGCTCTTTGAATTTAATGAAACTAGTCTCTTGAAGAGAGTTAATTAGCTGGCAAAGGGCTGTTTGTTCCCTGTATAATTCTTGTTTGATCTTGCGAATAGCCGATGGGATCCTTGAACATAGACAAGTTGATTTCCAAGGGAGCCACCTACGTCGAGACGTATAGCACTTATGGGCCAGAAATGATGTACATGATGATAAAATGCAAGATGCTCGCACGTTTACCTTTCGGGGAATCTTAACTTCCGTCTTCGAAATGAGTAACATGTTAGGAGAATCAGTTTTCTGTGGGAGTCCTCTTATTTTTCGTTCTACTATTTCTGGCTACTCAGAGTTGATTCCTCTGGTGAGTTACCCAGTCTATTTGCCCAATTTCTACCATTCACATCCCCCAGGGGACCATGGTAACGAACGAGATCTGACGTCAGTCAAAGGATATTTAGATTGTTTTGTTTTGCCGAGATTCTACCTCCCGGGAGTTTGTGAACTAGCAACTACATCTTCTGTCGATACAGAGAGCGGTGTTATTTGTCTTTGAGTATGTTGAACAATTAGGTATTGTTTTATATGATGAATGATTCAACGGGTAAATGTTTCTGCTTTTTTCTAGGATCTTTCAACGTGGTCAATCCTACACACGTGCATACTATATTAGCTACCCAACTTGAATTACATATTCAAATTTACCTTTTAAAAAATCAAATTCAACAAGAGCCCGATGTTGCCATCATTGTATATGAGGAGCGGTTCATACATGGAATCAAATACAAGTTACGGCTTTAACTATACAATATGGCGACCATTCTTTCGTCATAGCCCGAAGTATACTACATACATACACACATGGACATCTTTAAGCACTTGCACCCGTAACCTCATGAATCATAATCGCTCAATCTACTCTTGAACTCCCCCCTCCGAGTTCCAGACCAGACTGTGATGTGACCATGCAATTTAGATGCTTCCTGCGGGTCAGAGTTCCGGAATTGCCTGCCCTTTACGAAAGTTCTTACAGTACTGAGAGTTTGATGAACGCTCTCCACTTCTCTTTGGAAAATGTTACCTTCCATGGATGGTCTTGCGGACGGCGTTTTCGTATTTTCTCTGCTGATTATAAGTATGTTTCTGATTGTTGATGTTGTATAAACAGAGGAGACCAGCGCAATACATCATCATATTCAAGTATGTTGCCTTGCAACTTGTCAGTACAAATAACACTTTTTCTGCCAAATATCTTCCTCAAGGAGGCCATGTTTCGGGGTCCGTGTTTGTGAACTGCATAACTCGAGACGTTGTAGATATTTACAACACTTTACCTGCAAATAATTGTTAGCAGAAAAATGACAAATCCGCCCCCCCTCTCCCAACGAAATGCCATTCCTAGATGTAGCAGCAGAAATTACCGTTTTGATATATCTACGTACTGTTTTCTAATTGACGTTGCAGAAGGACAAATACTGTAAATGCATTTAGGTTCGCGGTGGTTTAATGTTTGACTTTTTCGCGGTAACCTCTATAGCGAGAACTTAATTACTCACTAACTCACTCTTTCACTCACTCACTCACTCACTCACTCACTCACTCACTCACTCACTCTTCTAGCGAACTTAATAACACCGACAAATTGTTTGTTCTGTCCGCTTACCACAATATTTCAACCACGAACTTGAAATCACCGCGAACACTTCATTTTCTTCCTGACGCGAAGCTAAATCACCGCGAACTGTAATGTACCTCAAGAGCACCCAGGCCACAGTACCTGACTAAAGGCGTTTTTCAGTACGAGAGCTGGAAACGCTTGTTGGTGTTCAGCGTTTTCCTGATCCCGAAGACAGATAAAGAATCACTGCAGATGAACATTGATTCCGAACGTTGGTTCTCCCATTGTGCGCCTGAACGGAACATCTTTCACTTGCAAGGTTTTCGATTTGTTCCAAATGAGGAAGACATTCGACGTAATGCTCCTGATGCCTCCTTTCATCCGCCTCAAAGCCCGTGCCAACATCAGAACCGTCCGGGAATCTTGATGAATGGGTTTATTCTAGGAGTTGAAGTAAGGAACTTAAAGCCAGTCTTTGATTCATCACAGATAGAGGTTTAAAGTCTTTGTGATCCACTATCTTCCCTTTAAACGGCTGTGAGTGGGGATGTGTAAGGAGCCGGTGCGTGTGTGGGATCCTGCGGGGATTTCCGGAATGGCCTTTTGGACTGACCCGCCTTCCATCTTGACCAGAATCGAAACGAAAATTGAAATTGAAACGAAATAATGCATGCGCACCAGAAGGGCTGGCGGCCAACCCCGGCTTCAATCGCCGCCCGATGAGTTGGTGCATGCACCGGGCAGTTTGTCACCGGCCGAAACGGGGATCGGTACAGAATGGCAGGTTTCTCATCAACGAACTGTTTGTCACCGGCCAAAACGGGGATCGGTACAGAATGACAGGTTTCTCATCAACGAAACTTGGCTGTTTGTCACCGGCCGAAACGGGGATCGGTACAGAATGGCAGGTTTCTCATCAACGAAACCTGGCTGTCTGTCACCGGCCGAAACGGGGATCGGTACAGAATGGCAGGTTTCTCATCAACGTAACCTGGCTGTTTGTTACGAAACGGGGATCGACCAGGAATGACAGGTTTCTCATCAACGAAACTTGGCTGTTTGTCACCGGCCGAAACGGGGATCGGTACAGAATGACATGTTTCTCATCAACGATACTTGGCTGTTTGTCACCGGCCGAATAGGGGATCGGTACAGAATTGCAGGTTTCTCATCAACGAAACCTGGCTGTTTGTCACCGGCCGAAACGGGGATCGGTGCAGAATGACAGGTTTCTCATCAACGATACTTGGCTGTTTGTCACAGGCCGAAACGGGGGTCGGTGCAGAATGACAGGTTTCTCATCAACGGACCAATCAAAAGCTTGTTGGTACTAACTATAAGTACTTTACTTTGACTTGAACGGTAACCGGTTGTTTCGCTACATTGTCAGTTGGCTACAGTCGTTTCGCTACATTACTGCAGTTGTTTCGCTACATGGTACAAGTTGTTTCGCTGCATAGTACAAGTTGTTTCGCTACATGGCAGAAGTAACATTCAAATGTAGCGAAACGATTTGTACCATGTAGCGAAACAACTTGTACCATGTAGCGAAACAACTTGTACCATGTAGCGAAACAATTTGTGCCATGTAGCGAAACGACTTGCCATGTAGCGAAAAGTGCTGTAGCGAACTTACAATGAAGCGAAACAACCTGTAACCCTTTGAATACGTATACGTATAAAATATCTATGGTTTCAATAACCGTCACAAATCAAGTTTTATATGAATATAGCTATGGAAATATAGTTGTTGCATACATTGGACCTTATATCTGCTCGTCGAGCAATAAACTAGCCCCCGTATTCTCTCCATTCTTCCGGTTGGAGTATCGCAGTGAAAACCGCCCCGCACCTCTCCAGTATGTCGCTAAGCTGTCAGCAGTGCCGCTCCCATCGACCGGCCAGACGAGTTATGGCGATAGCGGGGTGAAATTTGTTATGAGGAATGCGGTCCTTTGTGCGAGCGGACTCGCGAAGTGCTCTTGTTTCCTCCGCGATACAAGCCCGCGCCCTGCCGGATTGACCCGCGCCCAGGCAGGCTTTCTGGCGGCGGGAGAACCGCTTGAGAACCGTAGCGGCGATAGATCATTCCAACCATAAAAGCCGCGAACTGTATTTTGACAGCGATTGGCACTATCGGTGCTAGCTATTCAAACTCTGCGGCACCTCGCACAATGCCACTTTAAACGAGTGGGTGCGCCGTTTATATAGACGGGCGTCCGCACAGAGGTAGTTAGCAGGGAATCCACCAGAGGAGCGAACTGAGGCTATCTAGAGAAGCATGCATACCAGACTACCGCTTAATGTAAGAGCACTTTCGAAGTTAAGAAATTCTATTCAAGGCATAACAGGATATAAAAACCACAGCTTTTACTGTCCTTTTATGTTTCCTGATCTTCCATGGCCGAGCTGTAATAATGCGCGTAAATACGAAGCCTATATATAACTAAAGGCTATCCCTGTGAACGTTATGTTCAATCTGCTCTATGGTCTACAAGCGACCGAAATTAGCTCGTTACGATGACGTTGTCTATCCGCACATATATTTCTTGCCGTTTTGGTGAACATTACGCTATCTACTCTGCGGCGTCAAGGCGTTTCCGATAAAGCATCTGGCAAAAGCACCGTTTATCGGCTTGGACTTCTTACGAGTTCTCGGGCCATATTCGGTGTGGAATAATGTATATATTTTCCACAACACGTTAACGCGATAGCTGAAGCCCTTCGCCTGAGCACGCTCCGCAGAGTCACCGACGGTAACGGCGGGCTGTTGAATATTCCAAGGACGTCCTTCCGCCGATTGTGATCCTTAAAACTGTCCTGATTTATACCGTACTTAAAGCCGGGCTTGTAGCGGTAATGCCGCTGGCCTGGTGGTGTTGTGCGCTCTCAGTACGCCTCTCACTCACTAGTCCACTGAGTCGGAGATTGATGCCGACAGTGCGGAGTTCCCGCGGCTTCAGCCTCCTGATGAACGGGCTGCGGATCCTCTCACCATCCGTCCTTGTTCTCTCGGCGACTTGAACCGATTCGTTAGGGACTTAATAGTGTAAGAGGAATGGAAGCCCAGGTAAAACTTGACGGGAAGTTTGGGCATCGGCCCTGTGAGGAAGTCTTGATAGATTGTTTGGAATTGCGGTAAAGTGGTTGTGGTGAGATCTCGCTTCACCTCGCGATGATCCGCGAGATAATGTATTGCTCACTGTTAAAACGTTTGCCGACCTCATCCATTACATCAAAGTACTGTAGTCTGAAAATACACCCCATTCCCTGTTGTTCAAACCCCGCGGCAGTGTTAGATGTTGGCCTAGTTTGTAGCCTTCTACTGTTGGGTGGTGTGCATGGTGGCGTGTTGGCGCAAAGGTTAGGGTGTTTCGCCCAGAACCCAGGGATCATGGCACGCCACCGATGTTGTGTCCTTGGGAAAGGCACTTTAAACGATATCCTAGCTGTAGAAATTAGTACTTGACTTCGGTTGGGGAGGTAAAAGGCATTGGAACAAGAGTGTTGGGCTCCGCCTTCCAATGCAGTGCCCTATAGACACAGTGGATAACAACCCACTGCCCCTAAGGCCTAAAAACCACTATGGGGCTACCTTTACCTCTCCTGAAGGGTGTTTACGTATCTGGTGAGGTTAGTGGCATGTTTCCATGGCAACTTAAGACCAGCCTCTGTCACGATGTTCATACGTTGACTGCCCTCTATGAGACCTGCAGACCTGTCGCCTGCATATGAGCTTGCCTGATTTTGTTACACCTCTGTTGTGTCCCAGTATAGGTAATGAGCAGAAGGGGACCGAGGGTAGATCCCTGTGGGACCCCGGCATTTAGTGCGACATTAGGGACCATTGTTAGTGACTTGCATTTCTCTAAGATCGAAACATTACAGAGGCAATCAACTACTTGTAAATGACTTGCATAAAATACAGACACAGCTTATTTCTCATGTAGATAGGGTTAATAACGTCTGTGTCGTACCGTAGCTAACAAAGGTACTTAAAATGATGATTGGAACTCATTTAAAATTGCTTTACTCATGTCATGGGGACGACACTGGACATCACAATTGTGCTAGTTCTGACAATAATTGGTCCATGTTATCATATATGGCTACATCAACCGTAGTTCCCAATTCCCCTGGCTTAAATGTGCCGGCTGTCATGTTTCTTTGGGTCTGCTCAGTGGAAGGGCTGTTACAGGCTTGATTTAGGCAGGCTGCTTCACCTCTGGACCTTCTAGTGGCGAGGCAGCATCCATTGGTTCTCGGCCTGCTCGCCATGTAGTGACGTCATCAGGAATCAGCATGTTCAGACAATGTAGGTCTGAAAAAATGAAAGTGATGTCGAACCAGTTGAGCTCACTGAAGCGCTAATCTTCCACTGGTCGTGACAGAGAAGACAGACGATATGAATTTACGGGTTCATTGTACGGGGAAATTCCCTTTCTTGCCAATACGATGAAGTGTGAACCACGGCTTTATGTCGCGTCCTAAGGACTGCAACCCTTTCCAGTAACATGCTATAGTCGGCTGAGCTGCAACAAATGGGATTTGAACTCCCAACCTGTTGGTCCAGAGGCAAACTCGCTTATCACAGGACTACGCACGCGCGTCACTGCCTTCGTTAGGTGCCTTTCTTCCCAATCCGCGCGAATGCCAGTCTCTCTAAATCCCCCCGAAAGGCGCTACTCCGCACGTTCGTTTTCCCCTCACCCTGTCCTGGAGCTGCTTGTCAAGATAACTTCCCGGCAGACTTGAGGGGCAAAGCCTTTCTTTCATCGCAAGCGGCTGTCAGGAATATCTCTCATACCCTGTGAGGAGGGCCCGTCACATGAAACTGAAGGGATTTTAGACACAATCTAGCAGGCGAATATGCCAGTGCGCAAAGAGAAAGAGGGAGGGAGAGAGAAAGAGAGAGAGATAGAGAGAGAGAGAGAGAGAGAGAGAGAGAGAGAGAAGGAGAGTGTGAGAGAGAGAGAGCTGCCAAACTGCTGTTCACTCAATGCTTTCAATTGACAGTTTCTGTTCTCGTACTGTGCAAGCGCGGCTTTTTTCGTCATAGATTTGCTACAATATGTCACATTTGAAATGTCCATCAATTGTAGCTATTGTTATTGTTATTGTCCATCAATTGTAGCTATTGTAGCTATTAAAACTGACATTTCTTGAGTTTTTTTAACAAGTGACGTGTTCCGACTATGAAACAATGTTTGAATAGTAAATACATCCTGGTATTATAGTTTGGTAACAAATCACGTTGTATTATATTGTGTAATCAGACGTGTTTACGTGTGTTACAGACGTTATGGGGGTGCTCACTGTTGACGTGGGGGTCTGACGTGTTTACTTGTGTTACAGACGTTATGGGGGTGCTCACTGTTGACGTGGGGGTCTGACGTGTTTACTTGTGTTACAGACGTTACGGGGGTGATCACTGTTGACGTGGGGGTCTGACGTGTTTACTTGTGTTACAGACGTTATGGGGGTGCTCACTGTTGACGTGGGGTCTGACGTGTTTACTTGTGTTACAGACGTTATGGGGGTGATCACTGTTGACGTGGGGGTCTGACGTGTTTACTTGTGTTACAGACGTTATGGGGGTGATCACTGTTGACGTGGGGGTCTGACGTGTTTACTTGTGTTACAGACGTTATGGGGGTGCTCACTGTTGACGTGGGGGTCTGACGTGTTTACTTGTGTTACAGACGTTATGGGGGTGATCACTGTTGACGTGGGGGTCTGACGTGTTTACTTGTGTTACAGACGTTATGGGGGTGATCACTGTTGACGTGGGGGTCTGACGTGTTTACTTGTGTTACAGACGTTACGGGGGTGATCACTGTTGACGTGGGGGTCTGACGTGTTTACTTGTGTTACAGACGTTATGGGGGTGATCACTGTTGACGTGGGGGTCTGACGTGCTTACTTGTGTTACAGACGTTATGGGGGTGATCACTGTTGACGTGGGGGTCTGACGTGTTTACTTGTGTTACAGACGTTATGGGGGTGATCACTGTTGACGTGGGGGTCTGACGTGTTTACTTGTGTTACAGACGTTATGGGGGTGATCACTGTTGACGTGGGGGTCTGACGTGTTTACTTGTGTTACAGACGTTATGGGGGTGATCACTGTTGACGTGGGGGTCTGACGTGTTTACTTGTGTTACAGACGTTACGGGGGTGATCACTGTTGACGTGGGGGTCTGACGTGTTTACTTGTGTTACAGACGTTATGGGGGTGATCACTGTTGATGTGGGGGTCTGACGTGTTTACTTGTGTTACAGACGTTATGGGGGTGATCACTGTTGACGTGGGGGTCTGACGTGCTTACTTGTGTTACAGACGTTATGGGGGTGATCACTGTTGACGTGGGGGTCTGACGTGTTTACTTGTGTTACAGACGTTATGGGGGTGATCACTGTTGACGTGGGGGTCTGACGTGTTTACTTGTGTTACAGACGTTACGGGGGTGATCACTGTTGACGTGGGGGTCTGACGTGTTTACTTGTGTTACAGACGTTATGGGGGTGATCACTGTTGACGTGGGGGTCTGACGTGTTTACTTGTGTTACAGACGTTATGGGGGTGATCACTGTTGACGTGGGGGTCTGACGTGCTTACTTGTGTTACAGACGTTATGGGGGTGATCACTGTTGACGTGGGGGTCTGACGTGTTTACTTGTGTTACAGACGTTATGGGGGTGATCACTGTTGACGTGGGGGATCCCGTGAGGATAAAGCGTGGAGACGACACCCTCCTCTACTGTAACTACTGGGGCATCCAGGTCGACCAGGCGGAAATAGAATGGCACTTCCGCTCCAGCTCTTCCATCACCGCCCCAAGGTGCGCGAAGTTCTGTGTCTGGTTTGCTGTCAGTGTGTCTGTCTGTCTGTGTGTGTGTGTGTGTTTGTGTATGTGTGTGTTTGTTTGTGTGTGTGTGTGTGTGTGTATGTGTATGCGAGCGCGCACGTGTGTGTGTGTGCGTGTTTCAGTATGTCTGTATGTGTGTGTGTGTCTGAAAGACTCTGTGTGTGTCCATGTGCCTGCGCGTGTGTGCATGTGCATGTGTGTGTGTGTGTGTGTATATGTATGTGTATGTATATATTTTTGTCAACAAGACTGGCAGTGACGCAAAACCTTGTTGTAAACATCTTCGTTGTGAATGACGAAGAACCTTGTTGTAAACATTTTCGTTGTGAATGAAGAAGAACCTTGTTTTGTTAGTCCTAAAATCTATTTTTTTTCTTCCAACAGGCAACAGATATTCCAGTACCGAGCTGACGGTAACATCGAGCACGCTTACGGGAACTTCGACGGGCGCGTGACGCGGGGCGACCGCGCGACGCTAGAGATCAAGAACATCACCGACACGGACGACGGCGTGTACGAGTGTGAGGTGGGCGCGGTGGGCCACCAGTCGGCCACCAAGAGCATTCCGCTCACCGTCTTAGGTATGTCAGGACGTTTCTTACGATCAGGGCCACTAAGGGTTCACCGTCTTAGGTATGTCAGGGCATTTCTTAGGATTAGGGCCACTAAGGGTTCACCGTCTTAGGTATGTCAGGACATTTCTTACGATGCAGACCACTAAGGGTTCACCGTCTTAGGTATGTCATGGCTTTTCTTACGATTAGGGCCACTAAGATCTAGAGTTCACCGTCTTAGGTATGTCAGGACATTTCTTAGGATTAGGGCCACTAAGGGTTCACCGTCTTAGGTATGTCAGGACATTTCTTACGATTAGGGCCACTAAGCGTTCACCGTCTTAGGTATGTCAGGGCATTTCTTACGATTAGGTAATAATAAGACATGTAGGGCCACCAAGAGCTTATTGCCTTAGTTATTTCTGGACAGTTTTTACCTTGGCCATCATTCACATTCGTCCTTCACTATTTTCAACTGAATCTTATAACCTTATCTTTAACTAGCTGTGGAGAAACAAAAGCAAGGTAAGGCCTATAGGACTAGGGCTATCCAGAGAATCCTGCTCACCGTGTTAGATATGTCAGGACATTTCTTACGATTGGGTAGTCATAGGGACTGTAGAGTCATTTATATTCTGCCTACACTGTTTACACCACCTTTACACACGGGCTATGTCTGATGCTAAGAAATACCATCGGTACCTTCATGGCCCTCCAGCATTCGCCGCACGACCGCAGACTGAGCACATTGTTGGGATAGTTTATCGACACGTGTCTTCTAGACTCCAACTGCCTCGTTACGGAAAAGGCTTTTTTTATCCTTTTCAGCGGTTAGTCCTATGACAGTTTGCTTGCAATTCTGCGACATCAAAAATCGTACGACGGGCCGTAAAACTCATTCACTTCGGTCTTCTTTTTCTTTAACATCAAAGTTTTTATCATCAACTGGCTCTGTTGAAACACAAAGCGTTTTGGGCTGTGTCCTTCGACAAGAGATGCCATCGTCCCCGTACAGAACCACGGCCGTCTCGGTTTGCTGTCGGTGAGTAATAGCCAATCCTACGGCTTGATGTGGGCCGCTAGTGCTTCCTGCCGCCGATCGGTCTTGTCTGCTCTATCATCGCTACATGACGTGCCTGACCCTCAGGTACCATTCATTCCGGAATCTCGCATCTTAAGGGAGCCAAAGATTTCCTTGACATTAAGGCAGAAACAACTCATCATGCAGGTTCTTCCGATACTTCAACCATTCAAGTTCCATGTCCGCAGCCGGGGATATTTATCACCTGTGGAAATGGAATAACCTTTCCATCCGAGATGCAAATTGGGATCACGACTACGCGGAGGGAACGAAAATGCCGCAACAAGTAGCGCCTTTTACTGCTCTTTAGTCCCGATTTATCGCACGAGACAGCAATCTTCGCTGTATGGATCAGCCTTGCAGATGTACTCCAGTCGTAAAGATAGGGACACTAGTTAGGTCACAGCTTCTTCTTTTTCCACGAATTTCTCATTTTTACCACCTCCAACATGAGAGACGCTGTATATACAACAATACGCCGGTTTGGTTACGCAGATTTTGTTTCTCCCTTGACCTATCTTACCCGTATTTTGGAAATCGTTGCCACCAAGCAGCTTGCGAAGCTGATGTGCTCCGAGGAAGGAGGCTACACCGGCTAAATATACAAATACAGATCTTTCCGGGAAGGACTTCTACGTTCTTTACAGATCAACTTCTCCAATGGAGATACAAAGACTCGTTGGGCCAAAGCACCACAGTCTCCTTCCCAATGAATTTCGCTAAACTTATATCAGCACCAGAAATCACGGATAGCCCTCTTTGTTATCTATCTATAAGAGGAATACTTTTATGATATCTTTTGAAACTTATAACGGGACAGAAGAAGAAAGGAAACCTAGTTGGGTCAAACCCTCTCCCAATGCATGGATATTTCCATGGGTGAACCGTTACTATTTGAGCGATGGTGCACAGAAACACACTGCCAGATACATTGTGTTGGTCTATTATAGGAAGA
Organism: Branchiostoma lanceolatum; assembly: GCF_035083965.1. Lineage (NCBI taxonomy): Eukaryota > Metazoa > Chordata > Leptocardii > Amphioxiformes > Branchiostomatidae > Branchiostoma > Branchiostoma lanceolatum. The sequence continues at coordinate 917,923 of NC_089735.1, read as the reverse complement.
AAATGAATATTACAGAGTGCTGATGGCACACGTCAGAAAAAAAGTGCGAGAAATCGGCACATACAGAAAAATGTACCCAAAGCTAGTCTCCAACCAGACCCAATAGATTGCAAAGACCGTATCCAACTGGAAGAAGGAGCTTATAGTGCAATCTTGGCTATGAAAACTCCTTCTGCCTGTTGGATACGGTCTTTGCCAACCCGTAGGTCTGCTTGGAGACTACCCAAAGCGACCTCTGTCCTTTTCCTGATCGGTGTTGAAATAATCCTTCCCGGTAAGCAGCGGCTGCCATTTCCGCCGACACTGATGCCTGAGTGATGGCGGCGTACCCGGTGTGCTTGAAAAATGGCAGTGAGAGATTGCCTGCAGCTAAACAGCTTTTAACAAACACACTCCGTGTGGGAGTCGCTAAGCCCGAATATCCGTACGGATCAACAGACTACATTGACAAATCTACGTTTCACAGACCAGTGCGGCACATACAATATGAGCCATGGTGCGGCGGCGTTTCTGTACAAAGAGCGACTCGGTTGAATGATTCCATCTGAGTTTCAGTCAGGTAGAGTATTGATGATCTGCTGTGCTGTACATTGCCGACTATTCCTGTGAAATTTACACGCAGGATGGCCTCTCTCCTATCTGGATAAAGCACTACCCTGACGGGGAATATACGAGAAATAAGCATATTTGGAAATCTAGCCACGCAACCTTGCCCTTATAACTGATATCGCAGTCACTTTGAAAAGATTTTCAATAAATCATTATTTCGATATCAGTTATGAGAAGGGCAAGGCCTCCGTCTGACAGGCTTACAGCAGCAGAACTTGGCCCGTTCCTGGGCGTGTCGTGTCAAACCCAGCTATGTTGTGACGTAGCCTTCTGGACCCATTTTTGGGACAGTCGCGGATATCTCCTACAAAATCCAACCGTTTTTGGTGACTAAGAGTTTGTCATAAGTCCCTGCTTCAAGCTGCCGAAAATCCTGCCCGAAAAATACGACATATTTTCCTCAGTGTGCTTTCACGTTAAGACGGTAAATCCACAATCATAAGAAAACAGGGCAATCTCTTGTTCTCTCACAAAATCTCATCCATCTAAGATTCGACCTACATTTACAAGAAAAGGGTTTATTCGTGTCTTAAAGATGTCGATGATTACTTTAGCCTTCCGAAAATCCTACCGAAAAACACGACCAAAAATCGATTTACGCTGTTACGATATAAATCCACAAAACTCAAAAACAACATACCAAACGCTAGTTTTTTTTTGGCCAAATCTGATCCATCCAAGAGCTCATCAACATTTTACAGAAAAGGGCTTCTACGGGTCTAAAAGAGGCTACAATTTCTGTGGGGGCTCAAAACGGACCCTGCGCGCCACGTCTAATTGTGACGTTTGCGGAGGTTGAATCACCGACACCCAGTCTAATGACCGACTAACATGCGCGAATCAGACGTTACCAGAGTGTCTCCGCGTCCTGTTTAGGACTAATTGTGTGTGCGTCATTCGGCACGACGCCGAGCGGCGCAATCAGTCAGATCCTCCGTCTAATAAAGTGCCTGTAGCTGCAGCATTGCTTAAGTAGCGCGCTTAAGTTTTAGCGTCGCTTCAAATTAACCCTCATGGTTTCCTGACCTCCGAGCAGTCAGAGTTTGAGCAGTGCGTCGGGTCGCAATCAGGCTCCGCCAGGAAGCTGCTGCAATGTGTAGTAATAGGCATTGGGGTAGCGCGTACGTTGTCTGCATTATAATGTTTTAGTGGTGGCGCTAATATGAAATTCTCAACTTGAGTGGGTCACCACTAGTTCTGTTCTTTGTTTCATCATCTGTCAAAAACCAATTTAACTGTAATTCGAAGACTTAGGATCATAACAAGATCCATTCTCGAATGTGAAATGTGTAGTATCAGGATTCTCAACTCCTTGTCATTTTTGCATTTAGAAAATACAGCCTTAACACCCTCCTGACGAGATACTGAACAAATCACATGGCAAATGATACCTATCGGAATTTCAACAGTGACCCGGAGGTTTGAGGTCATGATGGAAGTTTTTGTAATTTGTCAACTCACTTGGATGTAGAGAGTAATTGTCACAAAGACAGAAATGCAGATTACCAAACTATTCCTAATTGGTTATGATGGCAGCTTCATCAGTGCAGTCAGAGTTTAAGTAGTTACTTTAGGACTTCTTAAAGATACAGAACACCTAAGTGACGGCACACGACAGCTATACATTGATAAGACTGCAATTTAAGTTTAAGCAGTGGTTTACGGACTTTGAGTCTTAATAAGACGCTATTAATGTGCACTTGTCTACTCTATAGAAGACTGTCACTTTTAACGAAACACAGAACAACCAACTCTGACATAACGGACGTAAATGACACCAGGGAAGGAGAGGTATATCAGAGCGATCAGAGTTTAAAGTAGTGGTTCGTAGACTTTGGGCTGTAATTAGGCTTCGTCTTGACTCTAGAGAGTAAGTTTGAAATAATACAGAACACCCAGTGATGCCATAATGAACAAATTGGGGCTCCATCATCAGGGTTTATGTGGATGATGCGTCCATTCACGATGATAGCAATGAAAACGAGCAACTGCGCAGTTTAATTGCTATCTGGAGTATACAGCACTTCCAAATTACACGTCACAAACGCGAGCCTTTCTTTATATTTTAGTGCCGCTGCGTTTTACTAATCTGAAACATTAAATGGATCATTTTCGATTCTCTCCTCGAGGGACCCGCGCGTTCTTCTTCAGTAGCTCCCTCAAAGGAACATCCGGGGGAATCTAGACGCACGCCGTACATCACGGGACTTGGCTCATTAGCTGGTGCGCTCCGCTCGCGCCCGTTTGTCACCGGAGAGCCCGATTAAAATCTGGCGCTAATACATCACATTATGCACCGTTCATCGCCGGGTTTGTGCAGAAACGGAGCCTGTAATGTGGGGCATTGTTTCTCCGAACTCATCCGTATTGTGATGATACATCCATTCCTGCCATCCTTCTGTTGAAGTGACGCCGTGTTGGCGTAACGGTAAAGGTACTTGGCCAAGAGCTCCTGGGATCGCATCTCTTGACGTGCCACCGATGTTTCGTTCTCGGGAAAGGCACTGTACACGACTTTCCTCTCTCCATCCAGGTTTTTGAATAGGTAGCTAACTTCGGAACTCCGGGAGGCGGTGGAAGGAGAGGGATGGGCCCTACTTTTTTAATACTGCGCCCTTGAGAAAGTAACATAATAACTTTATTGCAAGTTCATGCCCAAAGGCTAATTGCAGACAAACAAGTACACGGAGATACATGAAAATCGAAATAATCATCTAGTCTACTGATAACAACCCACTGTCCATTAATCGGCCTCACAAAAATGCTAAAGGGGCTTTCTTTGCCTTCACGTTTTTACCTTCTATTAAGGAGAGTTTAGCCGTTTGTATGCGCGCGCCGTAGAATCGTGCTGCAAGGGTCCAGTTTCATAAGTTGTACGACTGACAGCAAGTTGAACGGCTTTATCATTATGGGACATAGTCTTACAAAATTCAGCTGTCTTGTACGGTGTACCTGCAGCTGAAAATGCTTTCTTAGATCCCTTTGGAAAATTGGTTCTGAAAATGCTAAGAAATGAATATCGTATGATGAATTTGGCTAAGCCTTACACGTCACCTAAATGTTGCAGTGTAGCAGCCCATACGTCTATGTTGACACAATAATTGTAGCAATTTTCTTGGCAACAAAAGTTCCGCCTTATCTGCTGTAGCCACAGCGCTGCACGTGCCCGGGGGGTCGGGTACTGGCCGGGACAAACCCTTTATTATCCCCGGGGGGTCGTGCTCTGACAGGGACAAACCATTCATAATCCCACAGGGAATCCTCTGTATTCTGACTTGATGGAAAGAGCAATATACCCCCAAAATTGTTACTCAAGCAACTGGATAAAGTTCAGCTGCTTGAGTAACTATTTTGGGGCGAATCTTACTATCTGGATATCTAACCTTCATCAGCGTAAAGAGCAATATGTTTCTGATTTTGTTTCAGCATTTTCTTTTGACAATTCACAAATGAAAAATCAACGACAATTTGAGCCCTAGATAATACAAGGAAAGTCGTGAAGCTTCCTCTCCTCGTCCTGTTGTTTAAAGACGTGAAAGACAGAGACTTGCTTTAGAACCAAGAAAATCTAAAGCGAAAATACGAAGGTACGCCGTGTAGAGTTTGAACTTATTCATAGTCCTTTGAGATTCACGAATACCCAATCAACTCCACATCTTATCGGATGAAACTTTAACCCTCGTCCTGCTGGATTTCAGAGCAAAAATGTACCCCCACCTGCCCAGACACCTTTGAAACAAAGGGTACTAGGTTTTTATTGCTCATTTTAAGTTACCTCACTTTACAACAACCGCGAGGGTGCAACGTACACATTCTAGAAATACCCTCAACCCGGCAATTAGTCAGGGCTAGCATACAGAACAAGCATGTGCAAACCGATAATTGTCAGGGCTAGCATACAGAACAAGCATGTGCAACCCGACAATTGCCAGGGCTAGCATACAGATCAAGCATATGCAACCTGACAATTGTCAGGGCTAGCATACAGAACAAGCATGTGCAACCCGACAATTGTCGGGATCGACAGGACAAGCATGTGCAACCCGACAATTGTCAGGGCTAGCATACAGAACAAGCATGTGCAAACTGACAATTGTCAGGGCTAGCATACAGAACAAGCATGTGCAACCCGACAATTGTCAGGGCTAGCATACAGAACAAGCATGTGCAAACTGACAATTGTCAGGGCTAGCATACAGAACAAGCATGTGCAAACCGACAGTTGTCAGGGCTAGCATACAGAACAAGCATGTGCAACCCGACAATTGTCGGGATCGGCAGGAATAGGGTTTTAACATTCGAAGCAAATTTCAAAGTTTTAAGACCCCACCATAACTGGAGAGGCTTTGCATGGCAAGTACTAAGAGGCAATAACCACCGTTCCATGAGAGACAGCAGTAGACAGCGCCGCGCGTCAGGATGGCTGCTGACCTTCCCACTGACCCGATACAGAATCGCGTGGAGTATGAATGTATGATTATAACATGTGCCGTATGAAAGGCATAAGTATTCTCATCTCATCAAAGATCTTACAAAGACGAGATTTTAGAAGAATTCATCAGCCGTATTTAGTGGCTGGATTTGAATAATGCTGTAATCAGCATGTTGACTTGCATTCAATGCGACATCCTTTATAATATATATTCGCAGAGAATTGAAAATCGTTGCAAAATTCACACTTAGCTGCTGTAAGCATGAATAGTATGAGGCTCGTACGCTGTAGTTTTGCATTCCTAACTTTGAATAAAGGGGGTGTCCCTGTGTTGTAGTGGTCTGCGCCTTTGTCTCTCACCACACCTGGTTCAAATTACTTGGACCAGAAGGACTGGGGTTCAAGCCCCAGGTAGGACACCTCTGGACAAGAGGCGCATTGAGTCATACCAAAGACTTTATGAAATACTTGTGAAACAGTACACATAATTGTGAAACAGTATGGAAGTTAAACACACTTCACTGCCAGTGGACTAGCCCCCTGCTACAGTTGTACCACAGTGTGGCTATGAAACGGAGATGGGCACCGCCCTATACATCAATAATGGTGTGGGAGGATTTTAACATTAACTAACTTTGAATAAAATGGTGGCTGCGGGCCAAAAACTCGGACGAGGCCACGATTCTGAAGGGACAGCTGCGTAGTAACAAATTTACAGTAGTGATATAAACGTGTTCATATTCCTCAATTAGTACATTTGAAATTACATGATTATGCTTGAACTTGACTGAGTTGAACTGTAATTTCTAACACAAAAAAGATGGACGTATGACGTACCAGAATTGCCAACTGACGAAACCAAGTCTTTGTCGAGGAATGAGCAATCCACTGCTTCTATGACGACACATTAGGCAGATAGAACACGTGATTCGGTGAGCAGTGGATCATATGCTGCAGAAAGTCTATGGCGCCCCCCGCCTCTGTTGAGGGATGGCTGTGAATCTCTGATGCAGATGGCTCCTTTTATGTCGGTTCCGCTACGTTAGAATTATTCAGGTCGTGTCGAGATATCATAGATGACTTACGCACAGGCATTTATGAAGGATGGCCAGTAAGTGTGTGGGATAATGAGGCCATTGCTCATTGTTGTTGTGTAAAGGAGCACACGACAACGTTCATTGCGCTGGCTGTGTTCGGTGAAAATAACTTCTAACCTCCTTGTGGAAGACAGTAGAGCAGGTACCGAAACGTCCGACCCGGGAAAACAATGTTGTTCAAAAGAAAACGATGTAGAACTTCTAACCATCTTGTTTGATGAGGTATTATAAGTAGCTGCCATTCAGTAGTCAGATACGTGCAAAGTAGAGTTGTTACTCCAATAAGCACCAATACGCCGGCAGGACATGACATCCGGTCCTTTTGTAGTTCTTGCACACCCGTGATAACACGACGTTCTCCTACTGAAGCAGCGTTATGCTAAAAGCAATCGACTTTTGCTGGATCCCAGACAGAATGGCAAACGTGGCCAGCCGCAAAATTGATTACATTCTACACTACCTGAGATCGCTGCAGCTCTGGCAGGGTTGCAACCCTGCAGACCCGAATCAGCGACTGGGGAAAAGTCATTGCCTTAATGACCCTGGGTAGAATTGAGAAGTTTTAGCTAAAGAGGCCATGTCATATTGCACTCGATCTCAGGGCCGCCATCCTAGTTGCTGGAACAAAACTTGGTTGGTTGGTTGGTTGGTTGGTTGGTTGGTTGGTTGGTTAGTTGGTTGGTTGGTTGGTTGGTTGGTTGGTTGGTTGGTTGGTTGGTTGTTGGTTGTTGGTTGTTGGTTGGTTGGTTGGTTGGTTGGTTGGTTGGTTGGTTGGTTGGTTGGTTGGCTGGTTGGCTGGCTGGCTGGTTGGTTGGTTGGTTGTTGGTTGTTGGTTGTTGATTGTTGGTTGGTTGGTTAGTTGGTTGGTTGGCTGGTTCGTTGGTTGGTTGGTTGGTTAGTTAGTGGTCTGATTGGTTGGTAGATATCATAGTTATGGGCTGTAAATACACGTGTTGTCGTGTTGGCGCAAGGGTTAAAGTATTTGGCCCAGATGTCCTTGGTTTGAATCCCCTGATATACCACTGATGTTTAACCCATGGGAGAGGCACTTAAGACGACTTCCCTATCACCACCCAGGTGTGAAATAAGTACCTGACTTCGGTTGGGCAGGTAAAAGGCGGTGGAAGGAGAGGGATGGGCTCCGCCTTCCACTACCGTGCCCTCGACAAAGTGGATAACAAGCAAATATCACTACGGGCACTTAAAGGACAGGGGACTGCCTTTACCTTAATGAATATAATCATTATGCAAATCCACATTTACCTGGCAGATTCCTGGTTTAACTAACCAACGTGGCTGACAATACTTACGTTATAGTCACGTTACTGCAAACAATACTCAGACGACACTAATGTCGAAAATAGAATGTTTTGTTTGAATGGTAAAGTTTTAAGTTGCTAGAATATTTTGAGAATTTGAATTGCATAGTTCCTGACGCACAGATATCAGTTTAAACGTAGTAAAGATCTACTTTTACTGGACATCGTTGCCTTTTTGTACAGTTCTGTCACTTGTGAAAACCAAAGTTGCATGTCTATTGGTAAAAGAAACATGGAAACATTTGGTAATACCATATCGCATTTCTACAACAAGACCGGAACAGCATCCATGTAGATACCAGAAGTAGATAAAGCGCGTTCGCTCACGCTGGCTACGCGACTTGACTTCCATGTAAATGCCGGCAGCCGTATCTGTGCTCCCGCGGGGAAAGTGCGCGACGCTCGTGAATTGGTGCAATAAATTTTACTGCTGGAAATCGACAGAGATAAGAGCGAGCAGCTGAAGTGATGAGTAAAAGCGTTGATTATGCCGCTCCACTTTAAAGGCACCCAGAGCATTTTATGAGGCTTGAAAACTGGAAATATTCTAGTTGCTGTAATTTTTTGAATTGACATTTTATGCCACTGTTAACCACATTTGCGTGCGGATTTCTTATCAAAAGTGCTCAAAAGCGGCACAAAAATAAGCTACATGGTGATCTTTTAGTTTCACTCGCCTAGTGTAAATAGAACAATACCATAGCCCCGCACAACTCCGTCAAAACGTAGAAATGCAAAATTAAAACATAAAAATGCAAATATTTGATGGACATGCAGTCTCTCTCTCATTGGTCGAACCGCTAATTGTGATGGACAGTCAGGATCAGTCTATAAGGGCTTGGATTTTCAATCAGTTCTCACCACACAACGACATCGTATCTTTGCTCCTTTAATGTCGATATGTAATGGTACAGTGTTATCGAAACTTACTATGTGTAGAAATGACTAGAAGTTCGAGTTTTTTATTCAAGTTTCAAGCCTTATAAAATGCTCTGGATGCCTGTAAGGTACTAAACATCACGTACAGTGGGCGTAAGTGTTGTACTTCCTTGGTACACGGACATTCAATCTAAAAATGCAGCAAGCGGTAAACACAAAAACAGAGCTCGGGTGCTTTGAGGCAAACTTGAATCGGACCTTTTTTTTTTCAATCCCTGAAATTGTATGTAACCAAGGTATAGACATTCTCCTCCGACTGTTGTTGTCCATATTCTAGTAGTGCTCCTCAACCTTTCTTTAAATCTAATAACAGAATTGATTTAGCCTGATGGGACAATAGCATTCTTCTGGACGCCGAAATCGAGTTTAAATGACTCGTGAATCCCTCGAACACAGACAGAAATGTCTCTACCAGACTAACCGCGCCGGCTATTGAGAGAACATTTGACGGGGGACTTTGGCCATGGAGGGTAACATTCGCAGCAGTATTGGACCCTATCTCCGTAGCCGATTCCCTTCATACAATTGACTCTATTTTGGCCAATTTCTACTATTATCCCAGCGACCCGCGGAGGCTGGTAGAGCCTAACAGAAATGCCCCAGTGGCCTCCATTAGCTATTGACTTCCAAACTGGACACGGGCTTAGTGGAGATTCGATGGGAAGATGGTGTAATTACATAAGCGGTAATTGTTGATACCTCAGTTACGTTTGGCTTGTAAAAATCAATCCCCACCGTGAGGTAAAGCTCTATAGCAGTTTGTGTGGTAGGTAAAGGTAGTTCCATAGTCTTTTTGAGGCCGTAAGGGCAGAAGGTTTTTATCCACTGTGTCTAGGGCACGGTATTAGAAGCCGGAGCCCAACCCTCCTTCCACCGCCTTTCAAGTCCCCATCCAAAGATAGGTACCCTCAGAGAGAGAGAAAGAGAGAGAGAGAGAGAGAGAGAGAGAGAGAGAGAGAGAGAGAGAGAGAGAGAGAGAGAGAGAGAGAGAGAGAGTGAGAGAGAGAGAGAGAGAGAGAGAGAGAGAGAGAGAGTAAGAGCAATCACTACTGCAGGGGCTAGTTCAACTAGTGGTGTGTGCTCAACTACCGTACTCTCCCAAATGCTAAGTGCTAAGCAAAGAAAGCAGTATGTACCATTTGAAAGTTTTGGTATGCCTCGGCCGGAGATCGAACTCATGACCTACCGAATACCGCGAGGGCGAACGCTTCACTTACTTAAGACATCTCTAATTCGAATGTAACAATTCCTATTTTATGAGGAATTTGTCAGCTAGAATAAACCATACATAAGCGATCAAAACTAGGTACACGAGAGACATGCGATGAAAACAGCTTACGTAACGTGTCCACAGCATTTTGTTCTCGCAGCAGGAATGTCTCGTGTCCTTGGCAAATTTTCCAATTCCTTTCTATGTAATGTAATTATGGAAAATATCTCATCTATAACGGCGTGGAAATAGAATTATGAAGTCAATAACTTCGTTGGATCGTTGCCAAATTGACACAAATGGGAAAAATGAAATCCTCTGATAGAAACTCACGACGTTTTAAATCCACTTTCCCATTCGTTAGGGACAAGACGTGTTTTAATTAGTTTGCCTGGCGATAAAGATTAGTTTACTGACTGGTGAAAGTTTCCATCCTTCTGAATAAAAAGTTTTTAGGTGTTAAAGTATATGATCGATACAACCTGAACCTTTACATGTACGTTATATTGAGTATTTACTGCAAGCATGAGTTTATACGCGACATTACAAATGGCACGTTACAATGAATGTACAGTAGAGGTCATCTTCCAGCACATCGCGGTGGCGGCAAAATACTATCCAGGCCGCAGCAATCGTCAACTGGTCCCTTTGAATTTCGGGCGGCCTGGATAGTATTATATTTTATCCCGTAGAGATCTGCTTGGAGTTAACCGTAGAAGCACATATTGCGGAAGGTGAAATACCCAAGTTTTCTGCAGGAAAAATTTCAAATAAAGATACGAAATAACGAACATTCTTTACTCAAATAAACACGAGCAGATTCGCAAGATTTACTTCACAATTTGTATCTAGCAGTCAGTGGAGAATATGTTTTGCTTATAAATTATGTTGTTGTGTTTATGGATTTATTGGTGATTGTGTTGCCACTTCCGACGGTGGATGGTATACTTATGCTTAGCATGTGCTTCACTTACCTCTTAAAGTGACACGGTTTGCTGGATAAGTTTTCCCCAAGTAAAATGCCATCTGGAGAATCTTCTTAAAGTGTTGGTTCTGTCTTGAGCGCCCAATGCTGTCATTTTGAGATGTTTTAATGCTTTTCAACCCATAGACCACCTGGACTATGATTGCTTCCCATGTAATTTCATATTGACATTTTGCTCTCGCTAAATCCCCTGTCACTTTTAGCCAACCATATGCCTCCAAACCTTCTACAGACCATGGTTGGGAGTTAAGCCATTCTCACACATAGCCAACCTCTCTTACACACACACCTCCTTCAGCGTGGCTCAAAGGCGGAGTCATTCCGGTACCCAAGAAAGGAGATCTAACACAAGCCGCAAACTACCGTGGGGTCACTCTTACACCCATAGCTGCTAAGGTTTTTAACAAACTTCTGTTAAACCGTCTTGTAGATATACTCTTGAGGAAAAAACAGAATGGCTAGAAGAGGTAGGTCCTCCATATCGCAAATCCGCTCAATCCGTAGAATCATAGAAGAAATTAGAAGATGCAACATTGACCTAGTACTGCTCTTTGTCGACTTCCGTAAGGCATTCGACTCCATAGACAGAAACATCATGTTTGACATAATTCTCCTGTATGGAATAATTCTACCCATTGTCATTGCAATCAAAGCATTATACATAAACACTAGAGCAACAGTGATCACCCCTGACGGTGAAACAAGCCCCTTTGAGGTAACAGCTGGTGTCCTTTAAGGGAACACATCAGCACCGTTTCTCTTCATTGTGGTACTGGATTATGTTGGCCGCCTCTCATTAGACAGTATGCAGGAAATGGCATTGAAATCCAACCTGGAAGAAGAAGTCGTCCAAGAAGTAGTGAGCCATGGCAGTCAGTTGTGAGCTAGGTCATCTGTGGTTGGGTTTTGGTCGGTGGGGTGGCCCACTTATCTTTAAAAGTCGTCTGCGCCAGCCGACTTTAAACTTTGACAAGGAAAAGTTTGGGGAAGGTCCTAAATGTGTGACTGTGGCTTAAACCAACTCGACTTACCATACTATACACAGTCGCCTAGTCTTGTCCATTTGTCTGTGACGTTTTTATACAACTCTCTCCTCATATATCCAACCATCCGTGACATAATCGTGATATAAAACGAGTCTCCTGGGTTAATTGGATTTTATAGGATCGATAAAAACGCCAGCTTCAGGAAATCTTAGATAACACAATTTCTCCCTTAATCACTCCGCTCCGTCATCATTAACTCCAGGAAGATGGATGTTTCGGCTGTTCCTGCCTCTGGTCAATAACGCTTCTCTTTAATCATCTTTATTACAAACAAGCGCCATAAATCATCCAGTAGGGGAGTATGACTGAGGGCGCTTCTAGAAACTGGGTTTTAAACTAACAAAAGGGGCAGGAATTAATGGACAGAGTGGGCAATGAGTGGCCCATTAATCTTCACGCAGTCTTTAAATACACATTTCCTCTAATCAAGTCAGCCAACAAGTATCCATACCGTATATAGGGTTTTACTTTGGTTGTTCATTCGCACGATAACAATTGTTTATCTGTGTCTAGTATGCATGGGGTAGGAGCAAGCGTTAGGGTTAGGGTTAGGGCTAGGGTTAGGGGTAAGACTTGGGGTTAGGGTTAGGGTTAGAGCTAGAGTAAGGCTTGGGTTGGGGTTAGGGTGAGGATGTACACGTGAATCGTCTGTCCTCATCAGAATATTTTTAGCGAGCTAATACTTGATCGATGTACTGATCATGTTTGACTTGCATTGTCTTCTTCCGTTTTCAGTGCCACCTTCCACTGTTGAGATCACCGGCTGGGACTCCCAGTCTCCCTTGCGCGCGGGGGACCCCTTGCGGCTGTCTTGCACAACTACAGGCGGCAAGCCCTCGCCGCAGATCACGTGGCTTAGAGGGAACACTGACGTCACACCGCAGGGGCCTTCACCCACGCCTTCCCCGGACTCCACACGGGTGAGCTGCCAATCAAATCAATCAATTAGCCAATCGATCGATCGATTAAAATCAAATCACTAGAATTAGCCAATTGTTTTTGTGTGTATACCATAACAATGTATGATGAGTACAAAACAAGTATCGATTAGGCCACAGCAAGTAAATTTTATGGATGACATCCTCTGCAGGCTCCAAATTTAGTGCGCGCAGGCGAAAAAAAAAGATATCCGCATGTTCAAACTTGAATACCACAAAGTATGTAAGAAGAAATGAAGCAACAAAAACATGGTTTTATAACCAGCGAGTCTTTTATCCTAACATTAACTAACGCTAGCTGATGTCAACATTGAAATCACTGTAAAGTTAGATCCGGGTTAGTGTAGCATGTCAAGAACGAAGAGACAAGGCTTCGCGTACACCGGGTACAGGAGTCTCATGAGTCATGAGGCAGACTGACTGTGACCAGATATTACTGGCTCTGCTCACTTTGTCTCAACTGAAATTCTCTCTGCTATTGCTGCCCTGACTGCCTGAATTTCCGTGCCTCAGAAATCCGTCGTCTTTTTATTCTGTCTTCAACAGACAGACAGCTAGACAATGGTCTACTCAAACCGCATTACATCAGTTACTTCATCTGACCCTGTTATCGGATTTGTTAGTACATGTATTTCACTTCATTCAAGAAAAAAAACCCATCGGATTACACGTTGTTGATAAAAATGGCACAGCAATTATAGACTAATTCCAATTACAGGTTTGGTATGAGGGCTGCACTTTGTCTTCCGGTTGGTGACAATGAGAAATCTTATTACAACTTGCATGCACAATAATTGTACAACACATTTGTACGGATTTGTCATCATTCCTGTATGTGCAAATGCCTTCTCAAGGCGTCTAGAACGTTTTTGTGATGGAAGTGGTGGACGTTTGCAACATTTTGCCCCATTTTCGGTAGATTGACCATTGCCGAAGGACAAAAAATTCTTGTTTTTTATTTCAAAATCAGGCGAAAATCAATGCGCTCGCTGATGTCATCCATAAAATTTACTTGCTGTGGCCTTAGCTAGATAGCTAATCTTTATTGCCAGGTCATATTTCTATCTTACCATAAAATCAACTGTAAAATTGCTTATCGTAGTTGTGACTTGATGAGACAGTTTGGAGAACTCTTCTTGGCGCCCTACATGGTAGGAAGTGTGCTGAACTCACTGTTAAATTGACCTCCACGACAAGTTATATCGCAGAGTCAATTTAACGCCATGAGAGATCATTCCTACTCTGCCCCTCACTTGACTGAACTTGTTTCTGAGTCTCGCTCTGCCAATTGGCTCTCAATGTTGTTGAAAGTTTCATACACTCCGGTTCTTTGATCTGCGAAGTCGCTGGGATGTCGGTTGCAGTTCAGCAAACCTCAATCCCGTATGAAAAAAAGGAGCCTCGTGCTTCAAAGATCTGCATATTGAACAATCCGATACACTTATCAGTAAGAGTAGGGTGTGTCTGTTTGCCTGGTTGATATCATTGTTAGTAATACATTACTGGCTCACGCCTCGTCTCTCGTCACTCACTGACCGAACAAGCGACTAGCGGGCCCGCCCCTACACCCATTCTCCCTTACAACACTGTCAACAGATGCCAACTGCCTGCAAAAAATCAAGACCATAAACCAACACCCTTTCAGAAAAATGTTCTGCTGCAGTACCAAGGTCAAACACTAGCGGGGCTAAAACCGACATTGACGTTCGTCCTTCCAATATGTACCCACTTAACAAATATCATAACAATCTACGTTGATGAGGGTTAGACATCCAGGTAATAAGATGCGCCCAAAACTTTATCCAATTGCTTGTGTAACTTTTTTGGGCTTATCATTACAATCTATTCAGAGGCTCTTAAGTTATGATGAACACAAATATCTGGAAACACAGACACACAGCCCAAAACAATACCTCAATCATGGAGGTAACTATCAATCAATCACGCTTTATTGCGCAACAAATGTAACAGGTACAAATGTATGGCAAGTTCGTAGTTAGTACAAAATATCAAGACGTATAATTATGTCTTAAAGTTTGCTTATTAACAATGCTAATGAATTCTACAAACTGAAGACTAAACCCTACGGTATCCAATGAGAGTAATACAGTATACGTATATGGAACATGTATTACATGATACACATGAAACTAAGTTTACAATGACCAATGTCTCCTCATTCTGGCAGGTGACCCTTGACCTGCAGATCGCGTCGTTATCGAAGGATGACCACCAGGCCCGGTACACCTGTAGGATCGCGCACGAGACGCTCTCCGACCCGCTGGAGAAGGCCATGCAGCTCAGCGTGCAGTGTAAGTGCAACTCCAACTCTAGCTGCGAATAGCTGCACTGCTGCAGTCTAGAGCGTACTAGTCAGACGATAAAAAGGCTCTAACTGTATTGTTCCAATTAAAAGTAGTATTTATGGTAAATCTTCAACTGGTTTCAAATACATTTTGCAATTATGTATACACATGTGTGGAGGCGCTAGCCAGATTCCCTGTCACTATTGTAGCAAAGACAATGACAATATGTAGTTAACATAAGTACATGTATACACTATGGATAGTATTGCTGATTATAGGAGGTAAAACAGTCTGAGTTAAAGAGATAGGAGGATTAGGGCCATGGCGACGATGTGATACCGGTGTGGCAGCCATGTGAATATTGTGTGATGTTCACGTGATATCGGTGAGGCAGCCATGTGAATATCGTGTGATGCTCACGTGATATCGGTGTGGCAGCCATGTGAATATCGTGTGATGTTCACGTGATGTCGGTGTGGCAGCCATGTGAATGTTGTGTGATGTTCACGTGATGTCGGTGTGGCAGCCATGTTGATATTGTGTGATGTTCACGTGATATCGGTGTGGCAGCCATGTGAATGTTGTGTGATGTTCACATGATATCAGTGTGCTCATCATGTGTATATCATATATGACCTTTCCGCCTAATGTGAAACAAATAAGATATATTGATCAGTTCGTTTCGGTGTGCGTTGTTATACCCTGTTTAACATGATGCCATAATGACCTCACAGATGCCCCCATCATCTCCATCGCGTCCAACCCGGATGTGACGAAAGAAGGAGAGACCGCTACTCTGGTCTGCAACACGGACAGCAACCCCGCCATCCGCAACTACCAGTGGCTCAGGGACGGCAGGTAAGATTCAGCTCACCAGGTCATCGGATACAATTTGTTTTCATTATCAGTACTTTCAGACATGTTATACTTCGGCAGCTTTATACTTTCACCGTGAAGAATACAGACAGTCTTTCTCGTTTTAAGTAATGACAAGTTTATCGCAGTTTTTATATCTAAAGACAAATTGCGAATGATTGGACAAAAAACGTGAAAGAAGAAAAATCTTCCGACTGAATATTGTGACATGGATCATAAATCTAAATCTCCCCTCAGTCTTGTGAGGTTTGACTTCTTTTTTGGAGACAGTGGAATATAGAAAAGCACTTTTTTTTCTAACGACGGGATGCTGTTATTTTAAGGCCACACCAATTTAATTTCTTGATTAACGGGTTTTATTTTTAAATTTAAGCACGAGGACATCATTAAAATAGAAGGCTTGGGTGAAAACTTGCACCTGACCCTGTTCACTCCATGAAACTGTGTGCACCAAAGTACAAACTTTCCTCTGAGATTCTGTTTTCATGCTGATTTTCCAATCTAGCATTTTCTTAAATTCCGTTAACCAAGAAATTAAGATGGTGTGGCCTAAGAGGAAAGTAAGTTTCGTTCTGCCTGTAAACGCGGAAAGGTTGGTTTACTATCACTGTGTTGCCGCTGATACACTGTTTACTTACCATTTGAAGTTCTGTTATTATCATTCTCTTGTTTGAAACTCCGAAATTTCTGTTACATCTTATTTTAAGTTGTGTTGTAATTATTTGGTTATACTTGAAAGTTCTGTTATTGTTATTGTTATCTAAGATGAGTTTTGAATTTCTTTTATCACTACTGGATGGCACCCTCACTGCATATGTTATTTTCATTTAAAACATCGAATAAAAAAATGTAAAAAAAAATTGATAAAATGTAAAAAAAAATTAAAAAATTTTAAAAAATTTTAAAAAATGTAAAAAAATTTTAAACAAAAATCAAAAATTTTAAACAAAAATCAAAAATTTAGAAAAATTTTGAAAAAAAAATTAAAACACTGTGTTGGTTCCAGGTCGGTCCAGCGCGGCGACGGGCAGCAGCTGACGATCCCGAACCTGCAGCGGGACGACCAGTCCGTGTACACCTGCCAGGCCATCAACGATGTGGGCAGCGGCAGCGGCAACTTCACGTTGAACGTGGCCTGTAAGTACTATTTTTTTACAGCAGAATCCGCTTATTTGCATAATTGATTTGTTAGTGTATTTTATGCAATGATAAGGAGTAGTTTTATTTTATGCAAATAGGAGAATTCAAAAATGGCTAATGCAATTATGCCATTTTATTTATAATGGAGTGAATGGGGAATGGTTTTGGTTTTCAGAATTTTATGCATATCCCCGAAATATGCTATTAACAGTAATGCAAATAGCTGGATTTATTTTTACTTAGCACAAATCAAGATACAAGTGAAAACAATAACAAAATCATAACACGCATCTGCAAGGGTGGCCGAAAGCTTGCACGCCCAAATGTAGGTCACCCAGGTAACTACGATTGCAGCATAAATGAAATCAACCAAATCAAGTAAACGATTAAGTACGACATAAAAAGAATTATAATCATGTTGTCCTTATGACATCCTGTCTTGCCAGAAGGTCACTACCATATCTTATCGGACTGCGTTCGCTTCCGCCCGGGTTAGCTGACCATCTGTCACCAGCCAATCACGTCATCACCTACGGTCAAGAAGCAACGTGATTGGCTGTTAACTCTCCCTCCAACAAGTGGAGGAAGAGTATCGGATTGGCTGGCTATCGCTAACACAGCAAGAATCATATTCAACTCATCACCTTGTTCTTCGCTTAGACAAACTGAAATAGATATAGAATACAACACGGTGTATTCCGTGTCACCCGAGGTACCAGCCCGAGCGCGGGAGGGCTGAGACCGAGGGTGATGCGGAATACACCGTGTTGTATTTTATTTATGTCATACCCACCCGAGAAAACACACATTTCAATGCGGAATGCGCCAGAAGTTGAGGGAGTTTTGTGTCCTCGAGCAAAAAACTGTAACAGCATCGATCCCAACCACCGAATCCGGTATTCAAATTTTCGACTGCGGCGCAACCGGCGTGCTCGAAATACATTCGAAATATTCTATGGAAGCCCGTGTGATACAACTCCCGAACCCTATGTGATACGGGAAATTATCACACGGTCCGGAACACCCGTATCAGGCCCAGGCATGACATAATTCGCAATACACTTAGGATTGTTACTATCATATCTATAACGAACCGTCTCGACTCTTACAGACCCTCCACAGATCAACACCACGGCTATCCAGGGCGAGAAGCTGACGAGGCTGGGAGACCGGGTCAGTTACAAGTGCCAGGCGGACGGCAACCCCGCGCCAACCGTGTACTGGCGGGTGAAGAACACGAAAGTCAGGTGGGCGGTAACGGCTCAGTTTCAGTTTAATTGGTAACAACTTGCATGTAACAAATGTACAAGTCACATGAAACATGTTGAAATTACAGTTAAAACGCTCATTACTAGGAACAGTAAACATTAGAGTTAAAAACAGCAATCAATATAAAATCTATACATAATAGAATAGAAGCTTACAACATCTGGGGATTCTTCTTAGACAGCAACTTCAGTGCTCGCGGCATAAAAGATAACTCAAGTCGCTTAGTTAATTTGTTTGTTTGTCTTTTTTCTTATGCAATAATCATCTGCTCAATATCATCATCATCGTCATCATCGACATCATATCTTGTCGCGCCAGTATCGCAGCCAGTTCATTGCTTCTTGGTTTGCTTCACGTATGTCCTGATCAGCACGTAACAAGACTAGAAGGGCTCTTCAGTTTTACCGGTTACATGAGTAAGACCGGGACAGCATCTCTTCTCGCCATGGAAGCTCATCTGTGTAGTAATCATAATACAATGCTGAACTTTCTTCCAACACTAAGGTATTCACGGATCAAATTTTCTACGACCGCTGTCGCCTTCTTCGGGATCAATGATGACCAATCACTTCCGAACGTAAACTCGCAAGAGTTATAGACACGTGACTTTATTGAAACGTGTCTTTACGGATACGTGACGTCATCAATTGTTCAAACGTGCCAGGAAGTTTATAACGCCCACTGTCTGAGAGATGGTTGGAGGGCCCTGATGTATATTGCCTCCTTTAAACCTCTCATAAAGTAGTCCTGTACATCAGGGCACTCCAGCCATCACCAGACAGAGACAATGGGCGTGATAAACTTCCTGGCACGCTTGACCAAGTCAGAAACATCATGCTTGAGACAAGCTTGACTCTGTGAACTTACAAAGCCAATAGAAGTAGGTTTGGAAGGCAGCTCGGGGCCATTCCCCTTACCCATTTATTTATCTGTTAGTATATTTTGAACAGTAAACCACCCCATTTCGTAGCGCTCCATGGCGGCATCCATGATTGCAAACTGTGTAAGATAGGGCTGGTTGGTTAGATTCATACATCCCTAAGCGCACCTCTAAGTACCCATAAGTATGAGGAGTTCTTTGACATGCTAGAAGTGAGTTTCGCCTCGCACACACGGTGACGTTAGTCTCCAACCAGACCCAATAGATTGCAAAGACCGTATCCAACTGGAAGAAGGAGCTTATAGTGCAATCTAAGGTCTGGAACAAGTCGGTCTGAACAAAGGCTATTAACATCTAATTGTTACCTAATCAAACTGTGCTTCTGTAAGTGAGTTTATTACTCTCTGTCCGCACGGGCGTGCGGCGCCATGCCGGGCTGACACCTCCAGGCCGCGACTGAGAGGCCGTTCACTTGGGCAGGGCTGTACCGCAAAAATTAAACTTCCCAGGAAAAATAAACTAAATGTTGCCAACAGAAAAGACTTGGTCTCTTTTTCAAAATCAATCTGTTACGAAGATCGCTACCAAAACTGCTTCAATCGTCACAAAATGCGATCAATTTTGACCAGTTACGTCGGAACTGTAAGGGCTCTAGTAATAGTGGCTTGAACCCGAAACAGTAAACATTGTCTACGAATGTTTTTGTAAGAACGGTTTTCCATGATGCCACAAACATCGCCGATGGGTGAAAGAAACTGCCATTGTGAGAGCTTTTTACTAGGCTCAACCAAGGCGCGAACCTCCCACTGGGACGTGCGCGGGTGACTGGGCTTGGTCATAAAAAGATTAGTACCCCGGACATTCGTACGGCTGTTAGCATTACAACGAGGAGGGGCAGCGACACCTTTATTGAATGTGTAGCAGACCTTGGGTTGGCTATGAAAACTCCTTCTGTCTGTTGGATACGGTCTTTGCCAACCCGTAGGTCTGCTTGGAGACTACGGTGACGTCACACTCCAGACAGTTTGGCTACTTTGGCAGTTAGAGTCGGGAATCATGACCCCAGGTCGGTCAGAGGTCACGCGTCTGATGGAAGATAAGGAACAGGTCTGACGTCATGAACCATGGCTTTGAAGGAATCAGAGTTTGAGGACAGGCTTTCCGCCTTTCTCAGAAGGTGGCTCTCGATCAGAGTTTTATGATGTCAAAAAGGGTCGGCTGACTCGGCTCTCACAATCCGTTACGCTCTTTTACTCACACATCTACCTGGAGATTATAAGAAGTACTAACGTTTCTTCAACCTTCATTTATTTCATTTATTCATTTATACAGGGAAAAATACACTCATGCCACAAGCCTGTTTTTCAGGTATCCCTGATGCTATAATCTAAAAAAAAAACATCTAGCACTAATCACATCAACAACCTATCTGATCTTCTAAGCACTCCTCTACATAACGTTTTTTAAATCGGATATGGAGATTCTTTATACACAACCAGGTATTGATCTCACCTGCTAACGTTTCAGGTGAGATCAATACCTGGTTGTGTGTAAAGAATCTCCCATATCCTATTTTCTACCAACCTGATGAAATTATTTTCGGGTTTTTAAAATCATTTTCTTCTTCTTTCTTGCTCGTGTAGGCTCGTTCCTTTATTAGAAATAACGCCCATTCAAACGGTTGAAAGATCCACTTGATGTCTGGATGAAGGTTAGACATCCAAGTCATAGAATACGCCAAATTACAATCACTCAAGCAACTGGATAAGATTTGGAACCGGTCAGACGCTGTCTGGATCCTAGATATCATCCTTATTTGCATCATGTCATCTTCTTAAACGGTTTTTTTGTTATCTTTGATTCCTAAGCGACCGGTGACTTCTTTTATATCTAAGTATGTCCAAAATTATTTATTCATTGGCCATCGGCACAGCAGTTACTATTTTAGTGCAAGATGTTACCTAATATGAAACGTTTCCCCGTGCAATTCAGCATTTGAGAACCGACACATATAAACACTCTTTCTTTCCCCGTACCATCCCACAGTGAAATACCCTGCCTGGCACGGCTGCGACGGCTCCCACCGTTGAGTCGTTCCGTGCCAGGCTGGAGGCCTGCCCGCCTTAGTCCGGGACCTCAACCCCCCCCCCCCTACTTTTCCCCTGAAGGGGTTATTTGGGGGTAACCAAATGTAGATGTAGATGTAGATTTGGCTGCGATATTGGATGAGCTGTACAAAATTTTAGAGCTGAATAAACCGTTATCATTATTATTCTCCCTGCAGGTTTGGCACCAGTAACACGCTGACGTTCCCGTCAGTGAGGTACCAGGACGAGGGGAGGTACGAGTGCGTGGCCAGCCAGCAGAGTTTCCCCTCGAACGACAAGATAGAAACCTTCATCAACGTCAAAGGTACGTTGGGCATCCTTGTGTCGGAGTTACGTCTCAAAATGCCTGTATCTGTATCTATATAGCCG
This sequence comes from Branchiostoma lanceolatum, assembly GCF_035083965.1. Classification (NCBI taxonomy): domain Eukaryota; kingdom Metazoa; phylum Chordata; class Leptocardii; order Amphioxiformes; family Branchiostomatidae; genus Branchiostoma; species Branchiostoma lanceolatum. The sequence goes on along the minus strand of NC_089735.1, from coordinate 896,400 downwards.
GTATAACCGCCCTTGGGAGTAACACACTAGCTTCGCAGGCACGCGGCGAGGCACCAGCTGGTTTTATTACACCGAATGACCTGTCACGTCCAACCTTCGCCAAACTGCATGCATTGTTTAAATGCATTGTATTCAGGAAAAAATTGCCTAAAAAAATTGCATTTTTTTTACTTCGCTTTTTGACAGGCAAGGACAACGTGGCACTGCACTCAAGTTTTTCGTAACTCATTTCATTAACAGTGCCACGTACACAGAACAATAGTCCAATTTTGCACCTGGGTGGAGTGAGGAAAGTCGTGTTAAGTACCTTTCCCAAGGTTACAAAATCGGTAGCGTCAGGGAGATTCAAACCCAGGACCGCTTGGTTCTGGGCCGAACACCCTGCCGTTACGCCACACGACCCCACCCCAAAGTGTCTTTACGGTCATTGATGAGTGCTGGTTCATTCCCGTCTCTTCCCGTTACCCGACCCCACCCCAAAGTTTATTTACGGTCATTGATGAGTGCTGGTTCAATCCCGTCTCTTCCCGTTACCCGACCCCACCCCAAAGTGTATTTACGGTCATTGATGAGTGCAGGTTCATTCCCGTCTCTTCCCGTTACCCGACCCCACCCCAAAGTTTATTTACGGTCATTGATGAGTGCTGGTTCAATCCCGTCTCTTCCCGTTACCCGACCCCACCCCAAAGTTTATTTACGGTCATTGATGAGTGCTGGTTCATTCCCGTCTCTTCCCGTTACCCGACCCCACCCCAAAGTTTATTTACGGTCATTGATGAGTGCAGGTTCATTCCCGTCTCTTCCCGTTACCCGATCCCACCCCAAAGTGTCTTTACGGTCATTGATGAGTGCTGGTTCAATCCCGTCTCTTCCCGTTACCCGACCCCACCCCAAAGTTTATTTACGGTCATTGATGAGTGCTGGTTCAATCCCGTCTCTTCCCGTTACCCGACCCCACCCCAAAGTTTATTTACGGTCATTGATGAGTGCTGGTTCATTCCCGTCTCTTCCCGTTACCCGGCCCCACCCCAAAGTGTCTTTACGGTCATTGATGAGTGCTGGTTCATTCCCGTCTCTTCCCGTTACCCGACCCCACCCTAAGTGTATTTACGGTCATTGATGAGTGCAGGTTCAATCCCGTCTCTTCCCGTTACCCGACCCCACCCTAAGTGTATTTACGGTCATTGATGAGTGCAGGTTCATTCCCGTCTCTTCCCGTTACCCGACCCCACCCCAAAGTTTATTTACGGTCATTGATGAGTGCAGGTTCAATCCCGTCTCTTCCCGTTACCCGACCCCACCCCAAAGTGTCTTTACGGTCATTGATGAGTGCAGGTTCAATCCCGTCTCTTCCCGTTACCCGACCCCACCCCAAAGTGTCTTTACGGTCATTGATGAGTGCAGGTTCAATCCCGTCTCTTCCCGTTACCCGACCCCACCCCAAAGTGTCTTTACGGTCATTGATGAGTGCTGGTTCAATCCCGTCTCTTCCCGTTACCCGACCCCACCCTAAGTGTATTTACGGTCATTGATGAGTGCAGGTTCATTCCCGTCTCTTCCCGTTACCCGACCCCACCCCAAAGTTTATTTACGGTCATTGATGAGTGCAGGTTCAATCCCGTCTCTTCCCGTTACCCGACCCCACCCCAAAGTGTCTTTACGGTCATTGATGAGTGCAGGTTCAATCCCGTCTCTTCCCGTTACCCGACCCCACCCCAAAGTGTCTTTACGGTCATTGATGAGTGCTGGTTCATTCCCGTCTCTTCCCGTTACCCGACCCCACCCTAAGTGTATTTACGGTCATTGATGAGTGCAGGTTCATTCCCGTCTCTTCCCGTTACCCGACCCCACCCCAAAGTTTATTTACGGTCATTGATGAGTGCAGGTTCAATCCCGTCTCTTCCCGTTACCCGACCCCACCCCAAAGTTTATTTACGGTCATTGATGAGTGCTGGTTCATTCCCGTCTCTTCCCGTTACCCGACCCCACCCTAAGTTTATTTACGGTCATTGATGAGTGCAGGTTCATTCCCGTCTCTTCCCGTTACCCGACCCCACCCCAAAGTGTATTTACGGTCATTGATGAGTGCTGGTTCATTCCCGTCTCTTCCCGTTACCCGACCCCACCCCAAAGTGTATTTACGGTCATTGATGAGTGCTGGTTCAATCCCGTCTCTTCCCGTTACCCGACCCCACCCCAAAGTTTATTTACGGTCATTGATGAGTGCTGGTTCATTCCCGTCTCTTCCCGTTACCCGACCCCACCCCAAAGTTTATTTACGGTCATTGATGAGTGCAGGTTCAATCCCGTCTCTTCCCGTTACCCGACCCCACCCCAAAGTGTATTTACGGTCATTGATGAGTGCAGGTTCATTCCCGTCTCTTCCCGTTACCCGACCCCACCCCAAAGTGTCTTTACGGTCATTGATGAGTGCTGGTTCATTCCCGTCTCTTCCCGTTACCCGACCCCACCCCAAAGTTTATTCACGGTCATTGATGAGTGCTGGTTCATTCCCGTCTCTTCCCGTTACCCGACCCCACCCCAAAGTGTCTTTACGGTCATTGATGAGTGCTGGTTCATTCCCGTCTCTTCCCGTTACCCGACCCCACCCCAAAGTGTCTTTACGGTCATTGATGAGTGCTAGTTCATTCCCGTCTCTTCCCGTTACCCGACCCCACCCCAAAGTGTATTTACGGTCATTGATGAGTGCTGGTTCAATCCCGTCTCTTCCCGTTGCCAGGCCCGCCGTTCATCGAGCAGGGCAGGGAGGCCGTGCGGGCCCTGGCGGGCTCCACCGCGAAGCTGGAGTGTGAGGTGTACGGCGACCCGCAGCCCGACCTGGTGTGGGAAGGCCCGGACGGCAAGGTGGAGGTCTCCGACGGGAGGGGCGACCAACAGTCAGAGTACCTCATCGAACAACAGGTACGAATTTAGAATCAGAGATAGTAGAGTTAACACCCGTAACACTCGGACAGACAGACAGACAGACAGATACACGCACACAGGCAGAGAGACATACACACAGGCACACATACACACACACACACAGGCACACATACACACACAGTACATCATCGAACAACAGGTAAGAATTTAGAATCAGAGATAGTAGATTTAACACCCGTAACACTCGGACGGACAGACAGACAGACATATACACGCACACAGGCAGAGAGACATACACACAGGCACACACAGGCACACATAAACACACACACACACAGTACATCATCGAACAGCAGGTACGAATTTAGAATCAGAGATAGTATATTTAACACCCGTAACACCCGTAACACTCGGACAGACAGACAGACAGACATATACACGCACACAGGCAGACAGACATACACAGACACACACACACACACACACAGGTACACACACAAACACAGTACCTCATCGAACAACAGGTACGAATTTAGAATCAGAGATAGTAGAGTTAACACCCGTAACACTCGGACAGACAGACAGACAGACAGATACACGCACACAGGCAGACAGACATACACAGACAGACACACACACACACACACACACACAGGCACACACACAAACACAGTACCTCATCGAACAACAGGTACGAATTTAGAATCAGAGATAGTAGAGTTAACACCCGTAACACTCGGACAGACAGACAGACAGACATTTACACGCACACAGGCAGACAGACAGACATACACACAAGCACACATACACACACACAGGCACACGCTTACAGTACCTCATCGAACAACAGGTAAGAATTTAGAATCAGAGAAAGTAGACTTAACATCCGTAACACTGAGACAGACCGACAGACAGACAGACAGACCCGCACACAGGCACACAGACAGACAGACAGACAGACAAACACGCCCACGCACACACACACACACAGTACATCATCGAACAACAGGTACGAATTTAGAATCAGAGATAGTATATTTAACACCCGTAACACTCGGACAGACAGACAGACAGACATACATATACACGCACACAGGCAGACAGACATACACAGACACACATACACACACACACACGCACACACACACACACAGTACCTCATCGAACAACAGGTAAGGATTTAGAATCAGAGATAGTAGACTTAACACCCGTAACACTCGGACAGACAGACAGACAGACATATACACGCACACAGGCAGACAGACATACACAGACAGACACACACACACACAGGCACACACACAAACACAGTACCTCATCGAACAACAGGTACGAATTTAGAATCAGAGATAGTAGACTTAACACCCGTAACACTCGGACGGACAGACAGACAGACAGACAGACAGACAGACAGACAGACAGACAGATACACACACACACAGGCACACACACACAGTACCTCATTGAACAACAGGTAAGAATTTATAATCAGAGATAGTAGACTTAACACCCGTAAAACTCGGACAGACAGACAGACAGACAGACAGATACACGTACACATGCAGACAGACATACACACAGGTACACACACACACACATACACACACACACAGTACATCATCGAACAACAGGTAAGATTTGGCTATGGGAAAAATTACTTAAGACCTTTATTGTACACACATACCCACTGGTACAGGTCACAACAAAAGAATAGTATACAGATACATCTATACACTGTCAACTTACTACAAGAATTATAAACTACGTGGATTCGACTTCTCCTCGCTTCTTTGTGATGATAAAAATGTAAGGCAGATATGGTTCATAATCAAAGGTTTGTCTAAACTTATCCAAAATATCATTTTTCTGTATTGCTTAGGTGTATGAAATGGGCAAATAGGTTGTATCAGTCGCTAAAACTCAGCTACATTAGACTTCGGAACCGTTCGACAGACAGATAGACAGACAGACAGACAGACGAAAGCACAGTCATCAAACAACAGCTAAAGCAAACTATTAGTCAAAGCACATGGCCGATACTGCACAGTGCACACGCAAAATCACACGGCCACACACACGCAGCATAGATCCCTCAACGGTCACGTAAGTACCTAATTTGCATATTCGGGACGTTTTGTTTCCAGGTTATAACACCGGGCGCGAAGATCAAGGGCGTCCTCACGATCAACTCGGTGGAGGACAAACACTACACCACCTACACGTGCACGGCGACCAACAAGGACGGAGACGCCTATAAGGAGATTGAACTGCAGAAAGAAGGTGAGACCCGTCTTTAAGAAAAGATCAAAAATTGATTATAATAAATCATTGAACTTATGAATTACATAACAGTTGTAAAGGGTACACATTCCAATTTTAGTAACATACTTTTTTTGCAATAATTATAAGAGACTGTGTACTTGTTTTTTTTCTATAAATCTAAATACATTTTAGTAACATAACAACGACAATATCAATCGGCACGTCAACCCCAACTCCCTTACTGCAGAAACAGTCAATAATGTTGTTCCATGATCACTTGGTCTGAAATAAATTGCCTTATTCTATTGTAAACCACTACGACATGTGTATATAATGAAACCACCGCAGTCTTATATGCTGAGAACACCTAAGACTCGGGCATTGACGGCTCCTTTCAAATCGATGCCGCGGCGTCTGCTGCACTACCGACTAAAGTTCAGCAGCTCCGGTTCCGCCCCTGTGACATTTCAGCAAGGCGAGCCTCGCTACAGCGCCGCTAATTTTCGTCTCGTGAACGGTCGTTGCCATTCGAATCGGTCTATATCATATGACCACAGAACGGTACATTTGAAGTGTACTAAAACACTCTGTCAGCACCGTGGAGTTTCGTCGTAAGGGTTTAGCTAGGGATGAGGGTTGAGCTAGGGATGAGGGTTGAGCTAGGGATGATCATGAGGGTTTAGGCTTTTCGACCAGGGTCGAACCCGAGCTGTTGTACTTTCTTCTATCCTTATCACAATGCTGTCGTATATTTGCAATTGGAAAGTCGGTTCTGATACTTGATTTGTACATTTTTCTGCGCCCCGAAAAGCTATGATCTGATGGCATCTACGGTTTCAGCCGTTCACGATCCCGCCACGCGTCGCGCCGCCTCCAGAGTGACACTAGTGAGCTATGACAGTCAGACTTACACAAGTTACAGCAATGACGTCATGTGTAATTACTTGTGACGGGAGGGAAGGCCTTAGGTGCGCCAAGTTCACGACCAAGAGTTCGGGTTCACCAAGAACCTCCTGCTGATTTCCCCCACGTCTTATTCCTCTTGTAACGTCGTCTTAAAGTGGTATCCAGAGGCACTCCAGATGAAGGTTTGCGCGGAAACGGGCCGTTCCGCCTGCCCGGTGCGCCGCTCGCGCCTGCAGCTACTGTGACCCCGGGCGGCCGCGGGCGGCGAGTAAAGATTATATTAATAACCCATCTCGGTTCTAATGGGACCCGGTTGAGCGCAAATCCGCGTGAAGATGAACTTATATTGATTCTTGATAACCGTGGATCTCTCTCCGTCTTTTCTCATATAACGCGCTGTCTGGAAACATTCCTTATATAACCATCATGCGCAGCCCAAATGTCAGGAACTTGGTCTGTGGAATATTTGGTGAGATTTAACTTTAAGTTTTATGCTGCACAAAGAGGCCAAATGCAGGAATGAACACTTACGGTTTTGTTCCGAGTCACTTGCTACCCTTTCCGGTCAGACCGATGCAGTCTGCCATGAAATTAAAGGAGCACAAATCTGCCGACTCACGCAAAAAGGCAAAACTTGTTAATAACAGGAGAATAATTAAGTGGATATTGACCGCTGAAAAGTAGGTAAATTTGTAAATGTACAAAGTATTTAAACAGACCGGCCCATCGTTCATCCAGCCTTGCCGTCTGCAAATCCAAACGGCGCCGAAACTGTTTTTACAATCGAACGTTCATCTGGGTTTTATGAGGGTGTTTAACGTTCTCCTTTCCCGCGGGCCTGGCTATCATTCAAGATAAATCTTCTCTCATCCTGGATGAAATTCTGCTTCGTTTGTTCTGATATTGTGGCGGGATTTGGGATTCGAGTGTCGTCCGCGCTAACCCGCGGCTAATGCTGGGCGGAGATAAAGTTGTCAAAAGGGGCTGGAAGCAATTTGGGCTGCCCTTATTGTTCGCAAAACGGCCGGTGGTTTACGACACGTCTCAAATCTTCGCCGTTTTACGGCGTGTGGTAAATCATGGTCACCATCGGCCTTGGAGCAGAAGGTTGGAAAGAAACACTTTTTTTGCGGATGATGAATCGTGGCTGTACCTTCAGGGCAAACACTCCATCGAGCAAAAAACTTGTACGGCTCCTCCCTCTCCCCCTCATGTTAAAACTTTTATCACTGCCAGTTATAATGACATTGTGTTCCCCTACATGTACAACGGTTGGTTACTTATTGAAGCCTGAGGCAGTGCAATTTTTTTCTACTGCTGACAGGACGATCCTGCTGACGTGTCAGCAGTGGAAAAAAATTGCAGTGCTGGCAGGATTATTCTGTCAGTAGCCACAGCAGTGGAAAAAATTGCATTGCTGACAGGATCATCCTGTCAGCAGTGGAAAACATTCATTGCACTGCTGACAGGATAACCCTATCAGTAGCCACATCCCTTATTGAATGCCAGTTTTCCATAGTAGTAATTTGGTACGAAATCTCTATATACTGCACTCCTTTCAAGTTTAGGTCGTCCACAATTCCTAACGATTGTCGCATCAGATCAGTCAGCAAGAAACTTTTGAGCTTCAGAACCGAATATATGACCGTTATTGAAATGGTCATATTCATATTTCCCCATCTTATATCAGGGGTCGGAAAACTCGTTGGCTATCACATCTTCGTCTTGCTTTAAATTGAATGTGATATTGGTAAAAATATGTAGCGTGACATGAAGATATAAATTTTGCCCATAATATATACCTCCCTGAACACTACATCGTATATTAAATGACAAAAGATATTGCGTTTACCGTAAAAAGCCGCCGCAATATCTATATCCAACGTGTTGAGCATATCCACATATAGCGGTACAGTTTTATATCCAACGATATTATACTTCCCCTATTTACGAGAAGGCATAAAGCTTTCTGAGTGTTATACTTGGACCGTGTGCGTGTCCTGCTAATTATGATAAAAGGTGTTCGTAAAGAACTGATGATAAACTACAGAACTAAACTAGCTTGGCAGGGACGGATCCTCGTAGAGTTGTATTCATAAGAGAAATCAACTTTTTATGACTTAGCAAAATTGTCGATAAGGTTGTTTTATGCTGAGCCGTTGACAAATTGTCCGCGTGCAGTCGTGAACAAGAATAAACAACCACGTGAATAATTTCATCAGGTTGGTGAATGACTGAATAGCAAAGTTCTTTTATTCACAACCAAGTATTTACATTAGCCGACGTTTCGACGACTGTCTGTCATCTTCATCAGGGCAATACTGACTGGTTCACTGCGAACTGAAGCTAGGTGTTTCCGCGATGGGACCACATTAGCTCAGTATTATTGCTTAACAATATATATTCGTTGTTTGGTACTGCATTGTGAGCAGAAACACCTGGCGTCAGTGCACGCTGTGAACCAGTCAGTATTGCCCTGATGAACATGCCAGACAGTCATTGAAACATTGGCTCGTGCAAATACTTGGTTGTAAATAAAAAAAGCAGCTTACAGGCACATTGCCTTTGACTCACAGCGAACCAATCAGCTAACAGGCACATTCCCATTGACTCACAAGAATAAATAAACAAGGTTCGAACCGAAGATATGAACCGGTTCTAAACGATTTATATTGACCATATATCTTGTTTGATACTCAGTAACAACTAGGCTATAACCCGATGGTTTCCACATAGAAAATACAGTGCGTTTCAGGGTTCTAGCCAACACCCATCATTCCATCATTTTATGGAATTTTGTTGCATGAAAATCTTCAGACCATTCCGTCAATCTTGACGGAAAAATAACCCATGAGAAAAGATGTAAAAATGTAAATTTGAATAAATAGATAGAAGTTTGTACATGGTGACAAAAAAGAAGACTATTTGGAGACTCTTTCTGTCAATGGGAATTGAGATGATGGAAAATAATTAAAGTTAGCTAGAACCCTGGTGTGTTTATACTATATGATTGCTGTCTACCATGAACATTGTAGAGAACCATTGCAACGTTTTCAAACAGCACATGTAGATACTTTATTACCTCATTTAAGCTATCATACAGTGAGTATGTAGCTACTCTTCCTAGAGTACACTGTCTCTACAACGTTCAGAATGAATGTATCTGCGAGATGCACGCTTGCTATTGTAATGTTGATGTTTCACTTGCACGTCTTTTATGAATAGTTTGGTTAGATAAGTGGGTGATTAGAAAATGAGGTCCTCATAGCACAATGTAGAAGACTTTCAACCGCCAGAGGTTTCGGTGACCTTCCTCAGCATGGCATGGAGCAGTACAGGCCATTGAGGACATGTTTGTTTGTTCGTTTATTCAATTAACCAGGGGGATACATATCGCCCCGTCAGTTTTTCAATGCATAAGTGCCCTGGGTTTACATCAACTCAAGGTTGAAACATGTCACCGAAACGCTGAAAGTCTTTTGGCTTGCGTTATGAGAACCTTATCTTCCTCATGCACGTGTTGTTCGCACACTTACGTCACAGTGATGTCATGTCTTGTTGTCACCTCCCTTTCTCGCCGCCTCAGTAACAACGCCTCCCGGTAAGTAGCGCTGCTCTTCCTCCTATAAGCCGAGTCAAAGTTTGAATTGCGCATACGCAAGGTCAAAGGTGAAGACCAATTGATTGCTAAAAATTGTTTAACTGTGCTTGGTACAATATCCAGACATGTTTTTATGTCTGAGGGACCTTCAACTTTGACATATTACCCACAATGCATCACACTGCACATGCGCAGTTGAAACCTTGTTTCAGTTTATTTCTCCTACACTCACTCTGCGCCACCTGTCCACTGGATGGAGACCATTAAGTTATCCATTCAACATATTTATAACTTTATGGTTAAATATCAAAATAACAAAATACACTCTCCATAAATGAAATTTCTTTGAACAGGACTCAAATGAGTGTGTATCTCTGTTATATTGTATCTGACCCTTACCTCTTCCCTCAATGAAAAGCGGCCTGCGTGCCAATTTGAAGTTATCATGAATAAACAAAGGTTCAAACAAACAAACTGCTTATGAGATTTTTATCCTTTTCTGGTCGCAAAATAGTCCCTGGAAAGGGTACTATTTTACCTGTTGAATGCTTTTTAGCATCTTCGTCTTGTGGAAAGTTTGAATCAAAATCTTTTTCGTACCTGCCACTACAGGCTTCTTTATTCTTAATCCCATCCACGAAACTATCATTTGATTTCCAAAAATACACTTCTCTACCAAAGAAATTTGTTTCAAATACAATGCGATTTTGGATCGCCCTGCGGTCGCCCCGCCAGGGAGGATGGTGCATCACCTGTTGAATCGAGTGCGCTGTTTAAGCCCCCCTCTCACTGGACCCGCGGCACGCTGGCGGCGTCGCTGCGTCCTAAAGCCCCCCTCTCACTAGACCCGCGGCACGCTGGCGGCGTCGCTGCGGCCGATCGAATTGACAAAGCACTCAATGAATTTCATCGACATAAAACGAATCTTTTTAAGCTTTGTGTGTTTTGTTGTCTTTTTGGTCATACGTGTACGTTTTGAATGATATTCCCAGCATGCATAAAGCCAAGGGCAACACAAATCCAGCGACGCAGCCAGCGTGCCGCGGGTCCCGTGAGCATCTTTAGCATCTTGAGGCCAGTTTGTACCCGGACTAAAAATTATAAAAAATAAAAATCATTTTTGCATCCGACGCCAGAGGCTTCTTTATCCTGAACATGGCAAACTCAATTCGGGTAAGATACCGTCCATAAAGGCAAAGTTTTGTGTGTTCTCACCCGAACCACCTCCTCTCCAACACTTCAAACCGGCAAACCTGTAATCCGATCCCATGTAACACGATACCCTCCGCGTCACGGCGTGTCTGTGGAATCATTGGCCCCGTGGGTATCACCTTCGGGGACCCCCAATACTCGGAAACGCCGATCGGACCTGTTAATTCTATGGTCAGTTAACAGGGCGGTGCGTTTATGGGTGCAGTATGAGATCTGAGCGGGATAATGTCCATTCGTACCCGCTCGGTGTGACCAATATTGTTTGAACAGGCGGCCATGTGGGGGATATTGGATGTGTATCAGGCTTAGGGAATATGAAATTGTGGCAGCGTCGTTTGATCCCGAACGGTGAAGAGTCTGATTTCTTCAACACCGTCCCGTATGAATCACTCAGGGTGTGGGCGATCAGATCAAACTGTCAGCCGTCGGCTTTGTTTTTCTAAGATAACGACAGCCGCCGAGAATGAACTTTTCAGGAGAAAACCACAGTAGAACGTTAGTGCGGGAGATATCAGGGTTTAACTTTAAGTACAGGGGCAAACCAGGGTAACGTTTCAAATGCAGAATATACAACGGTGTGCAGTGTTCGTTAAGAAACACTTACAAGCCTGTTGTACTGGGAAAAATAAAGGAGTAAAGTGTTATTACAGAAACGAAGTAGCGTTTGATGGGGGGGGGGGGGCAAACCGGTGTAACGTAAGAGAAGTATTATGGGATCAATGAAGAACCAAAGACAACGGAGTAAAATATTACTGGAGGAGTAACTTCACTGTAAATTCTATTTGTAACCGTCCTATAAACGTCAAGCATAATACGCCAAAAGACGTCATTATGTTTTTAAGCGTACAAGAAGGTATCATAAACTTAGAAGCATATCTGGTTAGATATGGATCATAATAAAACGGAACAAATTGCAGATACAGCAATTGATATATATATACCTAAACTAAAAGACAGCCTTTCATTCATGTCTGCTTTGCGAGATGCAGTTTAGGATCTGAGGGTTAAGTTAATCTGCTCCATAACATCATACTCAGCTTTAATTTTTCATCTATATTCCGTCTTCTGCGGCGCGGAGAATGAATAGCCTGGCTGATGCTTCATGTTGATACGAACTCGGATTGGCAGAATAATTGCTTTCCGCCTTATGCTTATCTCAGGTGGTTAACATCGTTTGGAAGAGTTCGGAACAGACAGGCAACCGTCCACTCGAGGGATGATTGCCACTGACGTCAGAGGAGTTATGGCCACCTAAGTCTTGATAGACATCATACAATAAAAGATCAAGCTGATGCTAGAAAACCTTCAAAGACAATTAAAGCCCACGACCGTAGAATGATGTTGACCTGTTCAGCTGTTGTGATATGTTAAACAAATTCACACCATTCATTCGCTCACACCCAGTCCCGTTAGTCCGACAGCTCGTATCCCTTTCCTGCGTTGTTTTCGCGGTGACGTTCTACTCACGGTACCCCGAACTTGACATTGTGTTCTTATGCTGCGGTATTGTTACGACAACGAGCTTCAAATGCCGTGAAACGGGAAATACTCATTTCCACTCTTACCGCGAAATCCGCACAAAGATAGATAAATTTAAACTACAGATATACTATACATACAGTTCCAAGCTAATTGTGTTGTATGCCCCCCTCCTAGATAAATTTACACTATAGTTATACTATACATATATCCAAGCTGACTGTACGTGTGCGTGTTGTCTGCCCCCCTTCTAAATACATTTGCACTATAGATGTACCATACATATTCCCAAGCTAACCGGCGTGTTCTCTGCCCCCCTCCCACAGAAAGCGGCGGGCGCAGCCAGGCCACCGGTCTACAGAGCCCGCTGTCTATCATCGTGGCGGTGATCGTGGTGGTGGTGGTGGTCGGGCTTATCATCCTGGGCGTGCTCGTCTGGTGGAGGAACAAGCGGAAAGTCAACAAGGAGAGGTGCGTTTGTTTTCTTGTTTGTTTTTTGTTTTTTTGTTTCCTCGATACAAAGCTTAAGGTTACTCAAACCACAGGCTAAGTAAGAACAACCGTCAGTGGGCCGCAAAATCAGCTTGGCTGCCTGGCGCTCCACTATGTATTGTCTTGTTTTTAATAAAGAATAAAGAATAAAACCGTCAGACGTTAAGACAGCATCAGCTGTCTTTCCACCATGACTGAACAGTTCAAGTGCGTTTGTTTGTTTGTTTGTTTGTTTGTTTGTTTGTTTGTTTGTTTGTTTGCTTGCTTGCTCAAAACAAGTTACTCAAGCAACTGGGTAAGTTTATTTAGCGGTCAGACGTTTCAGACAGAATCATAATCAGATAATTGCCTCTTCCCCTTTGATCTACAAAGCACCAATCAGCTAACAGGCACATTCCCATTGACTCACAGCAGACCAATCAGCTTACAGGCACATTGCCTTTGACTCACAGCGCACCAATCAGCTAACAGGCACATTCCCATTGACTCACAGCAGACCAATCAGCTTACAGGCACATTCCCTTTGATCCACAGCGCACCAATCAACACGGCGGAAAAGGGCGTGAACGGCAAGGCGGCCATCAGCAAACCGCCAATGATCAACGACGGCCCCACCGACCGGGAGATACAACGCATGACGCATGCGCCGCCCCCCTACGACCACGAACCTCGATACAGTTCGGGCTCCCTCAGCAGATACGACAGAACCCTGCAAGGCAGTCCCTACAGCCCCACCGGGATATACCATGTAAGTATGAGTCCCTGCATTCTTAGAAACACACGCACGTGTCCCATGAATATCTTCATCAGGTGGGCGAATAATTTGAAAGTAAAGCTCTTTCCCCGTTTAAGACCGCAAAGCGAGAAGTATCAGTGTTCATTACGCGCTACTGAAGGCAGTTGGAAGATTGCCAAAACTCTGACAGACAATAAGTTGGTTAGTCGGTAGTGAGACAGGAGCTTTACTTTCAAAAGTATGACAAATATGTTTTACGAAAAAAAATTGACATCAATGGAGCACAATTCTTAAAAAGCAACGGTTTTTTTTCTTAACCTAAAGATATAAATGGTTGCAATCGAAATTTTTAGGATAATAATTCGTTTCTTTGGCTCTGTCCGGTGGCCTGGTGAACGCTTAGCCTCTCTTTGGTAGCGGCCCAGCAATGAGCCTTCGTGCCATGGTGAGCACATGGGTGAATATGCTCCTCCTGAAAAATGCTGTAGCCTTATACTACTACACATGCCATACTCACATACGGCAGCAGCAAGCGTGCATACATTATCACATAGACAACAGCAGCAGCACTTTCAGAACCATTGACATACACTGCTACTCAGTGGTGCGGATCGGTCCGGCCGGACCGGTTCCGGACTTGTAAAACGTTTAGGTTCAAGTCCAAAAAAACCTAAACGTCTGGAAACAAGTCCGGACTTGAAAAAAAAATTCTCTCACTCATACACTCCTTTTTGTTTTAAACCATCTTAAACCTTCCTTGAATCGTGAAATTTGCACTAGAAAAATATGAAAACATTGCTGTTTTTGTGTTTATAACTGAACTTTTGTGTTAATTACTGACTGTATATAATTCCGTATATATAGTTTTCAAATTACATGTAAAATATCTGCCAATATGCAATTTTACATGTAACACGAAAAAATATTCCAAAATTATTGTTCAGGCCCGGACTTTCAAGTCCGGACCTGAACCTAAACCTCTGGACTCGAGTCCGAACCTAAACCTAAACTCGGGTTTAGATCCACACCACTACTGAGTGCTACTACTGCCAACCAGTCTCGGGCAGAATAGAACATGGTTCCTCCGCCCTAATATACTACGGAAGGCACTTCAATAGAGGAAAAAAAACTGTCTGTGAATGTGGAATAACAGTTGTAGCTATGAACAAACAAAGGTGACCGACAGGAAACGCAGACAATGATAACTTCTCTTGTAAAAAGTGAATCCTTAGAATTCTAGAACTATCCTGGAGTTGATCAGTTCTTGGCAAATTCTCGACGGCGTCGAAACTACGTCAGCATCCAAGCAGAATTTCTTGAGTTTTCCGTTTTACAGCCAAATTGATGACATGGAAAATCACTCTTTTGTGAATTTGCTGAGTTGATACAAGATCAAGAAACGCAAATTGTCAGACAGGACAGTCCTGCCGCACAATAACGGGTCCCAAAATGCCCACAACAATTGCTGAGGAATAGGTTCTTTCTATATATATCCGATAATGCAGCAGTTATGTGAATCTATCGCCGTTGCAACAGTGGGTGTTCCTTTAAAGAATTGCTGGGTTGGTAGGGATTCATTTTCTTAGGACTTCACGGCACGCAGTCGTCAGAAATTGATAGTTTCGCGGCGGGAGACAATATAAATTTGGCATCCAAGAATTTCCATAAACAATTTTAGAGCAGTAGGTTTATCATCTGGTAGTGCAAAACTAATGCGAAAGTAGGTGTGCTTCTACACCCTTCTTGATTTATACACTATAATTCACTTTTGGACAAACAAGGACGACGTGGCACTGCACTCAAGTTTTCATACCGTATTTTAACAGTGCCACGTACAGAGAACAACTTTCCCATTTTTGCACCTGGGTGAAGTGAGGAAAGTTGTGTAAAGTGCCTTTCCCAAAGGCACAACATCGGTGACGTCAGGCCTATGGGAAGCGAACCAGAGACCGTTGGGTTCTGCCCTTACGCTTCACTACCCACAGTACACTGTATAGTGATCTGTAACTGTAACTGTCATGAGAGACTTGGAGGAACTGGGCTTCACTTGGGAAGGAGTGAGAAGGCAGGCACTGGACAGAAGTGCGTGGAAAGCAGTGGTGGCCCGCATCGTCGATAGATGATGATGCTGTATAGTGATCTCAAATGAATCGGTTCACAGCGGGGGAGAATATTAGTTTGACAGTAGAGGGTTCTTTCTTATCTACAGCATTTTTAAGGAGAGGTTTATAAACTAATGGTGCAAAAGTTATATAAAAGTAGGTGTACTTCTTCAGCATTCCCGACTTCCCGGGAAGCGCTTTGCGCTGTGCAGTCATCAGAAATGAATCGGTCCACAGCGGGAAACGATATGAGTTTGGCAGAACTATTTCGTATCGGGGGAAGAGAACGACATGCATCATCAGAACGCCCGACTGGTTCGGAGGATGACTCCACGGGATTGCCAACATCTTCTCATTTCTCTACAATATTGTGAATCCGGAACGACTGACGGATGTGAATCTTGCACGCATCTCGTGGGAAATAATTGGGCGAATATCGCTTCCAACAACCGTGATTGTTGCAAAAGTGGACCGATCATGCTTCATTGCAGCTGGAGTTTATGAAAAATAGTTTATTTGTGATAGATCACTGCTCATTCTTTTGATAACTTCACGTCCACCCTCTGCAAACGCCTGAGCTTTCTTCTGTTCATTCATAAATCGCGTCAAGGGGGCGGTTTGAGGTAAGGTTTGACGAAACAAAGCTTTGCAGCAGTGCCGAAGCCGGAAGGCGGAGTTTCACACCGCGGTTCGGATGTCAGGCGGATTTCCTGGGATTTTCTCTGTAGTAAACCTTCCAGCCATATTTATGATAGCGCCAACACATCAAGGAAAAGTTCCCTTTTCATCGGCGTTAAAAGCGGCGTATCCGTTCGGTGGGCTGAAATGTACGACCGTTCTGCTCATTGCGCATGCGCCCGGGACAGGCTCCGTTGTAAGGGATTGCTGGATGATGAGTATGTAGCAAAGCACATCCGGGGACCCTCGGTGCCAGGAACGCAGCATGGAACGTTAACAGCAGCTCCTAGGCAACAAGTGCCACACTTATCATCACCGCGCGACAGCACATTACCACAGACACATCATACTTATCATACTTTTGGATTCAGAAAAAAAAATGACTTTGAAAAAAAGAAGATTGACTTGATTGCTGCTTCCAGCACTAAGGTCTTTAGAACCCGCATTTCTTCACAGCTTGAGGTTTTGGATGTTTCCAGAGTGAGAGCATGATGCTATAAAGAAAACTAGCAATGCCAAAGGTCGTATTTCGGTTCTACTAAATGGCGACCATTGTATGGGCGCGTTCTCTCCTCCAGAATATATTTCTGGTCGTCTTGATATAAGGACATCTGGGGAGTGGAAGATACTACAAGCAGAGCAAAGCCGGTCGCATTCTGCAGAACGAAAACTTGTAATCTTGCCATATTACACAAGTGTCAACCGGGATTACAATGAGTGAAACGGACTCATGACAGGATAAGCCCTGTACTGTGCGTGTGATTCTACGGTAAGCCGGAGGGGTCAGTCTGGACCACACAACTGTCACAACCTTCCCGCGTGGGTGTTACAATCCGGCGTCACTCTGACCAGATATCTCATTTTGTAGCACTTCAACAGTTATAGTCCAGGAGGAGATTCTCAAAAGAGGCCTAGAAATTGACAAACGTAGCACGCCCTTTATATATTTAGTCCACTATCATAGAATGATAGCTTGATGCCCCTTGATCATTTCAAGGTATGTTGTTCTATGGTCCAGGTTTCGTTCTACCAAGATGATGTTTGTAACGTTTTATCATAAATAACAATTATAGACAATTACTACACTATTCACGTCATCAAATGACCACACTTCCCTATTTTCTGTCGAAAAGTAAGCAAATCTGAAAACTGCACAGACTAGAAACACCGATGGCGATGATCATCTGACCATGATCAATTCGCAACTCAGGCCATTCCTTATTAGCCCCCCCCCCCCCCCATCTTCCCGAAGACTGCTGCAGCATAGCCGGTTAAAGGTGCTTGTAGGGTGAAACTCCGGTAGAGCTCGGTGTGCGTCTCGCACTCTTTCCGCCCGACTTTAGTCGTAAAGTCCTAACCATTTTCCGGCCTGTCGTAAAGTCCTAACCACTTTCCGGCCTGAATGACGTAGGTTGGGGCTGACCTGTCGGACTCGGACGACTCCAGCTTTGTGTACGAGAGGGAGGCGCAGCCCACACGTGTTAGATCCGCACAGATTCGCCATGTGAGTATAAAACCACCTAACACCAGAAAAGCCCAAAAAAGGACAAGAAATGGTCATGCCTTTAAGTACCAGAGTTATAAACCAAGGATTGGTGTGTTCAAAAATTCGTATTTCCGGAGAACCATAGTAGAATGGAACTCGTTGCCATCAGATGCTGTAGGAACACCTTCACTAAATAGCTTCAAAGAACGATTGCAGTCAGATGTGCAAATGTTAGGTGTGACAGGCCGTACAGTGTAATATAACCAGCTGCTGCCGCGCCGCGTGCCTGCGAAGCTGGTGTGTTACGCCGAAGGGCGGCTATACCGGCTATACAGATACAGATACGGAACACCGAGGTGGTCCGAGACATTAGTGAATGTGTCCTTCAATGCTTCAAGACTCGTCCCCATCGCTAACTTTTAAAAACGTAAGAAAACTTGGCGGCTGTGAACCGCTGATTGGTCACTGAGCTGGATCGTTATATTGAGTTTCTATCTTAGCATTCATTATAGTGACTATTGCTCACAACAGCATGTTATAGAAAACGGTAGCGTGAAACCGTCATTGGGTGATTACATACTATCAGATGTAGCCACCAGCTTCTGGGAGTGATTTCATCGGGTGAATTACTGAACAACAAAGTTTCCAAAGAAGAAGTACCTAGCCGACGTTTTGGCGGCCGTCTGTTACATTCCTCAAGGCAATACCTGGTCAGGTTTGGGGCCGATCTCTTCACATTGCAGCAGCGACACCTACCTGCAGTACAAAGTGGAGCCGGTTAGTTTTGCCCCGAGCAAAATGACGGTTACTGGCACGTCGGCTATGCATTTTATCTTCGTTGGGTGTAAAGAACTTGTACTATCGGTGGCTTATCATATTACATCAAAACATTTGCCATACCTTAGTCCCCCATAACTGTCGTAAAATATCAGGGAATTTGGATGAGGACACCCCTAATGTATTTGATAACACTTCTTCAATATCGTCTGATGATAGAAACTCTCACTCCTTGAAGTTTTGTTGATAAGATTGTAACATCTTCGTCTTTGGGGGCCAGCGAAATGGCAGGAAACTCGAGATAAGACAACATTTTATCAGAGAGACGACATTCAAACAAAGAAGGCAGATGCTTTTCAGTCGACATTCATAGCTTGAGGGTTTCTTAGAACTCGTCTGCCCTTCCCCGAAGAAAATGAAGTGAAGGCTTAAGTAGCTCACAAAAGTTGTTGAGACTTCAGAAGCGATGGGATGGAGAACGGCGAGTTTGATGTGAACTCGCAGACAGGAGCATCAATAAAACCGCGCACAGAGGGCTTTGCAGCCCCTCCAAACTCACGCCGGTTATTTCAGAGCTGGATCAGACGCATTCCCCTCGGGTGGAGATGATGGAAGACCTGATGACGTGGGGCAGGATGAGTGCTGGAGAGAGCCGCGCGTCAGACGGCTGTGCCCCACTGTGGTTAAACCTGTTGGCAGCCGTCTGTCTTTAGCTAACGCCCCAGAATCAATAAACAAAAAACGTGCCAGATCTCACAAGTCGGGAATGGAACACTCATGCCTCCTCCCTCACAGTCTGAAACATATAATCGTCGTGGAATTTAAGGTTATTTTCTTCTTAAAGTCTGCGTCAAAAATAAGAAAATTCAGCTCGGCCGACGTGTTGGCAAGCTTCAAATGTGCATTTTCGGCCGAAGTACGGCCGACGTCCTGTCGATTACGCGGGCTTCGGGCGATTTTTAGAAATCAAACTTGATCCAAATATTGACCTTTTACCAGGTTAGTCGATTCTGACTTCGTCCATGTCCAAAAGATGGTACCATCTTATGGGGGATTTTTAGTTTATAGTGTTCGACGGACGTCACCCGAGATTTTCATTTGAAAATACGGTCGACGCTCGGGCGATTTTGAAATTCGGCGAGCTTCGGGCGATCTACAAACTCGGCCGACGCTTGCATGAATTGTGACGCCGGCTTAACGGCGCCCTGTGGAACTCATTGTCAATGATGTCTTACACGAAAGCTGTTTGATGCCTGACGCCGGTGAATTCCTCAATCCGCCCTGTCAGTTACAGAGTCTACCTGACTTGTCTCTGCGGGGCCTAGTGGAATTCGAACGACATGAGCGTTCAAAAAGAACTCCGCGGAAAGTATCAAAAATGCTATCCTTCATCCCGGAGCAAATTGTGTTCATACCCAGCAGGCGTGCAACAGAATTGACAAACTCTTCGTAAGAACGTCCCCACCTTGCCCAGCGGGTGCCTAACTACTTGTATACACGGTTGACTGGTGCGCAGTGGAGTTTCAGTCGGCTCATCCGTTACATAAACCCTCTGACAATCGGAGACAGATATCCTCTAATCGCACTACACTATGACGACGTCAACAAATGATGCAACATACAGGAATGAAGGATGCTCTGGTAAAACCGAGTTGATTCTGTTTCCAACTCAACAAACTGCAATCCAAATGCAAGGCCGCCTGCATGGCAGGCATCAGGACGACTGGTGACTTCAGTAACGGGTCAGAGGTCCCAGGAAGTCGGTACTGTCCCCCCGCCTCAATGGCTTGTCTATTGTTCGAATGCACATATAGGTGTATAACGGTTTCGAAATACTAAGTTCAAATCAGGAAACATCAACAGGAGCGTCCGAAACCTCTTGGTATCCCAAGTTTTTAGCATGTTTGTGGTCACGTGACTATCACGTAATCGCTGCCCACCATACTGGATGATTAAAGCCGGAGTTGATATTCAGCTCTTAGTCGATATGCTGAGAAGAACCCGTCGCAATCCTAAACAAATGCTCTGGGCATCTGGTCCGAGTCCGATCTTACCGGCATGTCTGCGAACTAATCATTCCTCCGTAACCTGACCGACCCCACCCCATCGATCCCGGGCGGGACCAATTTCAATAGGACCCCGCCAAAGCGCGGTCAGCGCGGACGGAAGACCACACACGCCCCGTCAAATTGAACATTCTGCCGCAAACATGTTTATCTATCGACGGAGCAATCTCAGGCAATTTGGGATGATTTGGGGGCTGATCTAAATGGACAAACGCTGGGTACAATGAGGACTTTACAACGCTTTTTTTTGGTTAGTGGAGCATGAGAGAGTGTACCTTTTGAATTGCATGTCTGTAATGTGATATTCATGTGACTGTAATCAATCCAAAAGTTTGAATTTAACGCCCAGGTTTCACCACCCAGTATGGCTGTAGAGCTGACGTAAGAGTCATGTGAATGTAAACAAACTGAAAGTATGGATGCCTCTAGAGTCTAGAGGTAAGATCTCCAACAAGCCAACAACAGGTTCTGATGGAATCGACTAGTGATTTTACAAGATGTATTCAAAGTTTAAGCAAGCATGTTTTGTTTTTTACTTGTACCTGAAATCAATGTAGGCATCTGTCTCTAGAGGGATTGCCAGAGAACAATGATCAATTCGAGTCCAAGCTAGGAAGATAGTCTGGGACTAGCGGAGTAATTACACGAAAGCATTACATCATTATGGCGCTAGGGACCTCCAACAATGGCGTAACTAATTGAACACTTTGAGGTTAAATTGAGAAATTTATCATGTTCCATCGGCACAAGAGAGGAGGCGAGAGGAATCCTCGATCGTCACTGACCTGCAGTTTTCCAATGCAGTGACAGGGGGAGCTGTAGTTTGGAAACAATGACTGTATCCCCTCCCATTCAGCTGGACACTGCACAAAAACATCAAACCTCGCAAAAGCCCAAATACACATTCAGCATAAACTATCTACATACTACATATTACCATAGAAACTTGCCAAACAAACATTCAGTATACACTAGTTGCACGCATACTCCCACTCAAACTTCATGAAAGCACATGTTCGCTACATCTATAGCTTGTAGAGAAACTTATTTTCTGCGAGGCCTGGTTGTAGGAATAAGCACGGGCCATCCTGGGCTCGAGAGGCCACGAAGATGCTGCGGACGCACGGCTCGGTCCCAGAGTACCGTATCACTCATTTCTACTAACTCACTCAGACCACCTTTTATGGTGTCTGTATGTGACGTCACACTTAGACCTGCTTTTTGAGGTGTCTGCAAGTGACGTCACAGTCGCCATACTTGTTGGTTCAGCATTTGGGAGTGAGAGCCATACGTAGCATGTGCATGACGTCATAAGGACGTAACAGTAATTACACATACACCGTAAAGTTTACCTGATAACTTCCATGTTTAACCATCCATGGCGGACAGTAATTACGTCATAATCACGTGGGTGCACCCACCTATTCCTTTCTCTCCAGCCTCCCCATCTCAGCTGACTTACCTTGATCTCTGTTCATGACTTTGCTCTAGAAAATATTGTATCATTTTCTCATCTACTGTGTCTCTCAGAGACTTCCTGTGCGATGTTCTAATCCGGCTCTGTAGTTGTACTAAACTACTTCATGCTTTGCCATGTGGGGAGGAATTCTAACATGCTCTCCTGCGTTACTCACTTCAACTTTCGGCCTCGCCCCTCTCGCACTGGGAGGTCCACGTGCTGTCATTCCGCGGCCACTGTTGCAACACGAGTGCCACGTGATATCACGTGACAACCACATTAGAACACATGAGAGCACATTAGAATCACGTGAAAGTCATCAGGTTGTCACGTGGCAGTCACGTGGCAATGACGCTGTGGTCAGGTGACAGAGCATGAGAACCGCATCCAAGTGCGAGGAGTGAGGTCGCTGCTGTCAGTGGTGCAGACAGAACTGTCATACTCGCAATGGAAGCTATTTCTACGTGTTTCAGCTTAAGATGAAAACAAAATAGGTTGCCTGGAGTCACGCCATCAATCGGTCAAAATTGTCAGGAAGGGATTTGTCATTCGAACCTAAATAAGGCTATAGCAGATCTTGATACGGCTCAAGAAGGCTGCTTTTTTGTTAACACACAATTTAGCTATCATCAAAGCCACCTTACGCACTGAATGACGTCAACAGCAAAAAGGTGCTAGCACATAACGTCACATCCTCTATGCTTGATATTGATTGGTGAAATCATAAAGAGTAAGATCGATAAATCTGCATGCGAAAAATTCCGTACCTGTAATTCTATCCGCCAATTCAAATTACCATGGCAACCGCCTGGCTTATAAACCACCCAACATGGTGGGCAATGCTTACGTCATGTCACGTGAGCGCAACCCCGGCCACATTTGGACCAGTTCTGTGTGCACCACTGTCGAGTTCTCTACCTTTACCTTTTCCTGTTCTTCGCCCCGCATGTCCCGCTGTGCAGCAGGGATGGGTGTGAAGGAGGGGCCCGGGCCGCCAGCAGAAGGGCTCCTCGAGGCCGAAAGGTCCTGTGCTCTCCTTCTGGCCTTTCCGCTACGCATTTCTCCTCTCGAGCAAACGTTTCTCTTTCAAGCATGTCTGCAGAAATACAGTCAAACCTGTGCTAGTGACCACTTCTGCCTTTCTCCTCTCGTGGAAACGTTTCTGTTTCAAGCATGTGTGCAAAAATACAGTCAAACGTGTGCTGGTGACCACCTCTGCATAAAAAATACCCTGCTATTGATATGCAGTCAAATAGGTGTACTAGTGACCACCTCTGCATAGGGACCACTAGGTCACTGTGGCTACAGTCAAACCTGTACTAGTGACCATCTCTATATAAGAACCACCTGGCAGTTGCGGTACAAACCTGACTATAGTGACTGTCATCTGCATGACAACCATTGGCCACTGTGGCTTCAGTCAAACCTGTACTAGTAAGTACTTCTGCATGAGTACCATCTGGTAATTATGGTCCTTTTTTGCATTCCCTTAGATTATTTTCGCCCTTTGCCCAGCCATTAGTGATTTCTGTGACCATTTTCGTCAAGTGGTCCCCTTAGACAGGTTTGACTGTGTCCCTCTGTAAGTAGAAGCTTCTGAGTGGTCCCCTTAGACAGGTTTGACTGTGTCCCTCTGTCAGTAGAAGCTTCTGAGTGGTCCCCTTAGACAGGTTTGACTGTGTCCCTCTGTCAGTAGAAGCGTCTGGTGTTACGTACCCCAACCCTCTTCCTTCTCAACCCTATACAAACCCTTATGCCCCCCCCCCCCCAAGATAGCTGTTCAGGGACAGACCGTTGCTGCTCTTGGGGGATGGGAAAGTGCTGACGTCTTTAAGTAATGCTTGACAGTTTTAACAACCATTCTACTAATTTTCTCCCCTTCAGAGCCATTGAGAAACCTTTTATTTGTAATGCGCATGCGTTAATCTGGATGTGTTCATATTTGTAATTTGATCCGTTCGTTAGTGTAAATGTGCATGTAGGTGCATGTGACATCGGTTTTAAGATCCGTTAGTTTGTGTAAACGTGCATGCTGGTGTCGCACGACACCACAGCACACATATCTTGCATAAATGTTATTAATTCATTTGTCTGTTTCTTATATAGTACATCTTTAACAATTGTTTAAACCTTTACTTGGCATGTAATGCATATGTGTGAGATAATGTAGTTGCTCTGTGATAAGAATGAACATAAAGTTGCTAATCTGTTCTATTATGTTTCTAGTAAAAAGACGATATTGTTTATAATGATGCTGCTGGGAGAATATAATTTCTTTTACATTTTTATCCATCTTTCTCTTTGTACTTTTTGCTTTGAAAAGTCTTTAATTCCTTTCTTGACTGTATCTCAAACTCTCATTGTGTTATTGAATTAGTTTTATTCCCTCTGAGACATTGTATCTTCTTATGCTATATTAATGTAGATTTTCATATTTGATATGTAGAAGGTGTGCAGAATTTCATAATTCTAGTGCATTTCCAAATTCTGAGCATCCTCGCTGGCTTCCTATCCTATTCCCTCTCCTCTCCCTTACAGTTAATTAACCTCCCCGTCACGAAATGATCATGCATCATTTCCTTATTTTCACGTAATCATCACGTGAACAACACGTGTTTTCTTCTCGCATATTCTTTACTCTTCAAGCATATGTTGTGGTGCAAGACCGTACCGGTTTTTTCTCTAATAGCCTGGCTTCTTTAACACCTCCTGATTGTTTGAATAATGTTAGGGGCTATTAGAAAAACCTGGTTGTACCAAAACGTTGCGATCTTACACCACAATATCTGCTTGGAGATTCCAATGCGGATACACGGAGAAGATGATCATGCATCATTTCGTCAGTGTGATGATCACGTGAAATAAACGTGCACATTTCGTCAGTGTCATGTGGTGATCACGTGAAATAAACGTGCACATTTCGTCAGTGTCATGTGGTGATCACGTGAAATAAACGTGCACATTTCGTCAGTGTCATGTGGTGATCACGTGAAATAAACGTGCACATTTCGTCAGTGCCATGTGATGATCACGTGAAATAAACGTGCACATTTTTCCCGCCCTTTTCTCTTCTCCAGAGCGGATACACGGACGACAAGTTCTTCGGGACGGACCTGGACGTGGACCTGTCCGCCCGCTCCGGGGGCTCGCGGAGACCGTACTACGGCACGTCCGACACCAGCTTCGTATAACATCCGCCCCCCTCCCCCTTCTGCCCCCCTCCCCCCTCTGCTACAGGCAGAACAATTTTGTACGTAGGTCTGCTTTTGTCGTATCTATCGTGATGCATAGCTGTCAATCAATCAGTCATTTCGTTAAGCACGTCATTTCCATTTTGTGACAACACCATCGAGCAGCCGGCGTCTTCTCGCAGTTTTCGCGCCATCAAATTCGAAGCCGTTTATCTGAAACAACAGGGACAACATTGTACTTACTCTCCACAGAAAACAACACACTGTACGCATATTTCATCAGAATTTCTCTACAACCGATTCCTTGCTTTTTAAACCGCGTGAGCTGCACCTCATTTCCATGACTACTCCGCATTGATTGACAGCTGTTCCGCACGATGATGACGGAGCATAGTTGCTCTCCCCTTTGTGTATGCGACCCTCTGCTATGAATTAGACACTTATTGTATTCTCCTAAAAGAAGAAATTTTGTATTCACTCTGCCGGTATATCTGCTGCAAAATGTGCTTACCTCTCTACGGTTGTGGGGAGACTTTTATACGTCCTGTACATGTGAGTGTGATGGTGTATAGGCGACGGTGGATATGTAGAGTTTACGGGTAGGCAATACTAGTTTTTAGACTTAGGAATCGACGGCCATTTTTGGCTACCAAAGTCTCGCGAGACTTGTGATAAGAGGACTCGCGAGACTTGTATGTTAAGGTCTCGCGAGACTTTTGAGAAGAGACTACCTTACAGGTCAATGGTGAAACTTCGTGTCATGCGGTGCTGTGACAGTTGTGAGCTTTCTCTCGCGCCAGAAATTCAGATGTTAGAGGAAAAATTATAGATATATACATACATATATATCAAAGAAAGCCTTCAACAATAGAACAACTTTTTATCCGCTCAAAGTTTTGAGAGGCATCCGTGTTGGACTTGCTGTACCACACTTGACATGTGCGCATCCAAAAATTCACAACGTTCACAAAATTGGTGACGATTACGATTTAACCAAAATTAGTGACGATTACGATTTAACCATAATTTTTTCAAATGATATTTAGAAAGTCTACGGATGTTTTTCAGGAAAAAATAGACCTTGATTTACGCCAAACATAATTACTGGATAAAATTTTGAACCTTGATTTACCTGTCATTAACTTACGACATCATTTTATTGTCCAAAGGTGGGCTCATTGTGAATCGCAGTCGTAGTGAAAGACGTATCAATTCACAGATGCAACATAAATTTCGCCCCATGTACTATACTCGCGCCTTAATCAACGTTGTGGAAGGACTTCATGCACGTAACTGAAGCGTTTGATGTGTCTAAGATTTCAGTGAGCAGCGAAACGTTTTCCATCGCATATGGAACGCCAAACCTTAACCCCGCAAAGATTGTCCACTAGCGTCATCATTTGATGTCTTTGGAACTTAACCAAATATAGAGCTCAATTGAGGTGAAGCATGGCAACTGAGCAATCGCTCCTCCAGACCGCTGAGTCAAACACTCCCTGCGCGCGCCGGCGGAGATATGCCCAGCGGTGCGCATGCGCGGAGATATGCCCAGTGGTGCGCACGGCTGGATGGCCTTTCCACCGCAGTGAACATTCCAGGAACGCGTGAGAGTGAAAGTGCTGGAACAGAAGCGCGTGAAGTGAAAGTGGATCACCGTTCGATCGTTTTAGTCCCCCGGGAATTGGCATTAATATTCCTGTCGACGATTCCCTATCCCCCTGTCCACTGGTATTGGTTACTTTAAAATTTGAAAACTCATTATCCGAATTTCAGAAGCGCTGGACTGAAAACCTCGTTCTTTATATTCAGTGCCGGATTCTCACCAAAAATACTGCGTATACATTCCTTATCATAGTATCTTCTTATCCGTCACAACGTATGTATCTACAGAGGCATCATTCTTGAACATTTTTCTAGATCTAAAAATACCTTGGTCAAATTCAAGAAAACTTGATGCAAATTGTACAATGTTTCCCCACAAACGGGTAAGAAATATGCTACTGTCTGTAATAGCCGTTTAACTCAACCATTATTCCAACTCGACCCTGGTTTTAACGACCTATCCACAGAGTTTGCTGGCTATCGACTGAAAATGATTGTTTGATTGAACAAAAGTAGCGGTTTGACAGTTACATGTGCTCCGTCATTTTTCTGGCTTCCCCTAGGCCTTTCCCGAGTACAGGCAGGGTTGCACCCGTGGTGACGTCAGAATTCGGATCATCCTTCACGCCTCAAAAGCGAAAGTACAAAAAAAAACGAAAGGAAAAGCTGCAAGGAAAAATAAAAAAATCGAAAGTAAAAGCTGAAAGGAAAAGTAAAAAAAAATCGAAAGTAAAAGCCGAGCGCGAAAGTAGAAAAAAAAGTAAAGCCGAAAGTAAAAAAAAAATTGGAAAGTTACAGCAGAGATCGAAAGTAGAAAAAAAAGTAAAAGCCGAAAGCGAAAGTTAAAAAAAAGCGAAAGTAAATGCAGAAAGCGAAAGTAAAACAAAGCGAATGTTAAGGCCGAAAGGTAAGTAAAGAAAAAGCGAGAGTAGCAGATGTAATCGACTCCATCGCGGCGGATCTATCATGGCACGCTCAGTGGGTTCAACTGCACCCAGCCGCGCGGAGAAATCGAAAGTGAGCAGGCGGAAAAATCGAAAGCGAAGGGCGGAAGCCGTGTGGAACCCGGGCCGGAGTGGCGTCTGTAATATCGCGTGTCTCCCCGCGGCCCGAGAGAACCCTGCACTGCCTACTGATGATCAGCCTGGTAATGCTAGGGTCACATTTCCAACCCGGGGCCCGGCCGGGCAGCTTGTGGGAACGAAAACTATGACATAAAAGACAACAAAACACACAAAACTTTTGAAAAATTATTCCTTACCATACGTTATGTATATCCTTGATATGCGCCTTTTATTCTTTGTTTTCTCAAACAGCCCGGCCGGGCCCCGGCTTTGAAATGTGACCGAAGCATTACCAGTCTTCTCCGGGCGGCACAGGTGTGTTCTACCCGGCCCGGTCTGCTAACCATTCGCCTGTTCCTGCCAGCCTGTCTTCTTAGCAGGCCTTTCCAGTTCTCGTCGCGCTATAACTGTAAATTTCCCGGCTTGTGCTAATGAACTGGGCGGGCGGGCAATACTCTCAGCGCCGTAGAGCTGTCGGCGAGCTCGCGATGGATGGTTACCATCCAGGCTGGTGATGCGATGATAGGGAATCAAACGGTGCAAGCGGCCCCGTGGATCGATCGGTCGGGCTGAAACTCACCGAGGCGATCCGTGGCGCGAGTAGAACATGGGGCGATATTAAACACGCGTCGATCTGTTGGCGGAATGAGATCGGAGGGATCAGGTCATTATTGAACCGAGATCGCGGAATTGCCGAATTAACGCCGAGGCAATGGTGCCCCGTGCTCCCCTCCCTGCCGTGCTGCGATGCACTCTGGCCGGAAAACCCGCGGGGTGTCCGAGCAGATGTAGTCTCACGTGGAGAGAATAGCGGTTTTGTAAGGCCCATTTTCACAAAACGGAGACGGTCGAAACCACCGAATCACACACAACAAGCATTGCTCACTGGATCATTGCCTAATTATTAAGAAACATCCACACCTTGTAGATTTAGTTGAAGATCGTTCACTGAAAGAGCATTGGGAGCTCTTTAAAATTGCTGGACGCTAAAAAAAACTCTGGACAGTCTCTCCACTTAACACTACACTACGACCGTCCTAGAGTCGCCTTGTAAGCGTACTGTCCACGTTCTGTTTTGCAGCACGATACTGAGACAACTGCAGCATGTGCTCTTATCACAGTTTTACTCTTAGCAAGTGTTTACAGACATTGAGCGTCACCAATATACAAGTGAAACATTTTTTCTTTGCCAAAGCACCAGGCTGCATAACGTTTGACTCTGCAGCCTTAGAAAGAAGCTCACGCTTTCCGGCGTGCATGTAAGTGTGGTACAAACATACAGCAGGATCCTTACAACACAAGTTCTGAAGCTTTGATTTCAACTTCGAGTCTTTTTTTCTGCAAACACATTATATTCTTTGCAAACTTCTTTCTAGCCATCCAGAATTTGATTTCGATCAGTCCATATCATACGGAATGAGACATGTTATCAGATAATACATCATGAAAAGTGCAATCACTGCGGTCCAAAGATGACGTCAAACCTCACCCCACTTGATGGATGGTTTCTTCTGTACATATTGGCACTGTGTGTCTCCCGACAATCTGGGAAAGATTGCTTCAGTATGCGTGCGGTTAGGCTCGTATCGGATTTGGTTAGAAGCGTTTTGTGTGATTTGTGTTTTAACGTTAGGAGGGAGTCTGGTGAATGGCGTATGTTGTATCCATCTTGAGATATGGTATGGTTTAAGGGAAGACAAAGTCTACACTGTAGGCTACGAGCATTCATCTTACTCTGTGTTGTACAGCTTCATCACACTATGTAGGTACGTTTTCACTGAAGTAAATGCTTTAAGAGCGTTAGAAACACTGTGTACCGAACCTAGTTTATATACGTTGATACAATACCACTGGGTTATTTTGTTGCCATATTTGTTGTTTATTTGATACGACCTGTTTATAGCAGCGATTTCTAGTTTATGTGGTTGCGGCACTGGTTTTGCCTTCAAGAAATGTTTATCAACATCATTATACGTCAGTCATTAATTAATAGCTATGTAAACGATGAACTGGTAATTACTAACGCGTCATATCGAATTTATGATGCGTTAAAATCGTCCACAGGACTTAATTTTCATCTTGCTACAGTTACAGCTTCGTTACTAATGTTAGAATTTTTTTTCGCCATAACAAAGACTTTTTATTTAAAAAAAATATATCTTATCTGCTTTACACTTACGTATGACAGAAAAGGAAAAAACTCAGGTTCCTACAAGCCAAATTCATCACCACTCTATCCGAGGCACTGTTTAATTTGCCTTTAACTGTACAAGACTGGCGTGGCAGTTAACATTTGGACGTTCTTCATCTATCTTGCTAGATACACTGTGGTTATTATGATACCACTTCGTGCTCTATATGCCATAACCGTTATTTGCTGTTCAATAATGACACTAGATTCTGTTTTCGTTCTTTTTATGTTGCCAGCTGATTTAGACGCCATTGCCCTGAGGTATTGAGGTATTGTTGATGATGCCGTTGTTGATGTTTATCCTTGTTTTGTTTTGTTGTATATGTATGTGAGCACCAAAGCAGAATGAACAGCGGTTAAGAAGTGTTTTTAGAACTTTGTGTAAAGTAGAGATACATTTTGCATATTATCTTTGAGGGAACAAGAGAAAGACAAATGTGTAAATGTTTGGCTTATTTCTAAGATTTTATGATTGATGATCCACCATGTCATTCACGTGGCAAATCAACAATCTCTGCAGTCTGCTAAGTCGAAAAATTCTGTCTCGTTTTTGTGAACAATCTACAACATTTGTTTCATCTTAAAGATTTGTAAGATAATGGAGTTGTATGTACAAGCCATGTGTTTATGAAATATTGTTGTACATTACTTGGTGAAAAAGGGAGTCTTAGTACGTTTTGTGAGTCAGTTTTCCATTTTTTGAAATTGCCTTATGTAGTATGCAATGTCGAAACGTTAGACCTCAGGTGCACGGTCTCACAGCGCCGTCTTGTGACAGATGGTAGAACTGCAACATGATAAACCCGACCATAGGACCGGTATTGTACAAGATGTCTATTTCGTGTATATTCATATACAGAAACAGCTTAGACCCAAGTTTCTGGCTGCCCGTCCTCTACTTAAAGATGAGGCTATCTTGACTGTTTTGGTACCGTGAAAATTGCCAGAAGTTAACGAAAGAAAAACTAGCTTGAAATAAAATTTCATCAGGTGCTGAAGACCGTTCGAGGCTTCAATTTGAAGTGACGTCATGGCAAGGCTCAGATTACGACTGGTCTAAATGTTACCAAGGAGATGCCTGACGTCACCGTGACGTACTGATGACGCAGTCATGACGTATTGCGCTATGTAAATAAAAGCATCGTTCTCTCAGTTGCGTCTCCATGATTTTTTTTTTTTCAAAACGGCGTTTGTGACATATACAAAGATTCACTACATATGGTACTATGGATATTATAAAGATTCTATGCAATATTCTCGTACACAAATTAAAGCGCCAGCCAAGAATGTTTCCATCAGTTCTCTGGTCCTTCTCAAGTTGGGTATCGACTACCGGGCACCTTTGCCGCGTTGCCGACGTCACATATACGTGCAGATCACGTGGCATAGGCTCCGTGTTATTTGATATGTCAACATGAAAATGATCAGACGACTGATCAAAAGCTTGTTGGCAAGTATTTTACTTTATGTAGGGAAATAGCGCATACAATCTTTATAATGTCAATCATTGTCACAGATGAACCTCCATTCGTAAATTCAGCCGTAACCATTAGGGGTAGTTTTACTAGATATAGCACTAGTTTCACTATTTAACAACAGCCCTTACTGTTGATTTGAATGATAAATCATACTTTATTTCCGTGTTTAATTATTTTTCTTAGTATCTATGTTGATGAAATCGATATCGTAGAGTTCATGTTATGTTATTTTTTTTATTTATTTTTTATTCTGCCATGTTTACCCAGGGTAGCCCTGCTAGAGAGCTCATGTTATGTCACGGAAAGCAAATTGAACACCAACAATACCGGTACAAAAATGTATTCCTTTATTACACAAAATCTTCACCTGCGTTAACATGATACGCTAAGTTTTGTTTTCCTTTTTTCTATCATGTTTCTTTTATCAGGTAATACACTCGGGCTGTGTTTTTATGATGTAAAATCGTAAATATAGCCTTATTTTCTGTTAATTTCATTCAGTTCTGTTGTAATAGTTGTTAGCCTTTATAGCTAAAACTCTACATGCTAAATGTACAAGCGTATATCAAATAGCCACTATTTCTTTAAATATACTTATTGTTCTGATATATTTTCACAAACAGAAAAGAATACAAACACCAAACCATCCCTGACTAAGCCTACGTTCAACACACAGGCATCAATGTCTACACGAAAAGACCACAAAATACTTTTGCCCCACAAGTTGGCTACAATAAACAGCAACGAATATCTACAAAGGTGAATATTTCGGAAGAGAAGAGCGATTGATACGCTCGGCATATTTGGTGGACAAATGTTGCCCAAAGCAGTGCGACTAAACAATAATTCAGGACTATAACTATATAATTAGAAAATAACAGAAAATAAATTTAAGTAATGAAATACTCCCCATCTAAGAATTTTTTTTTTCAAAACAGCTGCCTTTCAGTCGTCAGGTAAGGCCAAATTGAAGATATTAAAAATGTTCGTCGCTATTTTACTTGAATCTAGAAATGTGAGAAACGTCCCCGATGAAATGTAACGCTACTAACGTTATAGATAAAACATTTCCAGAATGGAGAATATCTAGGCTCTACTAGACTACTTCTAAGGCTGAAATCCAATGCCATGACTCTCTCGAAGCTGGTGTGCTACGCCGAAGGGTGGTTATACCGGCTATACAGATACAGATACAATAGACACTGGCCGAAAAACGATTTGTAGCTGATGTTAACCCCTCTAGTGAATAATGCACCTCATCTGGCCAATTTCTATCAATTTTAGTTTTGAAACAAAAGAATTCTGGAAAAGATTTTGGCCTCTCATAGTACTATGACAGCAAATGATACAAAGGTTCGGTTGAATTTCGGTGCTTCAAAGATTCTTTGTTCTGAAAAAAAGCTTACCTTTGCATAACTTGAAACTCGTCTTTAGTTATCTACAGTCGATTGCTGTATAGCCGGAAACTCACCCTACAGAACAAAGTCTGCGTCATTTCTTTTTTAGTGCAATACGCGAATCGAACAGAAAGTCGTAAGAAATAACCCGGGTAGAGCAGGGAAAAGCGGAGGGTGTGCGGCCGCGGGGACGTCCCCGTCGGTCGTGGATCACAGACCTAAAGGAGTGGAGCGGGCATTCAGCCAACCAGATGACCAGACTGGCGGAAGACCGCCAGCAGTGGAGAGCTTTCACTGAGAGCTATGCTGCCCCGACGGCTAACTAAGCTATGGGAGAGAGTGAGTGAGTGAGTGAGTGAGTGAGTGAGTGAGTGAGTGAGTGAGTGAGTGAGTGAGTGAGTGAGCGAGTGAGAGTAAGTAAAGACCCCCTCGTGTCATACTATGGATGGTGTGAAGCCCCTGCCCCCCCCCCCCCCAAGCCCCCCCCCCCCTCCCGACCGTCTCCAGACCCCCATGGTTGGGAGCTAGTCTGGTGAGCGAAGTCATCTGGGGTTTGATTTTTTATTTGATTTATTCGACTGTAATAAAGTACAGCCAGGGCTACCCAACTAGCCAGAGGTTATTACAAAGGGTTAGCCCTGGTAACAGTATTCATTACAAACGTTCACAAAGCACGCCAAACGTTTGTAATGAACTCTGTGAACGTTTGTAATGAATACTGTTACCAGGGCTAACCCTTTGTAATAGCCTTTGGCTAGTTGGGTAGCCCTGGCTGTACTGTTAGGACGTGTTGTGTCTGTACAACCGACTATAAATTTTGACAAATCAAACTAGGGAAAGTAATGCCCTGCTTAGATGTGACCAGATCTAGAGGAGCAAACTGGAGCTACAATAGGATAGACTCCAGGCTACTCCCAACCAAATGCCAACCTTGGTTGGGGAGTGGTCGGGAGCAAAGTTGTGGGAAGGTCTTGAATGTGTGACAGGGGGCTTTGTGACAGTTCCTCCCTAGTTCATCAGTAGAACGCCATGACTCTCTGTAGCCAGTCCGTATAGTCTGTGACGCGGGTATAGACCCCGGGCGTCTTCGGCTCCCCGCACCCGAACCCCCATGACGTCACTCCCCACAGCAGCCACTTCCCGTCATGCTTGCACGACAGCGGGCCGCCGATGTCGCCCTGGCAACGAAAGAACAAAACAAAAACAGTCATACCCCCTTTTTCTTTTGTGCTCATTCCGTTTCTTACTGATATCAGACACAAGAGAAGGTCATTTTTTTATAGGTACATTTTAGGGATCGTGTGGATATTTTTGAAGAGTGTGGGTTAATATTAATCTCCAAGCAGATCTAACGGTTGCGAGGACTGTATCCAACTGGCAAAATCATTTTTTATTGCAACCGGTTGCAATGAAAACTTTTCCCAGTTGGATACGGTCATTCCAACCGTTAGATCTGCTTGGAGATTAGGTTAAGATGCGATTTCAAAATTGTAAAACATGTCGCCTTAATTTCATTTGCGTCATCAATGAAGTATCAACAGTCAAATCGATTTGAACTGGACAACCACATTAACTTTGATCGGAAAATCCGCAAATGTTTTGATATCATCAACCATTTGCAAAGTTGAACTGAATGTAAATGTGACCACATTTCAGACTTGTTTAGTCTGCAATTTGATACAAAGAAAGAGAATCAAAGCCTTTGAGGATTTATTCGAGAAAACTATTAAGCGGAAGTCCTTGCTGTATCCCAAACAGGTCGTTAACCCAGATGGGCTCCGAGTCCGAAATCCCTAACAGGCCGCATCCCGAACTACGTACCGGTCTGGTATATCCCGAGCTGGTCCCGGGCAAAACTACCCGTTTGGGATATCCAAAACAGGTCACGGGCAAAACCACTTGTCTGGGATATCCCAAACAGCTCTTCAGCCTGACCTGTCCGGGATACCAGTCCTTACGCATGTGCATTGTCGGTCTGGAATATATCCCAAACAGGTCTTCAGCAAGACCAGGGGTAAGAATACATGCTAATTTTACGGAATACATACGATCCATTACTAGAAACATACGATCCGTACGGAATACATACGATCCATTACGTAGAAACATACGATCCGTACGGAATACATACGATCCATTACGCGGAATACATACGATCCTTACTAATTTGCTGGCCATCGCGCTAGCACCGAATCTAGCTTTGTCTTGTCCTCCTAGTTGGTCTAAGCCTACATCAGTCTTGATTTAGTGCAGTTTGAGATTCTTAGAGTTTAGCCGGATGAGATACGCCATTATTTAGCTCTTGAAGCCACGATATCGTACGAAGAACTGGTTATCCCGAGTCCGCCATGTTGAATTTGCCGCCGGTGTCACGTGATCCAGGCACATTTCTAAATTAGTAAGGATCGTATGTATTCCGCGTAATGGATCGTATGTATTCCGTACGGATCGTATGTTTCTGCGTAATGGATCGTATGTATTCCGTACTGATCGTATATTTCTAGTAATGGATCGTATGTATTCCGTAAAATTCGTGTGTATTCCGTAAAATTCGTATGTATTCTTTGGCACCCCTGAAGACGCATCCGTGCTTAGCAACGGTACAGTCCTTAAACATGTGCATTGTCACCTTGCACGCGTTGTTTCCGCCTCTGACGTGTCCCGCGCACTGCATGCCGGGCAGGAGCTTGTCGCCGTAGATGTGCTGACAGAGAGAGTCGTGCAGCAGGGGGATCCGTGACGTCATCAGCGTGGTGGGGCGCAGAGACCGGTCGGTATCTGCAACAAGAGGTGTTTACAACTTTTACCTCTCCAACCGAAGTCAGGTACTCATTTAACACATGCGAGGAAAGTCGTGTTAAGTGCTCAAGTATACCTACGGTTTTTAAGGAAGTCCCTTCTAATGAAGGTAGACGACCTAGCCCCTAACGCTAAGAAAGAAACGAATTTTACGGCATATATACTATCGACTAGCTGATGTGTTACGCCTAATGGCGGTTATACCGGCTATATAGATACAGATACAGACTACTCGAAAACAAACACACACACAAACATATCTATATATATATATAATAAAGTTAACATATATATATAAAGAGAGAGAGAGAGAGAGAGAGAGAGAGAGAGAAAGAGAGAGAGAGAGAGAGAGAGAGAGAGAGAGAGAGAGAGAGAGAGAGAGAGAAAGAGAAAACATTTTGACTTTAACTCATACCTGTCCTGCCCCATCCGCTGATGTCACATTGTGTTCCAACAGGGAACGTCATTTCCGCTTCCGGGAGACAGATGGGCCGTACGAATTTGGTGATTCTCGCGCATGCGCCATTCTTCTTTCTCAGCTACACGGAAATGAACGAACGAATGAATGAAGGGATGGATGGATTAGTGGAAGTAGTATCCTGAGGCATTCCAATATCACACAGTGGGGAACGATAAGTTTATCAGCCAAACATTTAGAAATTGTACAACTCAAGTTGAGTAGTAATTCATTCCATCCGTATTACGGCCTTGCATCAATCGACCAAACAATTTGAACTGATGTAAGTTAAAAATAAGCTAAATAAAAGTATGGTTATCAACATTTCACAGCGCCCACCTTGGATCGAACTGATCTACCAGAACGCCTTAAGTAACTGTGACGTCACCAATAGGTCAAAGGTGTTTAGAAGTCAATATCGTCCCCCGTCTCGTCCTGTTTTCAATTTCTTTTCTTTTTTTCTTAAAGAGCAGTCATTATTTTGTCTTTAATAAAAAGCTTAAAGAAGCACAATAGGCGGATGTGACGTTTACCTTGAGAAGGGCTATGTCGTGTTGTCCGGTGACGACGTCATATCCGGGTTGAATGACCGCCGTGTCGATGGCGAAGTCCTGCTCGGTCTGCTCGGAAATGACGTTGTTGTACTCCCCCAGTCTGATGACGTAAGCGTCCTTAGAATGGCTGTGACGAACAGAGACATGTTCACAACGGACGAAACCTTAGCTCAACGACAAAGGAAGTTACTAGACTACGATTTTTCCGACCAATCCTTAGTAAAAAAAAGTATGTAAAAGACCCACTACTAAGGACACTGGGTCTTGATAATCCTACTCCACGAATACAGCCGAATTTCGAGGAAGGCTGAATGATCGTCCGATTCTGGCATGCCCTATATTGTACTAGTGTTCAGTCCCTTATACGTGTTTGCTCATGATCACCAATACATTCGGACGAGTTTTCATATCAAGATGATTGTTGGTCGAGTTTTTTTATCATCGCTGGCAGATTGATTAGCCTTAGAGCTATTACAGGCAAGCCGTTGTCGTCCCAGTTAGCAGCTAGTTATTTCAATTTATTTTATTAGAATTTCTAACAGTGCAATACACGTGAGACACGAGCAGCTATTGCTGTTGTCATGACCCACACATGATACACCCATGGGACCCTTGGGTGGAGTGAGGAAAGTCGTGTAAAGTGCCCTGTCCCAAGGGCACAACAGTGGTGGCCTCAGGGGATTACCCTACCAGACTACTTTTCAAGTTGTTACAGACGCTGGGACAACTTACTCCATGCAGTGCGCGGCTGTCACCACCCAGCACTCGTGCACCAGGGTCCCGCTGCAGACGTGATGCACGCCCTTCGTCAGCAGCAAGGCCTGGGGAACAGCAAATCGAAGATTGTATTACAACTTTAGATAATTTTGTGTGTGTGTGTGTGACTGTCTTGATGTATTCACCATTCTGAATGTCTCGCTAATTCACTCCATGCATTTTCATGCCAGCCTACATGACCAAATTTCACATGATCAACCTTCCCATCCTGCCAGTCTTCGGTTACACCACCTTCTGCCCCACATCATGTCACTCTACAATGACACTCAAATAACTACGGACACACAGCGAGACAAACAAACACACAGACCAAAAACCATACATTCGTTTTCACGAAGGTAAAAACGTCTGCCAGTGGATATACAGTGGATTTTTGAAAAAGTTGGTGCAGTTATACGGCATTGGTGATAATGCGCCGTGCAGATATGCGGAGTCATTAACAATGCAGTGAATGGGAACCGGTTTGGGATTTTGGGATTCGGTGCAATTAAATGGAATGTGCGTTTATCCGAGGTGCAATTAAGTGGCTTCTACTGTATTTCACATCATTTTAGGAGTGAAGCAATATATGTGACGATCAACCAACCAACATGGTGGCCATGACGTCACGTGATTACGTACTCTGTGACGTCACCTACCTGCCACGGATGCTCGCCTTTCACCGCGACGTCACCGCTCAATGGCGGGGAAACGCTGGGGGTACCGCAGGGGATGACGGGACGGGGTAGCCTTATTTGGGTACTGCGTGGTGCGTCTCCGACCGGTCTGTCTGACAGGTCAAATTTGTCTACACAGGACGGAAAAGGTCACAGGTCAAAGGTTGTAGAAAAGGTCACTATGACACCCCACCAGCAACGGCAATGTTCGCACGGAAGTTCATAACGATTTTTATCTTTCAGTCCTTAGCTTTAGCGTGTTCCAATTAACATCTCGCCATCGGGTAAAGGGACAGGACATGCGCCTTCATGAATTTTGCTGTCATACCGAATCATTTGCCTCTACATCCATTTCTTTATTATCATTTGGCCCTGCGAATCTGTACAACTACACGAAATGAATAAAAACCATTATCATTATCATCATTTCGTTATATGTTAATTTATAAAGTTTTTTATT
The DNA here is from genome assembly GCF_035083965.1 of Branchiostoma lanceolatum. Taxonomy (NCBI): domain Eukaryota; kingdom Metazoa; phylum Chordata; class Leptocardii; order Amphioxiformes; family Branchiostomatidae; genus Branchiostoma; species Branchiostoma lanceolatum. The sequence goes on along the minus strand of NC_089735.1, from coordinate 857,632 downwards.
CTTATCTGTTCACCTTTATGTCCTGTATATAAATGTGTTAGTGGTGTTGTTGATATGGCCTAACCGTAATAACGCCATCGTAATCGTTGAACTTCATTGTTCAGAGGTACTTAAATCATGACATTGCAAAATGCACCATGTTTGGCATTATCTATTAATTCACTCTCGTTTCCGTTCACAGACACAGATTTGCACATTTCCACATGAGATCAAACTAATGATTGTTCATGATTTAAAACTTAATTATTTTTGAACGGTCAATATCCTACTGCACTGCTTTTCATTCTCGAGAAATGCAATAAAAGGTTATGAATACTTTTTCGGTTATGAAAAAAAATTTTGTTAATTGTGAGTTGTGGTATTGGATCACAGATTCTTTTGTGTTTTTGTGTGTTTATGCTGTTATGCTGTATGTATGTATATCTATGTTTTTTAACAATGGGTCAATTAGTACCTGCAATAAAGAATAATGATTTTTACCTTCACATCTGCTGAGGTTGCAGTACCCGTAGCGTCCGTCAGGATGCGTGTAGCACCATGGCGCCCGGTCCCCATCCGGATTCCGGCAGTAGTTGTGCTGCCCGATTCCGTATTCCGTCTGCGAGTTCTTCCACGAGTTGAATTCCAGATGGACGGTCTCGTTCCAGAAGAGACACGAGAGGCCGTCGGTCGTGACGGCGTGGCGCCCGCGGTAGTCTTTCCCTTGTCCGCGGAAACAATCTGGGGGCGAGTTTGAAACAAACTTTATTTTCTAAAACTCAAAAACACAATTTTTGACACGATCGACGTGCCGTTCTGCCATCTTCCTCAGGGCAATGCTTGTGATTGACTTGCTCTTCTTCACATGGCAGCTAGGTGTCGCTGCAGAGGGAATGATGCGGTCCCAAATGAGCTTATAAGTCCACCCGCACACACACACACACGCGCGCGCGCGCGCGCACGCACACGCACACACACATACACTCACATACACACGCACACACTTGTGCATACACACACGTACGCACACACACACGCGCACACGCACACACAAAAACACGCACAGACAGGCACAAAGACACACACAGACAGACATACACAGACACACACACAGACACACACAGACAGACATACACATACACACACACACAGACACGCACACACACACACACAAACACACGCACACACACACACACACAAGAATGCTGACGAAAACATAACCTTCTCGGCGAAGGCAAAAAAGCATGAGCGAATGAACCAAGTGTCAGTGACTGACCGCAGAGCGCCTCGTCGCTCCCATCGCCGCACTCGTCCTTCCCGTTGCAGACGAAGCGCGCCGGCAGACACTGTCGGTTCGCGCAGACCACCTCGTCACTCCTGCAGTACTTCGGCGGCTCTCTAGGCGGCGCTGAATAGTCCCGTGAAAGATGAAATCACAGAAGAAGTTATGTGATGGAAAACGGTGTTTGGTAATCTCCCAGCAGATTGCAAAGACCGTATCCAACTGGCAAAAGGAGTTTTAATGGCAGTAAAAACTTCTTTTTTTGCCTGTTGGATACGTTCAATAAAAACTCCTTTTGCCAGTTGGATACGGTCTTTGCAACCGTTATATCTGCTTGGAGATTAGGTGTTTGGTACCGAGTTTAAAACTGAGATAATGTCTACAGTTGAATTAATAATAATAGTCTTTATTGCATATTCCTGCCCAGAAGGGCTAAATGCACAGATGACCACAAGTGGTCTATAAGAAGCATAATGGAAAACATGAAGTGATAAGCTGCTACATTGTAACATTGACAAACTAAACGATAGACAAACTGTCGACTATTGCTTAACTATTAATAATAATTTCCAATGCAGTCTAGTCCCATTTGACTGAGCTTATGACTTCAAAATAAATCTTGTCACCTGTTACGTCAAACCTTCCACAAATGTGGTAAATCTGAACGATCTGGATCAAATTCCGCGGATCCTAGGGCCCGAGTTCGATCCTAGGGTCGACTCCAGCTCGGACATGTTGTAAGTGATTGCATTCGTCATTTCGGATGGTGACGTAAAACCGGCGGCCCCGTGTATGAGGGAGCTTCATACATTAGCCTCAAGCGTCAAACCTCACGTAAAGAACCCAACACACTTATCGAGAAGAGTAGGGGTGACCCGGTGTGCTTGGCCAAAAAACGCGAGACATAGCGAAGCCGCATTGCACTACCACTAGCTACTTGAAAAAGCATCATGCTTCACCTCAAATGATGATGCCTTGAAACGAAAAGAAATGTTGCCTCACCTGTGCACTTGGGAATGGCGCAGTATGACCAGGTGCCGTGCTTGTCGTTCACCGTGTAACACCACGGCTTCTCGTCTCCGTCGGGGTTACGGCAGTAGTTGTGAGGACCTGGGAGAAACACAGCATTCACATTACAATGAATGAATGAATGAAAACTCTATTACCGTGTCTTGCACCATTTTGCGCCCAGCCAATGCGGGCTTATAGGGGAGACTAAAGGGATTGCGCCTGCGCCTAGACCCCACGATGAGTAAATAAAAAATTTAAAAAAAACCGGGTTTAAACCATTGAAAACCCTTTTATGGTGGGATTTTTGTGTGAAATCTGGGCAATATAGGAGTGACTGTGGTGGGATAGACTCTGTATTCGCTGAATTAGTTGAAATAAATGGTCATTTTGCGCCCAGCCCAAGCGGGCTTATAAGACACCGTATACGTTACATTAAGTGCATAAACAAAAGATGAGGAGTACAGTACAAGTTTTTCATCAAAGGTCACGTAGTTCTTTCAATATCAGTCAATATTTTTTATTTGGCCGTTCTTCAAAGAGATCCAGTTTGGAAGGGGGGTGTCACGGGAACACAGATAATAGATACATCATTGGAAAAATAGATAATCAAATACCTAATGTAACAATAACAACTATATCATAGTCCCCAAATCTTTATCACTGTTACAAAACTACCGTATCCTTTTCTTTGAAAGTCCTTACTGACGGAGCACACAGAGCATCTTTTAGTATCTATACCTGTTTCTAAATCTGTCTCTCTGTCTTTCTATTCACCCATCAATTCTACAAAATTAGATAGGGTAGGGTGATTCTCCTTTGATGCTGGTCTTGTTCTTCTTTACTTCGGTCATTTACCTGCATTTAGCACTGTCGAAATCTATAACATGTTAACAGTAAATCAACAATTGAAGCGAATCATACGATACATTAGGTACAATGTATATTCAGAACATTCCTGCCAGAAATAAGCTTCTTTTGTTTCAATGGCCACTTGTAGAACAAGGTCAAACACCAGACATCCCAAAATGGACCTTGACCTTTTTCCTCCCAACACCTACCCACATACCAAATATCATCACAATCCATCCAGCAGTTCTTAAGTTATGCAAGTAAATATCCAGCAACAGACACACAAACACATGCACAGACACCCCAAAAACAATACCTCCATTTTTCACGGAGGTGATGGTTTCATAGAAAAAAACGCTCACCTAACCCGAGCTGTCCATTTGGGTAGTCACGAGTGTTGAACTTCCTGTCTAAGGTCTCATTCCAGAACAGACATGTGAGACCACGGATGGTCTCATGGTCAAGTCCACGATAAACAAGGCCCTTCCCCCGGTAGCAGTCTGGAATGTGAAAACACATGTGTGAGACCACTGATGGCCTCATGGTCAAGATAAACCTAGCCCTTCCCTTAGTCGCTTTGCCAAACGTGGCTAAGTTTGGATTGTCTTCTCGCCGCAAAAGCGCCACCCACTTTGAGTTTGAGAAGCAGCACTCCAGTCAGAAACTCTGAGGAGGGTGTTTGATAGACATCGAAACGTCAGCAGGGGATATTTTAAATCTCCAATATACAAACGTACTGTAGGTTTGACGAAAGGGCCTTACCTTTGTATTACATTTTGTTACTTCGGTATGTTCTGTTTATGCTAGCCTTGAAACCATACCCTCGGTGGCTCCCCCATATCTCTACGGCGCTGGGAGTGACCCGCGCCCGCCCAGACAGCTTAGCCCGCTCGGGGTGTTGGTTTACGGCCTTGGATTAAATTACGTCGCCACCTAGGGTGTACGCCATGTAAGGCGGCGGCGAAAGTAGGGTGGCAGCGGAGGTAGGGTGGCAGCCGAAGCAGAAACGGTTCAATATAGCAGACTGGGCCCGGTAAAACACCCCTAAGCCGACCCCTAGAGACTGGGACTAGGCTATGCTTAAGCATGCACACAGGGCACATTGAAAACCACCATTGTGGCGATATTTTGACCCTGGTTGGATAGAATTAAAATAAACAAACAAACAAACAAACAAAAAACAAACAAAAAAATCCTGACTCACTGCACTGCGCCTCGTCGCTCCAGTCCTCGCAGTCGTTCTGCCCGTCGCACAGGAAGGATGCTGGGATACATTTGTGGTTGATGCAATGGTGCTCGTTTTCCCGGCAACCTGTGCGAAACATAAGAAACCTTTAGATCTACCCAGTTGCTTGATTTTTTATATGTTTACATTTCTTTTTAAGTTTTACAGGCAAAAATACACTCAGGCAACATTCCTGTTTTAGCTGAGTAGCTGTTACCTTGATTATCTTATTACCTGGATTTCTAGCCGTCATCGACATAAGAAACTCTGTCTTGGTTGCATAAAAGTTGTAGTATTGTTTTTAGATTCACACACGTACACACACACACACACACACACACACACACGTACACACACACACACAGAGACACACACACACACACACGACTTTATGAAGAAGAAATTATAGAAATGGTCCACAATTCTGCACTGCGCATGCTCACCCTGGCGGAGTTTACACTTGACCGCTGCAGCCTCGCCACGGGAGCAGTCGTGCTTGCCCCACGGCGCATGCGCACATTCCTGCAGGGAGGCCTCGGTGCCGATGCACTCCAGATCGTCCAACACGAAGGGCTGGCTGCCGGCGCCGTAGGACGACCGGTAGTAAACCTCCTCCGCGCCCCTACACAATGTAACACGTCAGCTTTGTTTAACACACACTAACTCTTAATCTCCAAGCAGATCTAGTCTCTACCAGACTAACAGCGTCGGCTATTATAAGAGAGAACATTAGCTGGGGGACTTTGGCAATGGAGGATAACATTTCCATCCGCTGTTGGGTTGCCTATTTGACCCTCTCTCCATAGCCGACTCCCTTCATACAATTGACTCTATTTGGCCAATTTCTACTATTTTCCCAGCGACCCGCAGAGACTGGTAGAGGCTAAAGCAGATCAACGGTTGCATACTGTCTTTGCAACCGGTGGATCTGCTTGGAGATTAACTAACTCTAACCCTCAGCCAGAGCCGTACGTAGGAGGGCCGGTAGTAAACCTCCTCCGCGCCGCTACATTGAACATAACAACATGATCATCATATCTTTGTTTGATTCTTTTTTCTAACTCTATCGCTTCACATGGCCATGCGCCGTAGGACGACCGGTAGTAAACCTCATCTGCGCCGCTACATATCATAAAAACATGGAGTCGGTTTGATTTCGCACGCTGACTCTAACCCTAACCCTGCGCCGTAGAAGGAATGGTAGTACACGTCTTCTGCGCCTCTATATAACTGAACAACGTAGTGTCAGTTTTATATACCACACCCTAGATAGCCCTAACTCTGCGTCCCTACATAATTAATAACATCATATTGTCAGTTCTATACAATACACACAAATTCTTACCCTACCCGCGGCGACACTAAGCCTAGCCCTGCGCCATAGGAGGACCGGTAGTAAATCTTTCCCGCTCCTTTACGTAACGTAACGACATGATGTCAGTTTTAAGAAACACACAATAACTCTAGCTGTGTTCCAGCACAACAAACAGGTTTCACTTATTTCGGCTGTCTTTGCTTCAATCTTCTTCAAGTTCAAATGACCAATCACATAGGACACCTGACCTTGCGGATACGTAATTGGTCAATAACAAAAGAAGTCTATAGCATCCCCCGTCTCTCTCGAGTACTATGACGTCACTTACAGAGTGTATCCCATCTCCCTGCAGACGACCCCTGCGTCCTTGATGTCCCACTTGTCGTCGCACACCAGGCCCCACTCCCCGCGGTATTTGACCTCCACGCGACCTTGACCTTCCGTCTCGCCACCGCGCACGCGCACCTCGAATGGGACGTCAGAATCTGCAAGATATTGAAAAATTTTAATTCCAAACGTCAACTTTTATGAATCAAAGTTTTTCATGGTATAAAGAAATACGTAACTTAGTATATGGGTAGTGAATGGTTTATTGATAAAAAAACACATGAGAACAAACGGCATTGCAGTATAGATACTGAATTGCGCCGCAGCTTACAATCACGTATACAGTAAAGTCGACACGATCAGAGTACTATGTACAACAGACGATAACAGTTCATATGTCCAAATGATCGTTGACTAATACAATTAAAAGCTAGATTTCAGTTCGACATTACTACTAAAAGCAAGGTTAATGTCCAGCCGGAGTAACAGATCAGAGTTTTTGTCCGCCAAGGAGTTGCGCCAGCGCAGGTTTGGCACTCGTGGTGTAACGTTTAGTACCCCTGGCTTGAGAGTACTGGAGTGAGTTCCTCAACAGTCTGCCGTGCTGTTCACCTCGAGTCGGAGGTAGCCAGGAACAGAAACGTTACGTATTAAGTCCTTGATACCAGCATACTGTTCTTTGAAAGGTATGGTATCTAAATAATCAATGTCAGTCAAATAATATCAAAAAGTGATAGCTAAAAAAATCATATTGAGCACTGTTGAAAAGGGCCGGTTGATTTTTTTAAAAGTTGTTATTCTAGGTTAAAACTTTTTTTTCCGAGAGAATCCGATTGGTTTCTATTTTGATTCTGTAGAGAATATCTATCTTATGATCAATGAGAAGCATGACAAACTGACTTTAGTTAGAGCCGCTACTTAGGTACAATCTTAAGATCTTAGGGCCCTGTCACACTTGTGCGTATATTCAAGTGCGCATGAGTTCCGCAGTAACATTTTTTTTTTGGTTTAAGTAAATTTTGCGGGGAGGAAGTTGTTTTCTACTTTAATACCGTTGAGCAGTCTAGTTATCAAACCAAATAAATTACTTCTTCGGCTGAAAACTTAACCTAAACCAAAAACATGTTAATACGCAACGGGCTTGTATATACGCACAAGTGTGACAGGGGCTTTAAGGAGTGACTGACTCTTACCGCAGTTTTCCTCGTCCGAGAAATCGCCGCAGTCGTTGACGTTGTTACAGAGGGACAAGTGGTGGATGCACCTCCCCTGTGGGCAGCGATGGTACGGTCCATTCGGCAGCTTCTCACAATCCATATCTGAAGAGAATATATGGAAATTAGAATGTGGGACAAAATTACTTCCCGTTTTGATCCCATACATATAGGACAAATGATTGCCTATGTATCTCAGTACTATGCATAACCCTCGTGTTGAAGTTGGTTGGTCCTTTTCTTGTCTGGTGTACACAGATCTTGTCCAGACCATCACTAATGCTACAAGGGAAATTAAGTTACAATGCTTTCAGTACAAGATCACTCATCATTCTCTAGCTACAAACAGTTGATTAAGAAAAACAAATCTGATAGAATCTGATCAATGTAACAACTGTATAGAAAAACATACGATTGAACATTTATTTCTGTACTGCAAAGACGTTGAAAAAATTTGGAAACATTTCTGTATCTGGTGGAAACGTTGCACCAAACAGGACCTGGTCCTAAATAAAATGATGATCATATATGGTATAATTGAAGGTTATCACCCTATTACCACACTTCGACATTGTATTCTTATTGCTAAGTACTGTGTATATTCATGTTTTGTTCAAAATGTCAAACCAAATTTTGCCCCCTTTAGAAACCGACTTATGAACATCATAGACATAGATAAGCAATTACAATAATTAAAACCATCATTGTAATTTCAATCAACACTACAGTTAGTTAGGATTTCCCATGTATTTTTATGTATTATTATGTATGTTAATAAAGTTTGGAAAAAAAATATATATTTTTAAAAAAATCAACTCATTGAAACCCTATTTCAAGACGTGTTTTGTTTCTGCCTCAAGGGCCTTCAACTTTGACATATGACCCACAAAGCATCACGCTGCGCATGCGCATGTCAAACCGTGAACTAGCTTGTTACCTGGTTGGTGGATCCTCTCGTAGTGGTCCACAGACAGTTTCCCCGTGCTGACCAGGCCCCCGACCGCCTGCACTGGTTTGGACCTACAGGTGGAAGTAAACAGCTGTCATTTGGCATTTTTCCTGGACTGCAGAAGGTTGGATTTAGTCCATTTTTCACCAATAATTTCACAGCACAAAGAAAATGTTGAAACAGTCTGTCTTCGCTTTGCTGTAAACACAAGCCATGACGAAACCGCATGCAGCGTAGCACTACTACCACTAGCTTCTTCGTCTTTTTTCCCTGCTAGTTTATTCAATTGCTTGATTACCTTTTCTTACGTACAGTAAAACTTACACCTGCACTGGTTTGGACCTACAGGTGGAAGTAAACAGCTGTCATTTGGCACTTTCCTGGACTACAGAAGGTTTGGTTTAGTCCATTTTTACGAATAATTTCACAACACAAAGAAAATGTTGGAACAGTCTGTCCTCGCTTTGCTGAAAACACAAGCCATGACGAAACCGCATGCAGCGTAGCACTACTACTTCTAAATTCTTTTTCCCTGCTTGTTTATTGAATTGCTTGATTACCTTTTATTACGTACAGTAAAACTTACACCTACACAGGTTGGACCTAAACGTGGAATTAAACAGCTGTCACTTGGCACCTTTCTGGACTGCAGATGGTTTGGTTTAGTCCTTTTTTTACGAATAATTTCAGAGAGCAAGGATAATGTTAGAACAGTGTGTCATCGCTTGGCCTGAAACGGTACCCGTTTTCCAAAATATCGTTTTGCAATTAACGGCATATATTTGTTCATTTTGTAGTTGCTTTGTACGGTTTACAGCATGGTAGAAACTTTCTTCTTTGTTTTGGGAAAATGGACGAGAACTGCTGCACTGGAGGATGTAATCCATATGATGTCATCGCTTGGCCTGGAACGGCCATTTGTCATTCTGATCTATCATTCTAGACATTAGTATCTGCTTTCCTTAACATCGTTTGCAATTAACGGCATATATTTGCTCACTTTGTAGCTGCTTTGTACAATTTTTTTTTGGGGGGGGGGGGCGGATGCATGAAAAGTCATGCGCGCGCTGATGTCATCCATATAATCAAATTAACACAGCCTTAGGGCCCTGTCACACTTGGGCGTATATTTAAGTGCGCGTGAGTTCCGCAGTAACATGTTTTTGTGTTTAAGTAAATTTTGCGGGGAGGACGTTGTTTTCTGCTTTGACCCATCGTTGTGCAGTCTGGTTATCAAACCAAGGAAATTACTTCTTCGGCTGCAAACTTAACCTTAACCAAAAACATGTTGATACGCAACCCATGCGGGCTTGTATATACGCACAAGTATGACAGGGGGTTCACATACAGTAAAACTTACACGAGATCGCAGGAGCGCGACGCCCGGTGGTAGTCGAAGGAGCGGCAGATGAAGTCGGTTGTCTCGGAGCAGATCTGCATGCACCTCTCCACGGCCACGCCCATGTACCCCACCTCGTACAGGGGCACCTTCAGCCCCGACTGCCGCGTCACAAGGTACTCGTTGAAGAAGTTATCTGAGGTTAAAGGCAACCAAAGCAATATTAGGGCCAAAAAAGTTAAATTTCATGGTAGTGACATTTACTAACATTGTTTAGCACATTTGCGTGATAACTTCATACTTAAAGGATTTTAAAACCGCGCAAAATCGTGTCGTATGATGATCCCCCTAGTTTCGCGAGCCTACAAAAACTCTGGCCAGGATTTGCAGTGAGTTCTCACATCACAACAACGTCGTATTTGTGCATCATGGACGTTGCTATACATTGTGGCAGTGTTGTTTGAACTTATCAAAATCCGATTTTTCGGACCCTGATTTTGCTTGGATTTCCTTTAGAATAAAATATCTACTGTTAGTAATGCCCCCAAAGTAGTCCAGTGGTTAGCGACCCTGCCGAATGTCCGGGGTTTTAATCCCGGTTGGTGTCGCTCAACCGACATGCACGCTACTGGCCTGACGCGCCACTAGGTACTCGTTGAAGAAGTTATCTGCGGTTAAGGTAAGATACAGTCAAACCTGGATTCAGCGAACACTCAAAGGACTGAGGAAAATGGTTACTGAGGACAGGTGGGTTGCTCGGGACAGGGTGGGGTAAACTATAAAAATTTCTAGAAAGAAACATTTCTAGAAAGAAAAATGGACGGGGCTGTTTTAATGTGGTTGCCGGTGTTTCAGGTCGCCTACGCCAGGTGGTTGCCTGTCCAGGTCTGACTGTATCGTCTGTTAGTAAAGCCCTTTGTCGGCCCAAGTAGCGTGTGTAGCCCAGTGCTTAGCGATCCTGCCTCTGGACCAAGAGGTTTGGAGTTCTAATCCCGGCTGCTGTCGCTCACCCTACATGTATGCTACTGGAAATGGTTGCTCTTCTTAGACAAACTCGTTACACGGTACTCATCGAAGAAGTTATCTGCGCAAGTTATCAGTCTCTAAGTAACCAGTCTTTACACAAAATCTTGTAAAAGAAATACAAGAAGAGGATACCGCAGTTCGCCTCGTCTTCTCCGTCCGCGCAGTCCTGGTCTCCGTCGCAGCGGAACTCCTCCGGGAGGCAGCTGGGGGCACAAAACACAGCATTTGTTTTACAGAAACCTTTAATCAACACATCACGTGTTCGGCTATATATATGATTTCAACTGTCTCTAAAGCCCCTGTCACACATGTGCGTATAGACAAGTCTGCATGAGTTGCGTATTAACATGTTTTTGGTCTAGGTAAAGTTTGCAGCCGAATAAGTGATTTCTTAGGTTCGATCACTTGGCTGCACAACGGTGGGTCAAAGTAGAAAACAACCTTCTCCCCGCAAACCTTACTTAAACCCCCAAAAAAATGATAATGCGCAACTCACGCGCCCTTCAATATACGCACAAGTGTAACAGGGCCCTAATATTACACCTCACTCCCTCCTGTAAAAGCTGTAAAAGATGAAATATTAGGAGTTTAGAAATGAAAATTGGCATATAACCTGTAGAGACATGTATAATTTTAGACTCTTACAAGGATATAAATTTTTTTGTTTATTGGTGGATTGGAACTGATTTTTGCTTCTAACAAACGTCAGGGTGCGTGATCATTTTGAAATCAACTTTAGAAGTCGCTTCTGAAACTCTGAACAACAAATTGAAATATTTCAGTCCCAAGACGATCTGTGCCTTTACATGCGACTTATTGCATACAAAATGGAATAATACTAATGGCAGTACTTCTTTATTTACACTGACTCGTACCTATAAACTGTGAAGCTTGTAGGACATATTTATACCGTAAAATATACATATCTGTATCTATATAGCCGGTATAACCGCCATTAGGCGCAACACACCAGCTTTGCAGGCACGTGGCGCAGCAGCAGCTGGTCATATTACACCGAACGGTCTGTTACACCTAGTCTTTGCATATCTGACTGCAATCGTTCTTTAAAGCTACTTAGTGAAGATGCTCCTGCAGTACTTGATGACAACGAGTTCCATTCTACTATAGTTCTCGGGAAATACGAATTTTTGAACACATCAATCCTTGGTTGATAACTCTGGTTCTTAAAAGCATGACTATTTAAGTCATACGTACATGGTGTTCCTGTAGTCGCTCCTACAGCGTATCTCGTTCTGCTTGCACTGGGGTCCAAACGCCCGGGCAGCGTGTCCTGGGGTTGTGGTAAAGAACGCGTCATGCACTTGGCAATGAGTACTAGATACTAAGGCACTAGACAACTGAAGATGCATTGGCATGTATTCAAATAAGTAGCTATAATGTGAGGAGAGACAAACTGACGGATATGTAGGTATATCGTTATAAATCGGTACATTGATAGGACTATAGACAGATAATGAACTAGAATTAAGTATTTGTGCTACATATACTTCAGGTTTGCTATGTAAGTTTATCGATTACGGGGTCTTTTTATAAATATGAATTAGTATTGAATTTTTTTTCATTTCAGTTGAATGTGTGATAGTTGTGCCGATTTGTTAAAAATAGAGAGAACGCTAGTAACCAAACAAAACCTCCCAATGAAATGGTATGGCTATCCTGTGACGTCACAAAATCAAGATGGCGGCCACCACACATGCCAACGGATCCAACAAAGGTTTTGCTACGCAAAGCTGTAATTACAGTAACAGTTGGCCTCACCGTGCGCAGGGGGACGTTCGCACATGGCCACCCCGCACTCCTGCTTCTGGATTAAACTCTTTCTGTGGGCATCAAACACAACTCCTTCATGAGGGCATTCTGATATCATTTAGGGAATGGTTTCTTTTCGCATGCTACTCTCCTTATTTTAGCCTGGGTGCCATCCTATTTCTACCGGGGCTCCTACACTCGCTACCCTCAAAAAATATATATTTTTTGAGGGTAGCGAGTGTAGGAGCCCCGATATAAATAGGATGGCACCCAGGCTACCTTATTTATCTATTTATTCGTCTGACTGTGTGCAAGGTACAACAGCCAAGGTTGCCCGACTAGCCGTAGCTATTGTAAGGGGCTAACCTTGCTGCACAATACATAATAGAATAAGATGGTTACATTAGTTAACAAGATAAAATCATACAATCATACAAACTCTTACAAGCAATATACATGTACATTCTTTACATACGACAACATAAGATAAGAGATATAGATAGATGATATAATATTATATAGATGCAGATATAGATATAGATACAGACACTGAAACAACATAAGCATTGTGTAAATGCTTTGTACGCTTGAGCATATAACGTTAGTACCTGAAATGCAGATGGCCAGCATTCGATCGTCTCGACGAAACCTTGATTAACGATGATAACGTACGCTTTATATTTCTAGAAGGCATGTACGAGTATGTGCATTCTACATTCAGGCTGGACTGTTATACAAACACCATATCCATCCTTTCACAGCATCAGCTCACCTCGTTCCCACGTTGACGTAGCACCATGGCGCCTGCTCGTTCCCGGGGTTCCTGCAGAAATTGTGGAGCCCGATCCCGGCCTTGCCGTTCGGGTGCGTGAAGACGTTCACCTCCAGACCCAGCGTCTCCCGGGCGTCCCAGGCCAGGCACGGACGGCCCTGCGCGTCCACACTGCGCGCCCCGCGGTACCGCGACCCGTCACCGGAGTAACAGTCAACTGTGGGCCACAAAACAACAATAAGGGCCGGCAGACTTCACCCCCTTACCCAGGATAGCCCCTGCCAGGGCGTCCTCACTGCGCCCCCCGGGGTACCGCGACCCGTCACCGGAGTAACAGTCAACTGTGGGCCACAAAACAACAGTAAGGGCCGGCAGACTTCACCCCCTTATGCTAGGGTCACATTTTCTAACCGGGGCCCGGCCGGGCTGTTTGCGGAAACGAAAAGTCAAAGTGTGTGTCAATAAATTTGCACAAGCTATGCTCTTAAATAATTTTGGGTACGTTTTGTGTTTCTGTTGTCTGATTGCCCGGGGTGTCCACACTGCCCACGGTGTCCATAATTACCTTCGCCGAGAAGGTTATGCAGAGGGTAGCGTTTGTGTGTATGTTTGTAACGTACAGCATAACTCGAGAAGGCTTGGGTGGATTGTCTTGATATTTGGTAGGTAGGTAGGTCTTGATGAGACTAGGAAATGATCAGATTTTGGGTCCCCTAGCGTCTTGTTACGGTACTGCAGCGCAACTTCCTGTTCTGATATCTCGTGTTCTGGACATGCTATGAAACTGATTTTTGAGTGGTAGATAGCTCTATGGGCAGAGAGTGGGTGGTACGGGTTTGGGCCCCCTAGCGGCTTTTTTGGAACTGCAGGAGCAGGTTTTGGTTCAGACTTTGAAAGGGAATAACTCAAGAAGGGCTTGATGGATGGTCATGAATTTTGGTAAGTAGATAGCTTGAGTGATGACGTACATGATTAGATACTTATTATGTAAATCATTATCTAATTTGCATAATTAATGAGGAAAGTTTATACAGCCGCCAAATTCCATGGTAGGACTCTCAAACATGTGATATATGTAACTGAAGAAGATAGAAATATCAATAGATATCAATTATGCAAATGAAGACCTCATTTGCATAATTAATGAGAAAATACTATAACTCAAGATGGGCTAAATGGATGTTAATGATTTTTGGTATGTAGATAGCTTACGTGATGCTTTGTCTGATTGGACGATAATTATGCAAATCAGATTCTAATTTGCATAATTAATGAGACAATTTTAAAAACCCGCTATGTTCCATGATATGACTATTGAAATATGTGACATTTGTTACTGAGGAATTTTGATAGATAAAAAATATGCAAATGTAGGCCTAATTTGCATAATTAATGAGAAACCAATTTCATACTTGTGTCATTTGGAAGTTATGTGAATGTGAACATCGTTGAATCAAATTATGCTAATAAGGACCTCATTTGCATAATTCATGTTAAATGTTACTTTGTTAGCATAACCTTCTTTGTTAAGCTCATACTTTTGTTTTTTGGGTGAAGATCAACTGGTATGATTTATAATTGATGGGAAACACTCCTGATACGTCAGTCAAAAAGGTTAAAATCATTTGGCGAAGGTATGAGGTCGTGGAACTCTAGTTCTTGCTGTGATAGACATATTTACCTATGCATATTGCCAGTGTTTTCCAAGTTCAAAATACAGGTTCTGCAACCATGAGAGGAGCAGAAAGCACTTGAACCGTGCCGTCTGTGTTTATATATTGATTGTTTGCTGCGTATATATTTCTTGCTTGTATTGGACTACCCAAATGCTGTTACTCATTGTTATTGTATTTGTCTATGTCAGTTGTAATTTTTATTTTGAGAGGTGATGTTTGGTATTAGCTACTGCTAGAGTGCATCACCCCTGTGTCCTGTGTATTCTTCATTTAATAAGATAAATTCTAAAACAACAAGCTATCTGCCACCCAAAAATCAAGACCACAGCACGTCCAGGTCAAAAGATACAAAAATTGCAGTTCTGCTGCAGTACCAAGGTCACTTACCAGGGGGCCCAAAATCGACCTTAAATTTCGGCTTCACAACACCCGCCCACATCCCAAATATCATTGTAATCCATCAAGAGGTTCTTGAGTTATGCTGACGGGAGTGGTGTGGAAACACAAACATACACACACACATACACACACACAGACAGACACACCCAAAACAATATCTCCATTTTTCATGGAGATAAAAACGTACCGTCGCACTCGTAGATGTCGCAGTAGTCGTAGCCGGGCTGTTTGGGATCCCCCACGTAGCACCAGGGGCGCGGGTCCCCGTCCGGGTTGCGGCAGTAGTTGTGCTGGCCCAGGCCGAACTCCCCCCGCCTGTAGCGCAGCGTGTTGAACTTGGTGCCGACCATCTCGCTCCACATCAGGCAGGACTGGCCGGACAGCGTGCGGCTGGCCCGCCCGCGGTAAGACTCGCCCCGCCCCGAGAAGCACTCCTCGACCTCCCGCTGGTACGACACTGCAACGACGGGAAACATGCCGCAGCTTTACTCTGAGACATTGTTCCAGCCAGCGCTGTCGCTCATGACGGACAGAAATTGTGCCCAACCCGTCCGTCATTTTTGTGTGTTACATTCGATATTGATGGATCGTAAAAGATCAGGTTTTTGTTGTAAGGAAGCCGGTTTGACCTCCAGGATAACCATAACCGATACTTTTGGTCAAAGAAGACTTGCGGGCCACGGGTTTGGTCGAACATTCGTTTTGGTCTAGAAAGACGTGTGACGGGTGAAGGTGTTGTGAAAATAGAATGAAAGGTACCACAATAGAATAAGATTAAACAGGATATGATAGAGATAAATGAGTAAGTGGATTCAAGAAAAGAAATCCACAAAACGCTGTTTTCCATCCTCTCGCGCCGGGCACGCTGTTTGTTTACGTCAACCAACGGCCTGGCGTACTGACCGCGCGGCCTACGATCCGAGCTCCTCTCTTCGTTAGCGTCAGCCAATCAGATGCCCCCCCCCCCCTTCTGTTATTGGGTGAGGGCATCAGCCAATCACATCGCCTTCTACGGTTAAGAGGCCATGTGATTGGCTAATAACTTTTCCTCCAGCAACAGAAGAAGGGTCTGATTGGTTCCCAGGTGGCCAACGCTGACGCAGTGAGAAGGACAGGTCGCAGGCCGGTATGCCAGGGTTGTTGCTTGACGTTTACAAGCCGCGGACCTGGCATTAGACGATTTTTCTTCCCGGGCCCCACCTTCCTTTGGCAGACAGACGACCCCGGCCACCTCCTGTCTGTCGCAGTCGTGCTTTCCCCAGTCGCTATGGAGACACTCCATCAGCGTCGCCTCGTTCCCAGTGCAATTCACGTCGTCCATCAGGAAATCCTTGCGCCCGTCCCCAAACCGCGAGGCCTTGGCCTCCATTTTGGATCCACTGTGGAGAGAGGATATAGCTTCCTTTTATATCTATCTATTTAAATTCATCGATATACATGTATCTAATACCTGCCTACTGCCTGTGTGCACTGGCCAGAGACTGCCCCCTTGCTTTCCAGGTGGATCCTCCAAAAAGTCCTGTCCCTTGCCCTAGCCTCTGCTTCCCGAATGTTTAACCCAGTATTTTTCACAATGCCTCACTATCTAATACATCTATAGAAATATGTGTACAAAGAAACAGTCACTCAAGCATCTGTCTATCGTCAGTGACTTTCGTCAGACAGGGGAACCTAACCGTTACGCCAACACAACGCCACAGGCTACAGTCTGTTGCTGCTTACTTCGCGAAGCCCATCATTTTGCAGACGATATCGGCGGCCTTCTTGTCCCAATTGTCGTCGCAGATGACGCCCCAGTTCCCGCCCTTCGGTCGCAGCTCAACCCGGCCTCGGTTTGGCGCCAGCCCGCCATTCAACCTGGAACAAGTGACGTCATGAGTAACTCAACGATTCCGAATTTTTATGATTTTCTGCTGAATTTGGATTTTGCTATTTTCCATGCGGTTTTAGTACTGGTTGCCTTTAGAATTCACATTCAGAGTCCATTTAGAGTCCACTCCTTTATGTCATCTCCCCATCTCCAGCATTCACATTTTAACCCATGTATTTCCCCCGGTAATCCACCATCTTAATAAACACTCTCTTCTAGCTCTCTTCTAGTTATCATAATAAACGTAGAAATGGATACAAACTACAACTGGGCGGAAGAATCATAATGTAACAGACCTACCTAGTGATAAAAAGCATGATATAAACGCTGACCTCATTTCCCAGGCCTCAGCTCTCGCCAACGTCCCGGTCAGGATGTTGTTTATCTTCGTCTTGCTAGGCGGCGTTGCAGCGCTGCGTCTTCTCTTCGCGCCCGTCGCTTCCGCCTCCATCAGACGAAGTCTCATTTCGTCCAGCTCGCCGCTCAGGTCGCGTATCAACTTCTTCTTGTCGCCCAGGTCTTGTCTGCACTCTCGGAAGGACGTTCTGCACGTTCTCTGGGACGCCTCATCTGAGCAGTCACAGAATCATACACTTTCGTTAATACTTAACTTCCCGGATGCTGAGGTAGCCGTTTATTTGGCACACTATTTGTACTGATTTTGAGGTTTCGGCTGAATTCAAGGGAGAAGGTTAAGATATTCTATGATGATCTAGTTACTTTATTTCAGTCTTGCTGGTGATCAAGTTTAGGACGCTTCGATGGATTACGTCTCATAACTTCCGCACTTCATTTATTCAGTCATCGCAATGCATTCATTCATTCATTCATTCATTCATTCATTCATTCATTCATTCATTTAATCATTTCATAATTCCTTCCTTCAACCTGATACAGGCCATCTTCTCGGCTCCAGGGCCAACGTGCCCCAAAGGGAATTTTACCCCTCTCAGGGTCTAACTCAAGAGGGCCTGTTCCCCTGGAGGCATGTTGGCCATAGCCTCGAGGCCAGACTGCTTCCAGGGCCTACACAGGTCAGCTTCTAGGCTCCGCGGCCAACATGCCCCAAGGAGCTTCTACAGGTCCCCTGAGTGAGACTCCGTGGGCGGGAAACATCGGGCTCTGGTGCCAACTCTGGGAGCGGGACATGTAGGCTTCTCCCCAAGCCGAAGTAATAGATAGATCCCGAGATCTGGGTAACTATGTGGATTTGGTACTGCTCCGCCCACCCGAGGAGTTGTTGGTTCCCGAGGGCGATTATTGCCTTGAGCGGCTACAGTCCCATTTCCAATCAGGGGCCCGACCGGGCTGTTTATGAAAACGAAAAATTACAAATGCAAATCAAGGAAAACACAATATTGGTAAGGAGTAATTCCCTTACGTTTGTGTCCTTTATATTGTCTTTCATATCCTATTTTTCGTTCCCACAAGCTGCCCGACCGGGCCCTGCTTTGGCAATGCACCCCGACCAATCGAATCACGTGAATCGCATTGAAACTCAGATTCGTATCAGTCATTTCCCGACAAATCGCTTTCTAACGTTTTCAGATGGACAATTTTGGCACTTTGGAAGTGATTGAAAGTGACTGCGATTTAACGTCTAGTTTCTACAACTTTTGTCTAAACGTTAAATCGCGGTCACTTTCAATCACTTCCAAAGTGCCAAAATTGTCCATCTGAAAACATCTTTGGAAAGCTGACACCCTTCACCATCTCACTGTCGAGTTTGATTGGTCAGATGTAGTCGTTAACGCAAGTTAGAAAGCGATTTGTCGGGAACTGGCTGATACGAATCTCAATGCGATACGAGTTTCAATGCGATTCGCGTGATTCGATTGGTCGGGGTGCAATGGGAGTGCCGGACCGTAGCACGAGCAGGTCTGGCACCAGGATATTTGGCTCTGGAGCCGTGGAGCTGACCTGTGCAGGCCCCGGGATCAGTCTGACACGCAGGGGAAGACACCACGTGGAGGAGGTTCGCGAGCCTGCGGAGGCCGAGCGGTACGAAAGACCAAAACGACAATTCTAGACAGCTTCCTACACTCAATTCTTCACGGGCGCGGAGTGGTTGGAATTCTACCGCGGCACGTAAGGAAATGTATCGCGGACCGGTTGGAGTCATGCCTCGGACCGGTTGGAATCATGCCTCGGACCGGTAAGAATTGAGTTGAGGAAGCTGTCTAGAATTGTCGTTTTGGTCTTTCATAGAGCGGAGTGAACTTTTGACTGCGCCGCGTGCCGAGAGCGGCGATCCGGGCGGCGGCTTTCATGCCAGCTGCCCCGGGCAGGGACAGAGCCGGGCCGGCTCACAGGCCGCCTGCCAAGCCCGCGCTGGAACCGCCACAGTTTTGTCTTGGTCAAATTGAGCGAGACGCGACAGTAGGGGAGCATGTGCGCCGATTCATTTGTTGCCAACTTCACGGTTTTAGTGGCTACCTCGCTCCGGAGCTTATAATTAGGACAGGCTTTAGTTTTATGTGACGACAGTTGCGACGGGTCGTTACAGAACTCCTTTTAGAGAGCTTCATTTACAACAAAAGCTGATTTCAGTTAAACCGCGGTGAAAGTCTTTAAAGGACTCAACCGAGGAGCCAATGACTTTAGAACGGTGAGGCTACTGATCGAGCTAGCAAACTCCGATACGAGCTAAGTACTAGAACGATGAGGCTACTGATGGCGAGCTAGCAAACTCTGGTACGAGCTAAGTACTAGAACGGTGAGTCTAGTGATGGCGAGCTAGCAAACTCCGGTACGAGATAAGTACTAGAACGGTGAGTCTAGTGATGGCGAGCTAGCAAACTCCTGTACGAGCTAAGTACTAGAACGGTGAGTCTAGTGATGGCGAGCTAGCAAACTCCGGTACGAGCTAAGTACTAGAACGGTGAGTCTAGTGATGGCGAGCTAGCAAACTCCGGTACGATCTAAGTACTAGAACGGTGAGGCTACTGATCGAGCTAGCAAACTCCGGTACGAGCTAAGTACTAGAACGGTGAGGCTACTGATGGCAAGCTAGCAAACTCTGGTACGAGCTAAGTACTAGAACGGTGAGTCTAGTGATGGCGAGCTAGCAAACTCCGGTAAGAGATAAGTACTAGAACGGTGAGTCTAGTGATGGCGAGCTAGCAAACTCCGGTACGAGATAAGTACTAGAACGGTGAGTCTGGTGATGGCGAGCTAGCAAACTCCGGTACGAGCTAAGTACTAGAACGGTGAGTCTAGTGATGGCGAGCTAGCAAACTCCGGTACGATCTAAGTACTAGAACGGTGAGGCTACTGATGGCGAGCTAGCAAACTCCGGTACGAGCTAAGTACTAGAACGGTGAGTCTAGTGATGGCGAGCTAGCAAACTCCGGTACGATCTAAGTACTAGAACGGTGAGGCTACTGATGGCGAGCTAGCAAACTCCGGTACGAGCTAAGTACTAGAACGGTGAGTCTAGTGATGGCGAGCTAGCAAACTCCGGTACGAGCTAAGTACTAGAACGGTGAGTCTAGTGATGACGAGCTAGCAAACTCCGGTACGAGTTAAGTACTAGAACGGTGAGGCTACTGATGGCGAGCTAGCAAACTCCGGTACGAGATAAGTACTAGAACGGTGAGTCTAGTGATGGCGAGCTAGCAAACTCTGGTACGAGCTAAGTACTAGAACGGTGAGTCTAGTGATGGCGAGCTAGCAAACTCCTGTACGAGCTAAGTACTAGAACGGTGAGGCTACTGATGGCGAGCTAGCAAACCGTGTCCCGGCCCGTACGATCTAAGTACTAGAACGGTGAGTCTGGTGATGGCGAGCTAGCAAACTCCGGTACGATCTAGGTACTAGAACGGTGAGGCTACTGATGGCGAGCTAGCAAACTCCTGTACGAGCTAGGTACTAGAACGGTGAGTCTAGTGATGGCGAGCTAGCAAACTCCGGTACGAGCTAAGTACTAGAACGGTGAGTCTAGTGATGGCGAGCTAGCAAACTCCGGTACGAGCTAAGTACTAGAACGGTGAGTCTAGTGATGGCGAGCTAGCAAACTCCGGTACGATCTAAGTACTAGAACGGTGAGTCTAGTGATGGCGAGCTAGCAAACTCCGGTACGATCTAAGTACTAGAACGGTGAGTCTACTGATGGCGAGCTAGCAAACTCCGGTACGATCTAGGTACTAGAACGGTGAGGCTACTGATGGCGAGCTAGCAAACTCTGGTACGAGCTAGGTACTAGAACGGTGAGTCTAGTGATGGCGAGCTAGCAAACTCCGGTACGAGCTAAGTACTAGAACGGTGAGTCTAGTGATGGCGAGCTAGCAAACTCCGGTACGATCTAAGTACTAGAACGGTGAGTCTAGTGATGGCGAGCTAGCAAACTCCGGTACGATCTAAGTACTAGAACGGTGAGTCTACTGATGGCGAGCTAGCAAACTCCGGTACGATCTAAGTACTAGAACGGTGAGGCTACTGATGGCGAGCTAGCAAACTCTGGTACGAGCTAAGTACTAGAACGGTGAGTCTAGTGATGGCGAGCTAGCAAACTCCGGTACGAGCTAAGTACTAGAACGGTGAGGCTACTGATGGCGAGCTAGCAAACTCCGGTACGAGCTAAGTACTAGAACGGTGAGTCTAGTGATGGCGAGCTAGCAAACTCCGGTACGAGCTTGGTACTAGATTTCATATAGCCATCGGCAATACAGACCGGGAAGCACACCTACTTTTCTACGTACTCAAAGTGTGGCTCTCAATGAACATCACTGTACCACATTCGGAACAACCCCAACTAGTTGCACGCGAATCAGGGACCAAGGACCTGTCTGGGATGCGAACCCACGACCCTGTGGTCCAGAAGGTCGGTAATGATCACACATCAATCAACCACGCCGAACAGACTTTCCCTCTTATGCTAGGGTCACATTTCCAATCCGAGGCCCGGCCGGGCAGTCTTTGGGAACGAAAATTATGATATAAAAAGACATCCAAAACACAAAACGTACGCAAAATTATCTAAGAGGATAGCTTGTGCAAATTTATTGACATACACTTTGATTTTTCGTTTCCGCAGACAGCCCGACCGGGCCCCGGTTAGGAAATGTGACCCTAGGATAACACGACTCCCTTGCCCTTGGATGACCGCGTCTGTGCTCACACCAGGGGTGACCATTCTCCGCCATTACTCACCTTTCCTCCTGCACTCACTATGTGCGAGCTCCTCTTCACCAGGCATGCGCAGTCAATACCTTCCGTGCAACAACCTAACCTCTGTCGACCGGGAACATTCGTCACCGGAGTTACGTCTGTCACCATGGCAACAGACCGGCGTCACATCCGTCACCATGGCAACACACCGGCGTCACGTCCGTCACCATGGCAACACACCGGCGTTTACGCCTGTCGCCATGGCAACAGACTGGTGTTACACCTGTCGCCATGGTAACACCGGCACATTTGGAGAAGAAGGAGAGCGCTTGTGGTTCTAACGTACATTTGATCTCTGCGAACCATCTCTCATTTTTAGTCTTTTTATGTTTAGTAGAAGCATGTGACGCTTACATGGTCTTGTAATATCCTGACATACGAGAAATGTCTCGACCGTTAAAGAAGCGGAGAAGAGACATCCCTTCAGCTGGCTGGTGCGACCGCAAGGACCACCTCGCTACCCGCTACGTCTGAGGGCCCTGTCACACTTGTGCGTATATACAAGTGCGCATGAGTTGTGCATTAACATGTTTTTGGTTTAGGTTAAGTTTGCAGCCGAAGAAGTCATTCCTTTGGTTCGATAACTAGGCTGCACAACGGTGGTCAAAGTAGAAAACAACTTCTTCCCCGCAAACCTTATTTAAAACAAAGAAATGTAAATGCGCAACCCACGCGCACTTGGATATACGCAAAAGTGTGACAGGGCCCTGACGTCAGTGCCCAGGATATCTTTGTTTTATTCTGGACATGCAGATTACATTAACGTCATTGAAAGTTGCCAGTCTACTCGCTCAAGACGACAGCTACTTAAGGTTGAGCCATGATGGCCTGGGATAACCCCGTGGGGTTTTAAGAGGATTACAACTATTCCTGTGTCACGACCTTGACCACAGGCCCGTGCCCTTGACCCCACTCCCCGGCACGCGTCCTGCAGACCGAGGTCCCACGCGACCTCCGCCGCGTGTGACTCTCACGGGTCAGCGAACTGGAGACGCGAAGCCCACGCGAGAGCGCGATCAGCAGGCACGTGGACCGGTCCGAGTCTGTTGTGTGCAACATAAACACTGGTCGCTTTGAGTTTGGAAGGACACTGCACATTCGTGAACTCAGATAAACTTTTGAACTCAGACATATCCAACCCGTGTGATGGTAGCCTGGAATCCAGACCTATTATAGCTCCCGAGTCTCTCTCCGCAAGACTCGGGAGCTATAATAGGTCTGGATTCCAGGCTAGTGTGATGGAAATACAGACATCACTACATCAATATGCCAGAACTGTGCGACAATTCTCTCGGTTGACCGTAGCTAAGGGTTCGTTCACGCTTGTGCGTATATCCAAGTCTGCATAAGGTGCGCATTGACATTGTTTAGTTTAGGTAAAGTTTGTGGGGAAGAAATTGTTTTCTACTTTGACCCACCGTTGTGCAGCTTGGTTATCGAACCGAAAAAAATTACCTCTTCGGACGCAAACGTAACCTAAACCAAAAAATTGTTAACATGCAACTCATGCGGACTTGGATATACGCACAAGATGTACTTGTGGAGGATGTAAGAATGCGGTGTAAGTATCACAGAACCCACCTTGTCTGTAGATCTGCCCTCTGAAGGCGGCAGGGATCCGTAAGCTGTTGGCATAACGGGTGTGTACCGCCGCCCAAGGCTGGGGAGAAAGAACAAAAACGTCTTCAGGTGCTACACAAACGTCTTCAGGTGTTAGATAAACGTCTTCAGGTGTTACACAAACGTCTTGTGGTGTTACACAAAGGTCTTCAGGTGTCAACCAAACGTCTTCAGGTGTTACAGAAACGTCTTCAGGTGTTACATAAACGTCTTTAGGTGTTACATAAACGTCTTCAGGTGTTACACAAACGTCTTCAGGTGTTACACAAACGTCTTCAGGTGTTACACAAACGTGTTCATCTGTTTGAGTCTGTTGCAAAATGATTGGCCGGCCTTGTGATGCAACATAATGCAATGCATTCTTAATACAAATTTACACAGAATTTTTGTACATTTTGATACATTTTGTTTCAGTTATTAATCACACTGTGCATAGATATCCTTTCCGAGGTGAGCTCACATTCATTTCATTCTGTTCCTTTAGCGAAATCATATACTTTTGAGTCGAGTTTTGACTCTTGCTACACCGGAGAACGTGCATCGTCAAAGAAATCGTTCTTCTGGATATCCGACGTGTCGTGTTTTGACCTTTCTCAAATGTCAAGGTCGCGGCACTTCAAAGGGCCCCGCACAGGGGAGCCCGGCTACACCTACGCAAGAATTACCCACAAATCCACGCGCCCCATTAGCGCTGTGACCTTCAGACATTCTCGCTGTTGGCGGCGACATCAAAGCAGATGTCTGAAGTCAAGGTCACGGATAACAGGATCATCTTTGTCAGGAGGACGGCAAGGTGAGGAGTAAGCGAAACCTCATGCGCCGTGACAATCAACTCCGCTCCAAGCAGATGGGATGGGATTTGGCTTTACTAATTGGCTCTTTTGGTACGTCTATAAGTAATTTTGGGGTAGAAAACATCTGTTTATTTACTAAATGTGTAATGGATAACCACTGCAAAAAATACTACCTAAAGACTCAAGGAAACAAAGTGAATCACAACCCCCCTCTGTGTGTGTGTGTATGTGTGTGTGTGTGTGTGTGTGTGTATGTGTGTGTGTGTGTGTGTGTGTGTGTGTATGTGTGTGTGTGTGTGTGTGTGTTTGTGTGTGTGTTTGTGTGTGTGTGTATGTGCGCGCGCGAGCGCGCGTGTGTGTGAGTGTGTGTGTGTGTGTGTGTGTGTGTGTGTGTGTGTGTGTATGTGTGTGCATGTATGTGTGTGTGTGTGTGCGTGAGTGTGTGCGTATGTGTGGGCTGGCAGCCCTGGAGCAAATTTCTCTACTGTAGCAAGTGGAGAGAATCAATGAGTTTCAAACCACCAAAAGAGCCCACCCTGGTCGGTCACCTACCCCGGTATCTCTCACACGTGGCAATTTGCACGACTTGTTGTGTACTAAGTGGTGCTCAGGACCATCGTTATAGCTGTTAAGGACCGACGTCAGTCACCCGGACCACGCCTCATGGAACCGATTCAGGCGAGCGCCGGGGGCGAACAGGCCGGCGGTGTCACCTAGTTCTCGTGTCAGGAACACCAAACGTACACTTAAGCAACATCAGAAGCTTGTTACGGGTTTAACCACTCCGCAAGCGAGCGCCGGGGGCGAACAGGCCGGCGGTGTTACCTAGTTCTCGTGTCAGGAACACCAAACGTATACTCAAGCCACATCAGAAGCTTGTTACAGTTTTAACCACTCCGCAAAACACGGTCACAGTTACTAAGTGAGACGCTCTCATCCACCCCTTAATAGTTTAACCGTGTGGTTGACCGCAAGTTGTGGGTGCACAGAACATCTGGCAACCAGTGTTCTCCGACCGTCCGAATGATGGTTATACAGGCAATATACAGATACAGATTGGGGTAAGTTCGAAGCCAGCCTATAGCTTGCCGTAAGTTGGACCATCTTTTAGATGTGACTCCCGAAAGTCAAAGGGGACCAACCACCCAGACTGGTAAACATGGGCTTGCTGTTATCTGTACGTGGCACTGTTAAAAAAAAGTTACAGATGAAGCCACTTAATTGCACCTCGGATAAACGCACCTTCCATTTAATTGCACCGAATCCCAATATCCAAAACCGGTTCCCATTCACTGCATTGTTAGTGACTCCGCATATCTGCACCGCGCATGGTCACCAATGCCGGATAACTGCACCAATTTTTTTCAAAAATCCTCGACAAGTTAACTGAAAAGGTGCGCTAAAATCGGCAAACGCGGTACAAATGAGCCGATACCTGCCGGTGTAAAGGCGCAAGACCGCCAATATGTTTAAAACTGTTTTGAGTAACAAAAGGAGGCGGTCTCCATTGACAGTTACGTTGATAGGAATCGTATGGGAGGTCCCGGGCGGGTCACCTGTAATCAGTAACCAAGTTTTAGTTTCAATTCCTAGTTTCATGGCGGTACATGATTTACGTAAATCGACAACTGCACTCTACGTAATGTTACACAGAAACTATTATCCCATGAGTGGCATGACGATGTTTCAGAATGCCTCCCCTGTAACATTACGTGTGTTGTAATGCGGTAGATCGCATGGAAAAATGAAAGAATGCAAAATCTTTTAAAACAGGTTCGTAGTCATTTCTCTATTTTCAGCAAAGGGTCAATAAAGTTAATAATAAGTTAATAACTGAATAATTTCGTCTGTTTTCTTTGTGCTAGTGTTTCTGACTAACAATACACCCCCTCGTCCATGGTGGTGCGGTCCAGCTGGGCATTTCGCATAATTGCACCAGCCGGATAATTGCACCAAAAACGCTGACAAATGGGTAGTGCAGTTAAGCGGATTCTACTGTTCTACTGTATTAGAAAATGAGTGCAATGCAACATTGTCGTTGTCTGTCCAAAAGCAAAATATTTTTAAAAAATGGGACAAAAATTCACGATGGAAAGTGGGGAGGGATGCGACCTTGACTGTGGGTGGGGAGGGGGGCGCCCTTGTCCTGTCAGAACGAACGCCCTGTCCTTGGCGGGGTCGGCGTGTGCTTGACACGGTCATCAGTCACCTGTTGACCTACCTACAGGCCAGCCTGAGGTCATTGGCCACCTTCCGGTCAACAGAGGTCAGACAATAACGGCAACAGAGATGCACTAAGTAACTGCACAAACTTTCTGCAACTTATAACATAGTACACTGTTATCTAAATAACATGACGTCACATAAGCCTTAGGTTTCTCATTCCTCATTAGGGATGCCCTCTCAGATCAGATGTGACGCAAAGCTTAATTAGGGCCCATGTCTGAGGAGGGCCACTAGTGCACACCTTAAAGATTATGGCATCGTGTTGACGTAGTGGTTTGGTTTTCTGAGGCCCTGGGTTAGAATCCCCTGACATGCCAATGATGATGCGGCCTTGAAAAAGGCACTTTGTGAATGCATGGCTTTCCTCTCTCCACCAAGTGTAAAACTGGGTATCTACATTCGGTTGGGGAGGTAACAGGTGCTGGCGGGAAGCGGAGCTTGGGTAGCGGACTAAAGCTAAGAAGGCTGGACACCAGGCTAGGAATGATCTCCGCCTTCCAATACCGTGCCGTACACACAGTGAATAACACCTTACTGCCCCTAAGGCCTCAAAAAGGCTATGGGACTAGCCTCCTTCGCATACTTCCTATAACGACGTCGTATATATTGGTGTGGGGGGAGGGGGGGTCAAGGTTCTCTAATGCCGGTAAGGGTGTGGCCGAGGGACGACCGCCGTTCCCTCTCCCTGCATTTACAGGTACACAACTAACTTGACATGAGATGACCCGAACTTCACTCTAGAGAGGGCGTTACTGCCATGGCGTCTTCTCACCCCTCCGCTAATTATATCCCCGCTGGGAGAATAAATAGCCACGGTTAATGTCGGCGGTGACGTCAGTGCAGGTGTCGGGTTTCCCTCGGCCCGATCTGCCGAGCACAGACAGTAGAAACGGTGACGTGCCTTCCACTCCGCACTGCTGTAGCCATGAAGCAAGGGATGTTTTTTATTTTATTTATCTGTTCGTTCGTTTGATGTTTATTTGTTTATTTATATATAGCCTCAAATCCCTCACTCATTCAGCATTGTCCCTCAAGACCCTGCTGATGCTAGGGTCACATTTCCTAACCGGGGCCCGGCCGGGCAGCTTGTGGGAACGAAAACTATGACATAAAAGACAACAAAACGCACAAAACTTTTGAAAAATTATTCCTTACCATACATTATGTATAGTCTTGATATGCGTCTTTTATTCTTTGTTTTCTCAAACAGCCTGGCCGGGCCCCGGATTGGAAATGGGACCGAAGCATTATGCTTCGGTCCCATTTCCAATCCGGGGCCCGGTCGGGCTGTTAGCGAAAACGAAAAATAGAAAATTCATATCAACAAAATACACAATATATAGTTGCGAGTAATTTTTCTTTCCTTTTGTGTCTTTTGTTGTCTTTTATGTAATAATTTTCGTTCCCACAAGCTGCCCGGCCGGGCCCCCGACTGGAAATGGGACCGAAGCATCAAGCGATTCGATACATGTATCAATCCCATTATGTTACTAGTGAGAATTGGGGCAAAGACTGTTGTAAGGGCAATCGTCCAATCGAAGGTATTTAAACTCGCTTTTGTAAAAAAACTATTCTCGGCGTGCACAGGAATTCATCACGGTAACTCGGCTGCATGTAGAGCAGAACTTGGAGTTTACCCTACACTGTTGAGCACCTGTTGGCACCTGAGTCAAGTGAGGAAATTGGTGTAAAATGCCTTTCTTAAGGGCACAAGATCGCCGGCATGTCATGACGTCAGGGGATTGGAATCCAGGAACTCTCATTTGTTCAACCTTCCTTAGTTCATACTCGAGGCAACTTTTTTTGCAAAACTTTTTTTTCGCATGCACGTTCGCATCAATTTTGGGGTTCCCAGAGGATGGCATCCATATGATCGAATCAGCATGGCCTAACCGCACTATTAACACCAGCAGACACGTGTTACATAAGTCAACTGACACCATCCAAGCACCATCAGGACCTTAACCGCAAACATTCTAACAGCTATGCTTCCCATAACCCCCGTCGCATTGTTGCAATTTCTGGGACGACCTCTCTTGCAACGCCGCATCCCAGACGATTAGCACACGTCCATAAGACCTGCACCGGAGACGGGGTCTCAGTCTATGATATGATTGCAAGTGATGCACGATGTCTTACGATTTTACTTTTCTGTCGTATCGCTGCCGTAATAGATCGTACCGACCCGTACGTTTTTCGTGAGTGTTGTACAGATGAATTCCAGTAAGTATAGCCCTGCCACAGCTACTTGGTCAAGACTCACCTAGTTTCACTTTTTAGATACATTTTATGGATTCTACATAAATCATTTGGCTAGTATTTCACACGTCTTTGGGCGTCTTCTCAGTGGTACGTATTTGATTCTCTGAGGGAAAAGACGTCTAGAACAGTGTAAACGCACACGTGTGAACCAAGCCGACTCCACACACATGCTGGCAGATCGGTGCACGGGTTTGAGGGAGAACAGGTGGCGGGCTGATCGCGTGTGTGGGGCGCGGGGAACGCCGCGACCCCGGGCCGGGCACAAGCCCACGGGCACGACCGGGCAACCGCAGCGGGAGCCACACGTCATTCCCGCGGGAGCCACACGTCATGGCACCGCCGGGCCGGGCACAAACCCACGGGCACGACCGGGCAACCGCAGCGGGAGCCACACGTCATGGCACCGCCGGGCCGGGCACAAACCCACGGGCACGACCGGGCAACCGCAGCGGGCAACCGCAGCGGGCGCCGCACGTCATTCCCGCGGGAGTCACACGTCATGGCACCGCCGGGCCGGGCACAAACCCACGGGCACGACCTGGTAACCGTAGCGGGCGCCGCACGTCATTCCCGCGGGAGCCACACGTCATGGCACCGCCGGGCCGGGCACAAACCCACGGGCACGACCGGGCAACCGCAGCGGGAGCCACACGTCATGGCACCGCCGGGCCGGGCACAAACCCACGGGCACGACCGGGCAACCGCAGCGGGCGCCGCACGTCATTCCCGCGGGAGCCACACGTCAAGGCACCGCCGGGCCGGGCACAAACCCACGGGCACGACCTGGTAAACCGCAGCGGGAGCCGCATGTCGAGGCACCGCCCGGGTCTACCGCAGGCTGTAACCCCTGTCACACATAGCCCCTGTCACACATAGCCCCTGTCACACATAGCAGACAAAGGCCCCCGACCTTCTCCAGACTATGGTTGGGAGTAGTCGTGTGCAATGTCCTCTGTGGTTGGGAGTCAATGGTCGACGAGGTTGTCTACTTTATATTTTGAAACACATCTGCCGCTTGGTTTACACGTGCGTTTACTTCGTTCTAGACGTGTTTTCCCTCTCCAAGGCGTGAAAGTCATATTCTGCTTGAATGCGAGCTGGAACTAGAATTACGATGGATTCCAGGCTACTCCCAACCCAGCGCCGACCTCGGTTGGGAAGTGGTCGGGAGCATCATTACGTTATAAAAGTCACACGTAAGCCGGTTCTGAATAAGAGGCAGGGTTTGTGCTATTATAGCCGAAACTGGGAACATCGGCGGAAGGGTACAAGAGCACACTTACGTGTACCAAGGTACAAGATACTGTAAATGCAGAAATGTTCGCGGTGGTTTTATGTTCGCGGTTTTCGCGGTGAACTTTTAGCGCAAACTTAAAACAATCGCGAAACTTTTTGCCCACCAATGACTGTAGCTCTACTATTGTTTCAAACGCAAACTTAAAACCACCGCGAACATGCCATTTTCTCCCTACGGCGATATAAAAACCACGCGAACTTAAATGCATTTACAGTATTCTGACTTTATGTATGCCCCTGATGACCGAAAAGAGTAGACATTGGCAACATACATGTAGGGTGACTTTATGCGATAATAATTTAGCCTGATCGAGTACCAGCCTCCGTAGTGACCGCTGTCTCAAAAAATCCGTGGTTAGCAAGCGATTTTTTTTGAGCCAGCGGTCACTACGGAGGCTGGTACTCAGGCTAAGAATAATTCGCCAGAGGTGCCAGATGAAAGAGGCGTGGTGACGAGTCTCTACTTTAGCTGACTTTCCCGGGGGCTCTATCTAGAGACACCTCAATTCACATGGAAGACCTTAGTGCGGCCATGGCAGATAGACTGGTGTGGTCGGAAGTTGTGCATGGACTTGCCCCGTCCCCCCCGGGGGTCGACCGATGATGATGATGATGATGTCTCTACTTATTCTTCACCAAACGCGACCGTGTAAGGCCCCTGTCAATAGGTTTTCTGTGACGACAACTTCGGATAGCCGTGAGTGTGTCGTGCTGTTCACGTTTCAGCTGGCTTGTGACGTCATGAGAAAGGTGCTGTATATCCTCGTCGCTCGCGGCTCGGTTTTGTCAACGCTGACTCGATCTTCAAGTCGTCACAGTTCAAGTTTTGTTCACCCATGGACAAATCGGCGACAGGGAAAATATCTGTCTGTATCTGTATAGCCGGTATAACCGCTCTTCGACGTAACTGGTACCAGCTTCGCAGGCACGCGGCGCGACAGCAGCTGGTTATATGTTACACTGAACGGCCTGTCACACCTTTCGCACATCTAACTGCAGCCGTTCTTTCAAGCTATTTAGTAAGGATGCTCCTACAGTATTTGATGACAACCAGTTGAATTCTTCTATGGTTCTCGGAAAATACGAATTTTTGAACAGATCAATCCTTGGTTGTATAAACAATATAAAACGAAAACAAACAAACAAGTAGGTGGGGGAAGCTGCCGTATAAAAGGTATAGACGTTGACTTGTCCGACACTGCGTACGGGTTTCATGCTATTTCGTTCCTGTCAGGGCTGTACTATGTGCTGATGCGCCCGTTTCCCGAAGCTCGGGCACCCCGCCCCCTTTTCCCACATCCCGGCACAGAAGCTCGGGCACCCCGCCCCCTTTTCCCACATCCCGGCACAGAAGCTCGGGCACCCCGCCCCCTTTTCCCGCATCCCGGCACAGAAGCTCGGGCACCCCGCCCCCTTTTCCCGCATCCCGGCACAGAAGCTCGGGCACCCCGCCCCCTTTTCCCGCATCCCGGCACAGAAGCTCGGGCACCCCGCCCCCTTTTCCCGCATCCCGGCACAGAAGCTCGGGCACCCCGCCCCCTTTTCCCGCATCCCGGCACAGAAGCTCGGGCACCCCGCCCCCTTTTCCCGCATCCCGGCACAGAAGCTCGGGCACCCGCCCCCTTTTCCCGCATCCCGGCACAGAAGCTCGGGCACCCCGCCCCCTTTTCCCGCATCCCGGCACAGAAGCTCGGGCACCCCGCCCCCTTTTCCCGCATCCCGGCACAGAAGCTCGGGCACCCCGCCCCCTTTTCCCGCATCCCGGTACAGAAGCTCGGGCACCCCGCCCCCTTTTCCCGCATCCCGGTACAGAAGCTCGGGCACCCCGCCCCCTTTTCCCGCATCCCGGTACAGAAGCTCGGGCACCCCGCCCCCTTTTCCCGCATCCCGGCACAGAAGCTCGGGCACCCCGCCCCCTTTTCCCGCATCCCGGCACAGAAGCTCGGGCACCCCGCCCCCTTTTCCCGCATCCCGGTACAGAAGCTCGGGCACCCCGCCCCCTTTTCCCGCATCCCGGCACGTGCCGACCACGTCGATGAAGGTCAGACATCCAGGTAGTTTGATAGTTACTAAACAACTGGATAGATTTGAAAACGGTCAGACGTTTCAGCCTAGCATCGAGTGCACAAATCCCTGACGAAAGAAACGCCCGAAGGTTTTCAGATATATCCAGTTGGTTTGGGTACTTTTTATGTGGCGTATCCCAGGGGCCGACTCTTTCCACACCCCACAAAACTAGGGAACCAGTCAGGAGGCGAGTTCAACGTCTTCCCACTAGACACTACAAACAGAATGGCACCGTGTGACTACATGGACGTCCGCCAACAACACCGTGTAAACCGATCGTCTCGGCGTTTAGCGGGTATATAAAGCGCCGGTACGTGCGTGCGCCCAAGATCAAGTCAGCCTATATTTGAATCCCGGACCACACGCCGAATTTAAAACACAGGAACTTCCAACAGAACATATATCGTTATGTAGACCAAACTGTCTTCCTTTGCATGTACAGATGTACCTGCCGTTTCATCAAGGGACCTTTTTTTCAAATCGCGAAAGGAAAAAGAACACACATGAACACACATAGGGTTCGCATCACCATTGTCACCTACCTGCGCGTTGACTGCCAATACCTCCCAAGCGACGGCGGCTAGAAAGAGAAGCAAGCGGAAACGTGGTCTGCAAGCGGCCATTTTTCTCCGACTTTTTCGGCGCGGGTCTGCAGCAATAGTGGGGCAGTCTTCAGGACCGGTCGGCGATATAACCCCCTCGCGGTGAACTCAGAACCACGCCCCCTTGCTGGATGATTGACAGGACGTCGGGTTTAAATTTACCGGTGACCTGTCGAGCCAAGGTCAAAATGGCGGACCGAGACGCCATGTTCGAAGCACGCGAACTTGACGGCCTGTTCCGGGCGGAGCGCTTCAGAATGATTTATGGTGATACGGTCACATTTAGGGAGGCAAGCAAGGGCATTTTTTCTTTACTTAAACCAGGTGAAAAGTCACTTGACGAAGTCTCGTTTCATTTTTGTGACAACGGTGGTGCTAGTGAAATTCTTGAACACATTTAGAAAGTGTAATTTCTGCTATGATAAATTTCATCTGGACGGGTTGACATTACGGTGACACCGCGGGGTTTGTACGTCATCGTTTGACCTCAATCTGACCTCATGTCGCCACAAAAGTTTCCTTCCGTTTCGCTTTGAATGGTACAGACAGGTTGGTATTTCAAATCAATCGCTTTTCTCTTTTCCCGCCACTCGGCGGATGGTCCTGGTGCGTTTTGGCACCGCTTCCCTCAGAATCAGACGACACAAATTTTCGCGCCATTGACGTCGTGCTTTTTGGCAGCGCTCGGTTCCAGATCAGACGACAGGGCCGCTTCCCTCAGAATCAGACGACATGAACGACCGACAGGTTTTCGCGCCATTGACGTCGACAGTTACCCCTGTGCTTCTTGGCACCGCTCTGTTCCAGGGCAGACGACATGGCAGAGAGCCCGCGTGACGTCATGCTCTGGGGGACAAATGAGGCCTTGATTCCTGAACTTTGGAATAAACTCCAAACAGAACAAGGAAACTCACTGCCGTATCGACCTTTAGAAAGGGACTTTAGGAATAGAATTAGGACTGAATTTTTGAATTGTATATAATTGTGATCATTGTGTATTATGTCTGTGCATTGTATTTGTATCCAGGGAGCCTGAAAAACAGGTCAAGAGACATGAGTGTGTCTTCTGGTTAAATAAAGAAATAAATGAAATGAAATGAGAATCATCTGTGGTCCCGGCCGGGCCCCGAAGCCACAAATTCGTCCAGGAGACTACATTTCAAGGTCTTTTTCTGGAATCCTTTGTCATCTTGAGCAGCAGCTATTTTAGTATCATATGTTCGCCTACAGTCTAAACTGTGATGCGGCCAAGGCTTCCAGACTAGCTGAAGGCTGTTACCTCGCTGGCAAGGACGGACTAAGTACGCGGAGTCGCAGAGGAGGACATTGAACTATGTTTAACCCGTGGTGTTAGAAATGTGGAAAAACTCAAAGTGGCCATGTCTGTATCGGCTCAGGCGTCTGGGTGGGGTAAATGTACCTATTGAAAGGCGGAAGAATATATATATATATATATATATATATATATATATATATATATATATATATATATATATATATATATATAGAGAGAGAGAGAGAGAGAGAGAGAGAGAGAGAGAGAGAGAGAGAGATTCTTTTGACGTGATAACGTTAGATACAGGTGCTCCTGACCTACCTGTGTTTTACTGTATCTCACGGACTTCTACCTTCAGTGACAGCGGAATACACGTTTTGTATCATATATGCAACACATAGTCGGTATGGAAACATTGAGATGTAATTCGTCCTTTAGATGAAATAGCTTTATCATGATTTCACATGAGTCTCCTGGAAAAGTTTCTATAGCTCACAAAAATCGACGTCATGCGATTCAGATTGAAGCGGAGAAGCATTTAATTGGTACAATTTCCAAGAAGATATTGGTGAGGAGGGTCGTACAGTTGTCAGTTGTAGTATCTGCCTAGAGACTAGCACTAAGGTTTCACGTGGCGGAAAGAAAAATCGCTGAGCTTGCTAACATTCATCATTTGTTGACAAGGAATAGGATGCCAAACATTCTTCAGACAAACTGAACCACTCTAGAAGACAGGGGATGGTGAAGACGTACGCTTGGTTAAGGAGGAAGGAGGCGCAAGGATCGGAAGACGGTTGACAAGGATCTAAGACAGACCTTTCTGTGAAAGGACAGCTGGGATCTGTAAGACTCGTGCACGACTGACCCACAAATTCACCTACCCCTCAATACACTAGTGTACGGCTAGCGGAGATTGGGGGCTAGCGGAGAGTGGGGCGGGGTAGATCGTCGGGGCCATCGGGAGGGTAGGCCCGGGAAAGCTCGGGGCGCGCGCCGGTACACGTGCTCTGGATTCCCAGGGTAAAATGCACCCATTTTGCCGCAGTGAACCTGCCATCATGACGATGGCGATGGCCGCTGCCTTAGTTTCATGTTGTCCTTTGTTTCGCTTTTCCGGATCCATTTTTGGCATCTAACAAAATGGTAAATCCGGGGCGATAGGATGCAAAGTGATATTGGGTTCAAGTACAAGGGAAAGGTTGTTTCCATACAAAAGATTTCAATCGTTATCGGTATACTAGTTTATATATGCAACTTTTGACATGAACAAACACTGAAAATATTTTACCACGACGATTGCACATGTGTATTTCATCAGGTAGCTGTGAGAGTGAAAACCATGGTCGGCTATTTGGACAGGGTCTTTAACTCCCAACCATGGTCTGAAGAAGGTTGCGAGGCCATGATTGGCTATGTGTGACAGAGGTTTTAACTTCGAACCATATGCATGATCTGGAGAAGGTCGGGTGGCCATGGTTTGCTATGTGTGACAGGGGCTTAACTCCCAATCATCGTCTGGAAAAAGTCGGATGGCCATGGTCGGCTATATCGGACAGGTGCTGAACTCGGTCCAACCATGGTCTGGAGAAGGTCCGTAGGCCATGGTCGGCCATGTGTGACAGGAGCTATATAGCTAGTGCTAACCTACATATAACTCGTGGTAAAACAAGGTAGATATCATGCCATAAACGCCCTCTTGCAGATTATAAAGAAACTGCAGAAACACACGCACACAGTCAGATAATAATAATAATAATAATAATAATAATAATAATAATAATAATAATAATAATAATAATAATAATAATAATAATAATAATAATAATAATAATAATAATAATAATAATAATAATAATAATAATAATAATAATAATAATAATAATAATAATAATAATAATAATAATAATAATAATAATAATAATAATAATAATAATAATAATAATATCAGGTGTATTTGCAGCCAGTGCCACAGGCAGGTACCCAATGTGTAGGGTAATGAGGCTGTTTAACGTGTTCGAGGCACCTCCTCGAGCACGGGACCCCCGTTTTACGTCCCTCCCGGAAGACGATTTCGTGGAAAGCTTCGTGAGGCTACAGCAATCCGGACGTCCTTGGTTGGTCTCCCATCCAAGCACTGTCCGGACCGCGCGTTGCTTAACTTCCGAGATCGAGGGATCGGGTGTATCCAACGCGCCGATAAGAAAGAGAGAGAGCAAAATTTCATCCCCTTAAACGTCACAGTTTGCCCAAACTATCAGCCTTGAATAATCCCCCCGGTCCTAGAAAACTCATGATCAATGTTGTGTTCCCGGGTACAGTCTTGTCGTCGGTGGGTAAAATTTCTCTCCCCTCTCTCTCTTTTAGATTTCGATCGTCAACATAACAGGCTTTCAACATATAGGGGATATAGCTATTGGTTTGGTGGGTCTATTTATATCACTTTTTCTACTGTAATGAGAAAAATGAAAACGATTCTACTATTAAATCTACAGCGTTTTCATCACTCCGATGTCAAATCAAGAATATATTAGTAAGTTTATTGATTCGATCATTCATACATCGCTGAAGTACATGGCAGCGTCCTCAGAAAAGGATGCTGAATTGCGTACATTAGGCGTATTACATTTAACAAATCTAACTTAAATTCAAACAACTAGAGCTATTCAAAATCTAGAAACAAGAAAAGGATAACGTATTGTACGAGGAATAAGAAAACAAATACAGAAATTCTTGACAACAAATGATAAAAGATGAAACAATGTCTAACATCAAACTGTAAACTAAATGAATAAACGTCGGGAGATTTTATCAGGTGTGTGTATTCAATAGATGTGTAAAGTATGGAATGGGACTGTTTTTATAGCGATTTGTTTTTGCCAAAGGGATACAAAGTTGGTGGGCGCCTTTTAGATTTCTAGCGTGGATGTCCGATCGGGTTGGGGGTAACCAACTCCTGAAAGTAGGATTTCGAAGTAAGGATTTGGCAAACCGAAGGCTAAGGTTTTTCCTCCTGTTTTCCAAGGAGGGGAGACATAAAAGTGTTAGGGCTTCGTTATAAGATATATATTGGGGGCCGAGGATAATTCTCAGGGCTCGTTTTTGTATTCTCTCGACCTTCATGGATTGTTGTGCAGTGATACTAGGGCTCCAGACTGGTGCGGCGTATTCTAAAGTGGGCCGAATGTACCCTTGGTAAAATTCGAGAAGATCTTGTATGGGTAGTCCAAAACGTTTTAATTTCTTTAGCCAAAAAAGTCGTGAGCTTGCCTTTTGTGTAATGATGTCAACATGTTTTCCCCAACTTAGGTCATGAGAGAACCATAGGCCAAGTATGCGTGCTGTTTCAGTGTATTCCAGGGACGTATTATTAAGTGAAATTTCGGGGGGTAGGGGGCAGTCTCTCATAAACGAAATCATCAATAACTTGCATTTTTCACCGTGAAGTATCATGTCATTTTTTGAGGCCCAGCTATTCAATTTATCGAGGGATGTTTGTATAAGACTGGGTTGATAGAACATTCTACTTTCACAAACTGATAAATCGTCGACAAATTTATAACGGTCTAAAACGTCTTCGCTGAGGGCATCATTTATATAAATCAAAAAAAGGATGGGGCCTAATTTTGTCCCCTGGGGGACGCCGCACGAAATATCTTTCCAACTTGAGGTCATGCCATTGTAGCGGACGCACTGTAAACGGTTGCTGAGAAAATTGCAGAGCCATGCATGGCAAAATTGAAGTGCGCACGCCGTATTGTAGCATTTTATTTATTAGAGTGGTATGGTTGATTCTGTCGAAGGCTTTACTAAAATCTGTCAAGAGGATTGTTTGGATACTTTTAGGGGTTTCGGCACCGAGGAGGATCGAATTCACCATAGCAGTTAAGTAGTGGACGGTGGAAATTCTTTTGAATAGTATGTCCCTTGCCAGTGGCCGACCCCCAAACAGGCGAGGGTAAACAGGGTTTTGCTAGGGCCGATGGAATAACCGGAAACACAACATTTCATTTCCTGTAGGCCCATTTTATCCAGCTCATGACGACGCTCTACAACCGGCCATGAACCTTCCCGCACCACCTAGCCCCGCTGCAGTACCAGTACAACCCGCGGGGCGGCTGCACTAGACAGACAGGAAGGCGGACTCGCTGAATTGACGTGGACCGTGCGTTGGCTTAAAGCTAGCGGACCATTCTCTAGATTATAGACTTTTGAAAACAACAGGGTACACGAGAAAAATGGTTTTCACTCTCAAAGCTACCTAATGAAATACACATGTGCAATCGTCGTGGTAAAATATTTTCAGTGTTTGTTGATTCGATGAGAGCGAATTAGACTCAGGTCTGTGCGACAGCCGGTAATATATCTATTATCATCCCACTATTCACCTTTTTTTACCTTTGGCAAGAAGGTTGTGTTAAATAGGTGCTGTTTGTGGTTGGTAGTTGAGTATGTGAATAGCATGTCTCAAGAATTTGTAGATGGATCTTTATGGCATCGTACGGTGGTAGGTGGGTGGGTAGAGGCTGGGAAAACGAAGGTCACGTACGTTCGATAATCAACCTCCTAGCGGCTTTCTATGGTACTGCAGCAGAACGTCTGGCTTTGATATCCCATGTTCTGGACATGTGACGGTCGTGATTTTTGAGTGGTAGGCACCTCTTGGGGCAAAAAGTAAATGGGCCATCTAGTGGCCTTTTTGGAATTGCAGGGCCGTTTTTGTTTGAGACTTTGTTTCTAAGCGCCTTCTTGTGCTTTTAATGACATAAAACTAGAATGACCTGCATCAGACTTATCAAAAACTTTTTGACATACTAGTATCGTGTTCAGAACCAACTCATAGAAGCATGGCTAGGACCTAAAAATCTTCAGTAAAAGGAGAGAACGTCACAATGGAAAGCTTCTCGTTGAACTTGAAATTGAGATCTTTCAGGAAATGACTCAACAAAAAGAAGTAAGTTGCTCTCTGTTGGAGTAAGGAGAATAAAATCCCCGGTGCCCAACACAGCGTGTCTTGACGTCACAGCTCAACAAAAGCCCTCTTTGTCCTGGCGACACTTGATACGTCTGAAGTAAGGATGGCATAGACGTACACCTTACCGCAAGGACAAACGCAGGTGAGAATAGGCGGACAGGTGGACAATAGGAGGGGTATATTGACAATAGAAACACAAAAGGCAAAGTAAATAGGTGAGGTACATAGAGGGAATTGCAGCGGAAAGTCCCATCATACAAAATAGAATAAAGGTATTTGGCCGAGGCCACAGTTCCGCAAAATTACTTCCTCTCTCTTTTAGCTGGCGTACACTTGGTGCAATCTCCAAGCAGATATCTGGCTTCATTATAGTCTTTTGTCACTTTGTTTTCTAGCATACCGACATATAACGGACCTCTATCAATATGCAGCTACATTTGTTACTACACATCCCATAGATATGAAATGAAAAAAAAGAAGAAGAAGAAAACCCGGACAGGCAGACAAACAATAAACAAAGAAACTGTTAGATAGAAGCACGCCATTACGCAATACAAATGTGTCGACCAAGCAATTGAATGATGTCTCTAGAGTATCCAGTGACGTTTTAGAGAATCTTTCCAGTTCCATTTATGTTGTACTACGTTGTGAAAACACAAAGGCAGTTTTCAAGTTGCCTTAGGTCACTGCATATCATTTCCAAACCTAGAATATTTTCCCTGCCCCCGAAATGTAATTATGGGAATCCGCTAGAATTCTTGATTCCTTGTAAACGGACTTCTTTACTAGCCAGTGGAGTTTAATATTTTGTTCGTATAACCGCCAGTTATCAATCCCTGTGCACCCCTGTAGTGTTGCATCAGATGGTACCGTCTGCACCCCTTCCGTTCTGCAGATATAGTCCCGTCCACGGCTAATCTCCAAGCAGATCTACGGTGGCTATTACAGGTGGCGACGAAAACTCCCTTTGCCAGTTTGATACGATCGATCTTACAGCCACCGTAGATCTGCTTGGAGATTAGTCAACGGCCTCCTATTCTGCAGACATGGTCCCGTCCATTCCCACCCCTCCTGTACTGCAGACATGGTCCCGTCTATGAACACCCCTCCCGTTCTGCAGACATGGTCCCGTCCATGGACACCCCTCCCGTTCTGCAGACATGATCCCGTCCATTTCCACCCCTCCCGTTCTGCAGACATGGTCCCGTCCATGAACACCCCTCCCGTTCTGCAGACATGGTCCCGTCCATGAACACCCCTCCCGTTCTGCAGACATGGTCCCGTCCATGGACCCAGGTTGCCTGTATGACAATCTAGCGGATATCTGAGCGAATTTGCCCCGCAGAAATCCCAGATTTGACGTCAATAAGCCTCCAAATGGCGGCACGGCTTTCCTAACCACTCCCTGCTTCCAGGAACGGCGGAAAAGCGAGTATATAGAGGCGAGGATCCGTGCAGAAAAGGTCGGCGGAGTCGCCTTGCTGTGTGCTGTGTGAGTCTTTCCGGCCATTTTCTCACGGTGGTCCCGAACCTTACCAGGCGACACCAGTGCCGAGTCCGGGAGACTGTCCCCCAAACCCTGGAGATGTGCGCCGAGAACCTCTCCCCGCGGACCCAGTAGGACCTGACGGGGCCGGGCACGACAGGAGGGACCGATCGGAGGACGTTTTGTCGGGATTTCTGTTGTCTCCAGGCGGCAGCTGCAGCACCATGCCGGTGACACAGATCTCCGTGGTGCCCGCCAGGGAGAACAGCCGCACCAGTCTCGGCAAGGTTCGTGTGTTTGTTTGTTTGTTTGTTTGTTTTACTGCTTATCCTATGAATAAAACTGGTCCCAACACATGTCAAAGTAATGGCATAACGTCGACATAAATTTTGTAGAAAACCCGGTCCCGAAAGCAGCTAGATTTCCGTGTTGTGTTGGTGACATAGTTTAAGGGACACCTATGTTTATACCTTGTTGTTGTTGTTGTTGTTGTTTTTATCGACACTTCAAATATTATGGTTTGATTGCCAACATTCTTAGCAAAATATCAGAAGCTGGTCACTCATATGTAAGAACTGGATTATAATAGCAATTAACTAGATTTTTCTCACGTTGATTTCCTTGTGCCGTTTCTTTGTGTATGTTATTTTTTGTGGTGGGGGGGGGGGCTGGCTGATATCACCAAATTTACAAAATCATCAAGTGTAATGTTTCACTATTTTTCAACATGGATTCTTTTTTAATTTTAGGTAAAAGTGTTTTTTCTTCCAATTCGATAATCTATTCCAGACTGATACAAATCAGGTGACAATTTACATACAGTCTTTGACCCATATCACATTACAATGACAACATTTCAAGCAGTCAAATATTTTGAAATCACCACCACAGAATTTACAATAATACCATGTAACATACTGTAATGTTACTTTCCAAAGAGGTGGAAGATGAATGAATATCCTTGTCTAAAGATTGAGTTTAGGATACTATTTTATTTCCTGTAGTGTTGCTCAGATGTAGAAAGGTGATGAATAACTAGCCATCAGATTGGAATATTCAACACTAAAACAAAGTCTGCATGAAAGTCTGTACCTTGGTACAAAACGTTACATGAAGAGGTTATAGTGAGAGTCTTGAGTAGTCCTCCCTGCCTGTTTTTTAATTAGTTTTTGCTAGAGTTTCACTTAAACATATTGAATTGTTAATTGCCTCAGGATTAACATCTAGACTTCAGTACACAAAAACCATATGCCACCGGCGGGTTTGTTATAGTGATATATCAGATGTTAATCACAAACATTTGCTGTACAAATCATTTCCTGCATAATTGTGTACCTGGATCAATCAGTGTGTTCTGGCGTTTGTTCTAGCCTGGAAGTGACGGGTTAAAGACTGGTGTATGTAAATACGCAGATTTATATTCATGTCCTGTCCCAGCCAGTTCTAATCCCACCCGCGGGACCTCAGTAAGTCATTGGGGCAAAATTTGTCTACTCTACCTTATAGTTACAGTTACAGTTACAGTTACAGACAGGCATTGTGGAGAGGAGTGGAGGAAAAGTTTTGTATTTATGATGTTTTCTCGTATGCGTGGCGTAGGCGTGGTCGCCCCTCGTTGACACTAAAGAAAGTAATCAAAGAGGATGTTGGCCTTGAAGATGAGGAACTTCAATCTGTCATGTGCGACAGGAACTTGTGGAAACACTTGTGTCACCTCTAAAAGAGGATGAACTGAACTGAACTGAACTTTCTCGTATGTTGTATTTTAATTTGGGCAGATGTTACATTTTCTACGAAGTTTGTGGCATATTTGAATTTTTGAGACAGGTCCTTTCATTAACATAAGTCAAAGTGTACCAAATTTTGACCGCGGGTGTACTGGTGCACCTAGATAGATGCTTGTGGAGGTTACACACAGTAAAGGTACTATTAATAGTATTATATTTCTGTTCACTAGTATATCACATATTTTTGACATTTAAGTCATGGAAGATGATTAAACCTTGTTGTATCTCTTGTAAAAAAGATAGCGGTAGAATTTCAGATCCGAGCTCTAAGAGAGGCAAGAAGGTTCGTAGTCAGGTTCTGCTGACTTTCTACTCTATTTCATGTTGTGCACCCACAATTATTTTTGCACCTGAATACATGATGTAGGATTCCCCAAAAATGAATCTGAGCCCAGATCTGTTCATGATCCTGAATATAATCAAAGTTTAATCAAAGTTCATTTCACAACAAAAATGTAACATGTACAATGTATGGCAAGTTCGTGGGTAGTACAAAATGTCAAGACATATATGTCTTTGCTTATTAACAATGCTAATGATTTCTACAAAACTGAAGTCTAAACACTATGGTATCCAATAATAGTAATACAGAATACATATATGGAAGTATATTATATGATACACAGGAAACATCAATTGTTATGATTATTTGTATCCCTGGTTGTCAGACCCCCCTCCCCCCGACAGTTGTGATCCATGGTGTAGTCCTGCCAAAGGATGACTTGATCATCCCGACCTTTTACCGCTGTAATGCCCTATTATCTGTACCGCTGGGCGGCCATTCATCACTCTCCATCCCTCCCCTGGGGGGTGGCATTTACATGGAACGGCCATTTCCAGCACGGCTAGATCTGTTAAAAATCATGTTATTATGTAAACTTGAATACTGTCAAACCTGTAGTTTTGACCACCTCCACATAAGGACCACCTGGCCATTGATATACAGTCATACCTGTACAAGTGACCACCTCTACATAAGTACCACCTGGCCATTGATATTCAGTCAAACCTGTACAAGTGGACCACCTCTACATAAGGACCACCTGGCCATTGATATACAGTCATACCTGTACAAGTGACCACCCATACATAAGGACCACCTGGCCATTGATATACATGTACAGTCATACCTGTACAAGTGACCACCCATACATAAGGACCACCTGGCCATTGATATACATGTACAGTCATACCTGTACAAGTGACCACCTCTACATAAGTACCACCTGGCCATTGATATTCAGTCAAACCTGTACAAGTGGACCACCTCTACATAAGGACCACCTGGCCATTGATATACAGTCATACCTGTACAAGTGACCACCCATACATAAGGACCACCTGGCCATTGATATACATGTACAGTCATACCTGTACAAGTGACCACCCATACATAAGGACCACCTGGCCATTGATATACATGTACAGTCATACCTGTACAAGTGACCACCCATACATGAGGACCACCTGGCCATTGATATTCAGTCATACCTGTACCAGTGACCACCTCTACATAAGGACCACCTGCCCATTGATATACATGTACAGTCATACCTGTACAAGTGGAGCACCTCTACATAAGGACCACCTGACCATTGATATACAGTCAAACCTGTACAAGTGGAGCACCTCTACATAAGGACCACCTGGCCATATATATACAGTCATACCTGTACCAGTCATAGTTCAAGCCATTTTTCAAACCCCTATTTAGAGATGGTATGTTCCATTTCAGGACCTGCAATATTGTTTGATTGTGTAGGAACATACCATTATCACTGTCAGACAGGTGGCCTAGCAAATGGATATACTGATATTTGAATAATGTTATGACTTCTTTTGTATCTTGTGTCAATCACATGCTGCGAAAGCGTCAGTGATATATGTATGTAGTGTTTGTTAGTGTTGAACGTATACTTATGATACTGTAAAT
Organism: Branchiostoma lanceolatum; assembly: GCF_035083965.1. Lineage (NCBI taxonomy): Eukaryota > Metazoa > Chordata > Leptocardii > Amphioxiformes > Branchiostomatidae > Branchiostoma > Branchiostoma lanceolatum. The sequence continues at coordinate 813,139 of NC_089735.1, read as the reverse complement.
GCAGAAATGTTCGCGGTGGTTTTATGTTCCCGGTTTTCGCGGTGAACTTTCTGCACGAACTTCAAACCACCATGAAACTTTTTGCCCACCTATCACTGTATCGCTACTATTGTTTCAACCGCGAACTTGATACCACCGCGAACATTCCATTTTCGTCCTACCTCGAAATAAAAACCAAATGAACTTAAATGCATTTACAGTAGTTTTATTTTGAGAACATAATAACTTACATTTATCTCTTTGCAAATGGACATTCTACTAAATAGATGCTGCATCTTATAGTAACCTTACAGTGTCCCATGGCCATGGATACTTTAGTCTTTATTTTCCTAGAAATCATCATCATCATCGTTACCATCCCCCGATAACCCCGCGAGGGGCAAAGTAGGCCGGGACGTTGATGAAATAGACTTTCCAGGAAAAATGAAACAAGACAGGAAATAGAATTGATTTTCCAAGTGTACAATAAAGAGCTGAATATACATTATATAATTTTGGATACAGTAACACATGCATGTTTGATATACATATACATGTAGGTAGCTTGTTGTACATTCAGACCATGATCAATGGGTATTGAAAATGGCAACATCGCCGCAAGAATGTCAATAGCGGCCCTACGGATTATTCTATTGATTATCAATAAACTGAAGCTACATATCGGAGTCATCTCCGTATGACTGATGCTGGTCAGTGGTGAGCGATGCAGTCTCATCTCTGTTCCCCGCTCATAGACCGTGGAGTCCATTGATTTCTGCGGTTACTTAGGCAAAACGCCGGCAAGGCTGACATGAATATAACATGATTTGTGCGCGAATGCGGAAGGGACAAAACGCTTCCTCCCATCGGTAAATTACGGCCCATGTGGGCTACTATTAGGGACCAAACCCCTGCCATGGTGTGTTACTGTTAAAACTGTTTGAAACATCATCACGGAATTGATTAGACCATATTGGGTAACGTTGATTAAATGGAATTTCCAGGAAAAATGAAACAAGACAGGAAACAATTTTTTGACGCTTTTGTCTGCAGATTTGAAGCTTGTTATTTCATCACTTCCCAAGTACATAGTCTTTCAGGTTCATATACGGTATAAAATAAGTATAAACATATAATATGTCATATTTTTGCCCCACAAGAATGAAGTTACTTTATACAAATGTAAACTTCGTAGCTTGAGCATGTGTGTGTGTGTGTGTGTGTGAGAGAGTGTGAGAGAGTGTGTGTGTGTGGGGGGGGGGTGACTGTGTGTGTGTGTATGTACTGTGTTGTGACTGTGTGTGTGAGAGAGTGTGTGTGTATGTGTGTGAGAGAGAGAGAGTGTGTGTCACTGTGTGTGTGTGTGTGAGAGTGCATGTGTGTGAGAGAGTGTGTGTGTGAGAGTGTGTGTGTGAGAGTGTGTGTGAGTGTGTGTATGTGTGTGTGTTTGTGTGTGTGTTGTGAGTGTGTGTGTGTGTTTCTACACTTCCAAATATACACATTGCAGCATTGCTATACTGTGCTACTGTATACATGTATGCTACATGCTGCTTTCTTTTCTGTGGGACTGGAAGGATTGCAAAGCAGCATGGGTAAGGGGTGAAGTCTGCCATCTCTGAATGCACTGTTCTTTCACTACAACTGTTCAGTTAGACCGTAGTGATGACGTTTTGTCGGTAGTATCTTCGGTCCCGCTCAGTGATGAATATTTAATGACAGAAGGATGTGCCCCAGCCATCCCTGGTACAAACCCAATTTGCACCCCGTCCCTACATTAACTGTAATCTTCCTCTCGCCCGTACATCACACAATCTCTGCCAGCTTCCGGTCTCCCATGGCCACACAAATGGGACCTTGTGGAGGACATTGCCTTTACATTTTAGTTTTTTCATTGTTGTTCAGGCATTTTCCCCCCTATAATCATAAATAAACCGCCATCCCGTCACATGATATCTGGGAGAAGTGGTATAACAAATCTTAATTGACGCAACAAAAGTATAGCAACTTTCATAAGGTGTTCGAAAAATACATACAAACAAACAAGTGAATATAAATGAATTAACCTGCGCACAAGTGCAAAAGTATATGGACTAAGCATGTTGTGTTGAACATGTCGTTTACACCACTGGTCCAGCCTGGAAAATTGTACTAGTAAGTTGTTTATAGTTTACCTGCAGTCTCGTTTTTAGGTTGTTTAGTTATAGGTTGTTATTTTATATAAGCGTTGAAAATAAAATTAAAGACATGTTGGATCAAAAGTGGAGGTTTTGATCATCTAGATGCACAATACATGTATATAAAACAGTCATAACATGTACATGTATGTACAAGTACTAGTACATGTTTGTCGCAGTACTTGGCTATTCGTGACAACATGTGCAAAATTTATGTGAATTGGGCTAAATTCAAAACTCAAGTGAAGCCTAATGGAAACCCTGATCTCAGCCTGAAATTTGACACGGCGAGACTTGTTTTATTACTTTTAACATTACTTCCAAGGCTGGCTGTCTTACTGAAACGCAGGTGCCTAGTACATGTACTACATGTAGGTAGTCTAGGAAACCTTTATTGCAAACCCTGTGCAAAGCCCCACACTTACCGGCTAATGGATTGCTACCTACATGTGCTTCTCACGGGTAAACCCATTTAGGGCTGGGCAGGTACTTCACTTACTTCACAGAAAAAGGTATACTGTTGGGGATGGTGCTGTAATGATGGAGGTGGGGGTGCTGTACTGTACTAAGATATGCTGTAAGGGATGGCGCTGTAATGATATAGGTGTGGGGGACTGGAGGTGCTATTCCATACATATATAGTTTAAGGGATGGTGCTATAATGACGGAGATGGGGGTGCTGTACTATATAGTATACATAAGGTGTACTGTTAGGGATGGTGCTGTAATGATGGGAATGGGATGTCTTGGCATACATTTGTGAGGATATTGTTTTTGGACATTCTGGTACATGATCGCAACTTGCTCAAAAGGTTAAATTAAAAGTTAAAGCTGTAAAAGTGTAACCTGTATTCAAATAGTTAATACTCGTTGTCCCTCAAACTAACAGATAGAGTAGACAAAGTCCATGTACGGTTTACCCATCAAGTCTCTCCCTCTCATATCGCATGCCTACAGCTTACAGGCACCAGGGCTTGAAATAGTGGGTGCATGTGCACCTGTGTGCATCCAAAATTGGAGCTGTGCACCTAATATTTGACTGTGGGTGCACCAGTGCACCTACATGTAAATATTTTTGTAGGCTATAGGTTAAGGGTACTATTGTACACTACAGTAGGTATGCAGAATATTCTAACAGAAAAAGTAATATAACCTTTTGTTCTACTTTATTTGATGTATCACTTGTTTGACATTTTAAGGTTAGCTATAGGATTACAGATTGAAGTTCTTAAGAGCGTTAAACAGTGTAGTATGTTTTGCTGACATTCAATATTAATTATTATTATTCTATGTGGACCAGGTGCACCCAAAATTCTCTCTGTGCACCTAATTTTTTGGGTTGGGTGCACCAGTGCACCTATTTCCAAAAATGAATTTCGAGCCCTGGGCACACAGACATACATGTACACAGGGAGGTTCCCTGCTGGTTCTGTGGAATCCATCCCCCTGAAAGCATGGCAGGCTGCCATCTGTGATGTGATTACTCGAGCTGCAGGCTTCCGGCATCCTGGCCTCTATTACTGATTAGTCTGGGAGCAGTCCACCCTCTCAAATCAGCCTGCTCGCCCGTTACCTCCATGGAGAGTGGAGGTATTGTTTTTGTGTGTGTGTGTCTTTGTGTTTGTACGTGTGTGTGTGTACGTGTGTGTGTGTGTGTACGTGTGTGTGTGGGTACATGTATGTTTCTGTCTGTGTGTGTGTGTGTACATGTATTTGTCTGTCTGTATGTGTGTGTGTCTGTATGTGTGTTTGTGTGGTGTACATGTATATGTGTGTGTGTGTTTGTGTACATGTATTTGTCTGTACGTATGTGTGTGTGTCTGTGTGTCTCTCATGATAGGTTGGTTTTTTCGCAGGGGACCTGCAAAAAACTACATGTGTTCAAATGTTCAGGGATGAATCTGTACGTGATGATAAAGGATACTCTATCTGCAGATCATTTCATGTACATCTTAGTTACCATTACTAACGATTGCATAAAATTTTTATTAACTAGTGTATGGTGATGATTATTAGAGTTAGCTCATCTATAACCCAGCAATATATAATGTATGGTACACGATACCTGCAGTTGTTGCCTAGTGCTCCATGATGACATGTGTGTTGTATACTGTTCTTGCACTATTCAGATTAAGTAAAAAAATGTCAACCCAGAGATGGCTTCGGCCTTGTCTGATGAAGATGTGGGTAAATCTCAGGAAGCAGCTCTGTCCTGACTCTGGCTGCAATATTTCAGCACATGATGGGGGTTAGATGTGTTTCTGATTCAGCGCAAGGAAATTAGAAAGTTAATACCCCGGGGAAAACTGCAATATTATTGTCACTTATTTAGGTGTTGGTTCTGCCATCTGATGCTAATTGTTTCTGCAAGGTCATTAACCTGCAGTTTGTAAAGGCTTCATGGCCACATCCATCACCTGATTGGCTCATTTGCATATTGGGGACAACTTGTAGGATATTTTGGACAAGAAATAGGATATTTGCATATTCAGGACTATGAATTGTCCAAATGCGCAAATGAGCAAAACTTATTATAATCAGTGATTGGATATGATGTTTTTAAATTGAACATTGCTCAGATGGTTTATTTCATTGAATCAAGAGTTAACGTGTATTGAGCTTTTTATCCGACTTATAGGTTATCTTTCAATTGCTGAATTAGGGTGGGCATATGCTTCACGCATGTGTGACATCTAAACTGTATCCCCACACTGGAGAGTAGCCTCTGGAGGACCACTCCTGGCAGTGCAGGTGTTCATCTATAGTATAACAACCTGGCATTTTCACTGGGATGAACACCCACACTGGGGATGGACCCGAGCTGGGACCCTGGCTGTCATCTCTCATTACTGGCACATCTCTTCATTTATAGGTTCTTGGAATTCAGACTGTCAGGATCTAGCTAGATCTTCCAAATTGTCATGCTCACTTTTCCAAAACCAATCAATCCTTTTGTTTTCCTGTTGTCTATGCAAATGTAGTAGTAGTACTGTATAAATCACCGCAAACTTAAAGGCATTTCTAGCATTTCCATCCCAGTGTCTCAAGTTACATGTCAGTTCTCTGGACTGTAGTGAACTTGGCCTCTCATCAGCTTCCAGGGGAAAACATACAGATGAAACATACAAGATAGCGCTGTGGTCCACTGGTCAATGGAGGGGCAGCATTGATGGGGAGATCAATGAAATCAATGGAGCTGGGGTTTCTGCACAGCTCACAGTCTTACACTGTTTCCTTTGGCTTTGCCTTATCGACTGGCAACAGTGTACTGTGTACAGTAAATGGATATGTCAGTCACCAACTTGCGGCTGTACGTCTAACATTTCTTGAGTTATGGTGTTGACAGACCGACAGACACACACACGAATACGCCAAAAATAATTACTCAAGCAACTGGATAAAGTTTTGAAACAGAAACTTTATCCAGTTGCTTGAGTAATTTTTTTTGGCATATCTTACTACCTGGATGTCTAACTTTCATCAACACACACACACACAAATGCTACCGAAAACACAACCTTTTAGTGAAGGTAAAAACAAGTTGACTTGTAGTTGTATCGTGTTCCCAGTACATCCCTGCAGTTTAAATGTGCCTCTTATGAAACAATTCAGGCCAACTCGTAGCCCCTTAACCTTTCCACTAAGTGCTCTCCATGGAACTGGCTCTCTATAGCAAGAGACTCTTTCAAGTGTGTTTTTCTCTAAACTACTCCCTGGTGTCTAACCCTAACATAACAAATACACTGGAGGTGTTGAAATAAAGGTTACATTAAATTTTGTACCTCGTCATGGATTGATATTATTGATAGGAACAACCATACATACTGGTAGTCTTCCAGGGCTCTAAGAAAGGTCTTTGCTCACACTAGTGTACCAGTCCTGCATACATGAACTAGTACAGGTATCATTATACGAAATACATTTTATGTCAAGTTGCCCATTCTACGACAACGAAAGAAATGAGCTGTTTAAAGAGGCCACCATATTTCATCCTAATTTCTCCACGTTTTCAGACGAAAAGAAAACTACTCTCCTCTTAACATCACAAAACCCACATATCACAGAAAAAGTGGGATCATTCGTCTTCCACAGTCTCGGAAAAAGAAGTCGAACTCAATAAGTTAAAACTTAGTGGCAGTAGTTAAGACTAGAGTAGACATTTGTTATACAGTTCATTATTGTCTGTCCGTCCCCTTTTTTTTACATGTACATGTACTTGCAATTAGCCTACGGGCAGGAATTTGCAATAAACTTTTTTTTCAATTATTTCCATGAAAAATGGAGGTTATGTTTTTGTCCGTTTGGTTTGTGTGTCCTGTCTGTGAACACTATAACTTGAGAAGGGCTGCGTGGATTGTCTTGATATTTGGTGTGTGGGTAGGTCATCATGTTGAGAATGATTTTGGAATGATTAGAATTTGGACCCCCTGGTGCCTTGTTAAAATCTACCTGCTCCAAACAACAACTGATTTTCTTCAGAATCTCCTTTTAGACATTGACCATGTAGAGAAATATTTGCTAAATTCTGTTGATAAAATTTGTGAAGAATTGTAACTAAGAAATGAAGAAAAACATTTCAATGTCCCTGAAGAATAATGGTGCATCATGCATGTTATTAAAATGGTTGTTTCAGATAATACTTGAACTCTGACCTCAATTCAAGGTCTAATCCCATCATGCAATTAGCCATTTCGGAGCTGTCTGGACTTGTCATCCATCTTGTTTTGTCGGTCACTTCTGACCTTCCAGGAACGAGGAAGGGTTTTCCAGGAGAAGTTTTCCCGGAACTAGTGGAAGGGTCCTTAAAGAGAAGTTTTCCTTGAAGGGTTTTCCAGGATAAATTTTTCAGAAGTTTTCCTGGTGAAAATTTTTAGAAGTTTTCCTGGAATGGTTTTTCAGGAGAAATTTTTCAGGAGTTTTCTATGAATTATTTTAAGGAGATATTTTCCAGGATTGGCTTTTCACGAGAAGTTGAATCCTGGAATGGCTCTTCGGGAATTGTGTTACATTTTACACAAATTGCTTCCTAGTACTACATGTAGTAGTAGTTGTTCAGGATTGGCTATCAGGTGTTTTCTTACAGGAATTTTTTTGGATCCTCTTTTTTCAGGAGTTGCGCAGGAATATTATCTAGATAATTGTCCCGACCATCCAGTGCACTATTATTTATTTTATTTATTGGTTTGGCCATTCAGCACACATAGCCAGGGCTACCCAACTAGCCTGTTGCTGTTGCTGTTAGTAATAGCACTAGTACAGGCTAGTCTTGCAGTGCACTTCTCTTGTACATGTGCTGTGCTACAGTACTGTAGCACAGCACAAGAGAAGTGCACTGCAAGACTAGCCTGTAGTATTACAACAACTTGAACAAGGTTATCCTCTGTAAAGTAAGCAGCATTCAGTAGCATTGCAGGCACCTACATAACATGTAGATGTACACAAGAAAGCCACTTTCTTTAGGGACATTCTTGTAATGTTTACTTTACAGAGACATCTTAAAGTTTGTATTAAATTTTATTTGCTAGAATATGACATAAAAAACAGATTACTATGAATATTCATTTAAGTTCGCAGGTGTTTCATGTGCACAATCTTTTGTGGTCACATCTTCACTGCGAAGATCAAACCATCACGAAAAAGGTCCATCTGTCTTCAAACGCTGTCTGCCTGCCACCCTGTTGCACCGCGAACACTCCATTTTCTCCCTACCACGAAATAAAATCCCAGTGAACTTTAGTGTTATGTAGTAGTTAAAGGAAAACTCGGATCTGACTATATTCACTCCCTGGAACCATTACTGCATCTTGTTTCCCCCAGGTTCTGTGTTCATGCGGAGTGGAATCTTGTTAGACCAGAGAACAAACGGCGTCCGTGTGTCCTTTAGTGTGCCATTGACGTCATCCAAGAATTACCCCCTAGAATATGAGACGAAGTTCTCAAGACTTTTGATGTGACTTGAAAAGGCTTCTTCTGTGCATCAAAGAGGAATAATCTTCCCTGAAGGCTACAGTTAATATGAGGGGCATGTTATTATGAGCTCCTTATGTAAGGGTCCATTTTAGAGTATCACCAACACCGAGGTCTTGCTTACAGGGCCTGGAGCCCACACACACTTATGTAACAAAAAACAGGAGAGGGCCAAAAAATGTCAACAACTTTCAAATGACATGGAGCAAGGCAAGATAATCTCATATTTTGTAGAACTGGCACTACAATCTCAAACTCTAAGGCCACACCAATTTAATTTCTTGGTTAACGGATTTTTATTTTTAATTTTAGCAACAAAAAAAATAATGAAAACAGAAGGTTGGGGTGAAAACTTGCACCTGACCATGTTTTTCCAATGTAGCACATTTTTTTTTCTTTTTTAAATTCTGTTAACCAAGAAAATAAATTGATGTGGCTTAAGGAAGGTTGTTCACTTGTCACATATTCAGAAATCAAAGTAAGGGAAAGCCTTTTGAGATATTTGTTGTTATGTAACTATATTTTCCACAACTGTCTTTCAAATTATATGTAGCAAGGCAAGATAATCTCATATTTGGTAGGACTGGTACTACAATCTAACTCTAATTAGGAAGGTTGTTGTATTCAGAAATCAAAGTTAGGGGAAGCCTTTTGAGATATATGTTGTTATGTAATGGTAATTTTCCACCAGATCTAGCCTTTCAATGACAGTCCATGAATGATGACAAACTGTGACTATATGATGTAGGAAGCACGACCCTCCTAGCTTGTTCCTGAAATATCCTGAGGCTGTGCCTATAGGTAAAAAAAATGTTGTGTTTCCCGTTACCGGACCTGCCGACCCTCTAGCGAGCCTTTTTCATTGGTCGGCTGCTGACAGGGACATGAAACTTTCGATCTGACATCTAGATCACTTCGGCAGAATCTGAAAAAAAAAGGGAAGATAATCCCTAGCTAATGACCTAATTTTTTTCAGGGCTGTATAACCGGAAGCACAGCATTTATTTTGCTAGGCCAGTGACAATGATGTATGGTGGAAGTGCCCGCTGAACAATGTTATAAAAGAGGTGACCCAGCACCGTTACATGAACACTGATCCTTACAAATTGGAGAGGACATGTTGGTGAAGGGAGACCTTTAGAAATATCTCGGGACTAATTACTGTGATTTCTCAGGAGCCAATTAGAAGCTCTGTCATTGATACGTATCCACACTGATTCAGGGATGGACTTGTTGTTGTACTTGCGTAACAGGAAAGTTAAATGACCCAAAACAGTCACCTCCAAGCAGAAATCGTATAAGCTGGCCAACGGTGCCTGTCGGACCTTCTCTGGCTAGCTTATATTATTTCTACACCATCCGGTGTAGATCTGCTTGGAGATTACCAAAACAGATGCTATATATAGCTATGCATTTTGGGTTATCAACTTACGTGTACCGGCACATTGTCATATAAAATTAGTCTTGAGCATTTACACAATGTACATCATGGCATGAATGGCATTAGATTCAGTCTGTTCTTCCTAAGTTTTGTCCGGGCTAGGAAATTTTTGTAAAAAATCCTCCCATGTTATGTACCGGTAATACTAATATGTAAGATGTAATATGGAAAACGTGATGTTGTAAATGTTGAAAGGAATCTATGAAAAACACTTGAAAAGCAGTTCAGCCATCTAGTGAGGTACATTGTAGTGTAACAACCTGATGAGTACAAGCAAGAGGCCCTGAGCATTGGGGGTCGTGTGACGCAATGGCAGCGTGTTTGGCTGAGAACCAAGTGGTCCCGGGTTTGAATCCTGCTTTATCACCTGCTTTATCTTGTGCCCTTGGGATTAAGGCACTTAACACGACTTTCCCAACATGCCAGCATGGTCATTATCAAGACCGTTGGCATTAAAGGCAAAAAGAATGAAAGCGTTGTCATCATTTTGACGTCATCATGATCTGTGAATGGCCGTCTAAGTGGCATCCTTTTGTCAGGAAGGCTGTTAAAACGTCTGGTTTGACGTCAGTGTCTCTCTACAGCGGAGAAGTCCTTTGGTGGATCAGAACTCTATCTTGATGACAGTATTCTTATCTTAAAATCCATGCATTGTAATGACGCACACTTGTATTGTATAACTGTTTTTGTGATTTTAAAGTACTTACTTTAGGAAGTTGTGAAAGTTTTTAATGTACCCTGTAAATTAGCTTTTAGACTTTTGATTGTCTGTAATAAAAGTTCTTTTAGATTAATTTGATTTTGAATTTGAAAAAAAAATCAGGAGAGAACTGGTAAGCAGTGTGTACTTGTCCAGGGGTTCGTCTAAATCAGGAAAGAGGGGCGCTGCGCCCTCTTGTTTCAGCCCATTGCCCCCTGTCGAACTCAGATTTTAGGTTAATATCCAGCATACAGCCTTCACCGAGCAATCAATTCTTCCATAAATACATAGAATTCGCTCCCTTGCCTCTGTGTGCTCCCTCTTATTCAGTTTTTGTAGAAACAGCCCTGCTAGTCACCGACAGTACTGTACATGGGTCCTTATGGATGTGCGTCTGGGCACCCACACAGCAACCTTTAATCTGTTGGCTGACATTTCTGACTGCAGGCAAGAATTTCAGAAGGTTGGAGGTTGGGTATGTAGACCTGGTTACATTTGTCACGTCTCACAGTACTTTTACAGAAAAGGGGATGGGAAATTTTTATAGCTTGTAACTTTTTAGTGTAAGCCTCATAATTAGTTATACATACTGTTATCAGGGACAGTCATCTTCGTCTTGGAAGGACTACCAAGATCAGGGGAATGTTTATCAATTTAGTTAGTTATGTTCAACATGATGTGACTCCAGGAAGAGTACACTCGTGTACTCACTAATGGAGTCGTTTTACCAATAAACCAATAATGATAAAAGGAAAAAAAGGTAAGCGCTATCATAGTTTCTGTCGTCAAATTGTTCCTACCCGTCACAGTTTAAGTTTTCAGAGTCCTTTCCAAGTGAACCAGTACGTGTATGGACTGATACCAACACCCAGATCCCTTTAAAAATAGTTGTGCGATTGTCTGACTCTGAGGCAGCCTGAGGAAGATATGCCGTCTTACATACAGGGACTGTTATGTCTTCCTCTGTCACGTCTTCCACACAAGTCTGTCTGGGTCTGTTTTTTTCTCCCAGACAATTATATAATATGCAGCATTTCCCAGGTGCAGAGTCAACAGTGTGTCAGCCATAGACAGGGTCTTGTACTGCCGTAGTTCGCTGGATCCTGCTGTACGTAGTATCTGTTCTTGTCACATCCTGTCAAACTGGGAAGCATGATGGACAGGTGTCCCTCACTGCAGGTTTGGGGTCTTGGTTTTGTTCTGTTTGATAGCAAATTAACAATCCTGACCAGTTTGTTTTATTTCCTATAACTGGAAAAGTGTCTCGAGGCGAGACATGTGCGTCGCGTACTTAGTGGTCGTACCAGTAGTCTGGTGCATCAATGTAAAGGCCTTGTATTCATGATCATTGTGTCAATGTGTAAGATTAAACCCTTTACTGCAGCACATTTGAAATTCTTTGGGACAGTTTTGCATCTGTATCTGTATAGCCCGTATAACCACCCTTCGGCATAACCCACCAGCTTCTGTATCTGTATACCCGGTATAACCACCCTTCGGCATAACACACCAGCTTCTGTGTCTGTATAGCCGGTATAACCACCCTTCGGCATAACACACCAGCTTCTGTATCTGTATAGCCGGTATAACCGCCCTTCGGCATAACCCACCAGCTTCTGTATTTGTATAGCCGGTATAACCGCCCTTCGGCGTAACACACCAGCTTCTGTATCTGTATAGCCGGTATAACTGCCCTTCGGTGTAACACACCAGCTTCTGTATCTGTATAGCCGGTATAACCGCCCTTCGGCATAACCCACCAGCTTCTGTATTTGTATAGCCGGTATAACTGCCCTTCGGTGTAACACACCAGCTTCTGTATCTGTATAGCTGGTATAACTGCCCTTCGGTGTAACACACCAGCTTCTGACGCGTTTAAAGCTCGGAAGATGTCTCCTCAAATATTGGTAAAAAACCCTGTTTCTATTGCTGTTCAGTACATATACATGTATGTATGTGACTGTGCTGTACATGTATATATAGCGCTATCGCAAACTTAATTAATAAAACAACCCAAACGCCCCATTTTCTTCCTACCATGAAATGAAATCACCGGGAACTAAAAGGCATTCACACTATCCTAAGAAATTTAAAGAAGGACTTTCTGAATCAATTTTTAGGAAGCACTGTTTCAGTATATAGATGACTTACATACAATTCCTACGTCTAATAAAGATCAAAATCCAGTATGTGTGTAATTTAAACCAATACATGTTAATGTAACAGAATTTTGCACTTAAACCAACCAGTTTCTGCACATTCCAAGGTGAGTGTCCTGCTCGTGGTGTAATATGATACCCCAAGATGTAATAAAATCTGCAGCCCTGCAATTCGCCGTGTCACTTTTAACTCCGCGCAGTTCAGTTTCATCAGAGTCCCCAGTAATGCGACAAGCCGTGCCGCGGTCGGTACAAATGTAATTTTCCCTGCCAGGTTTGAGTTATTGGAGCTGTAATTCCGGCCTGTAGCCGCCTTGTTTCCCTGAGTGCCCAGTTTTGATGGCAGGAATTTAGCGGCACAAGACACAGCGGGAAGCAGCTAGAATGTGACAGACTGCCTTTCAACATGTAGGGAACCCCGGAATGGGATCTTAAGGCCACACCAATTTAATTTCTTGGTTAACGGATTTTTTAAAAATAATTTTAGCACAAGGACATCATTAAAACAGAAGGCTGGGGTGAAAACCTGCACCTGACCCTGTTCACTCCATGAAACTGTGTGCACCAAATTGCAAACTTTCCTCTGAGATTCTGTTTTCATGTTGATTTTCCAATCTAGCATTTTTTTTAAATTCTGTTAACCACGAAATTAAATTGGTGTGGCCTTAGTGCTAAATTTTACTATTTTCCCTGGATTTCCTCTCGATACATGCTTCCAAATGCCGTTCCAGAGAGTGTCACCAATCACCAATCTTCAAATATCATGAAATGGTATAAAGGCTGCGTGTGCAGTGTGCATGTGATGTAACTTGTTTAGTATGATTGTCAATATCAGACTGTGAATTTTCAAGTACGGATGTCAGCTTTGTCGGATCTATAATCAGTTGGAAATAGTGTTGTCTATTTTTGTCAATGCTTGCAAGCTTATTCCTGTAACCTATATGTAATTGTGGCATAATGACATTTATATAAGTTTATAGAGGTCACCTGAATCATGGCTGTGTACTATGTGCATGAGACAAAAGACTGGTTTTCTCCAGAGTGCTGAAAGCACGGTTGTACCATTTTCTAACGGATTACATACTTCAGTACGAGCTGATTTTAACTTTCTGTGCCAACGCATGTATGATGTTGAACGTTGAAGCCATATTTGTTCTGTGCCGTGGTTTCGCAACTCCCTCCCATTGTTATGTAAATAGGTCAGTCCTGAACATATGTGCCCAGGTCTGCCGGATGACATAGATCTCCTACCCCACCGTTAAGTGTCGTCTGTTGTTGTGGCTTTTAGCTGGATTTGTTCACGTAACGCAGAAGGGAAGGCCGATCAATCTACCGTGGTGGGTCCGGATGCTACTGTACATCCTGAAATGTTTGCAGTGGTTTTATTTGTGCGGTGGCCTGTCCACAGCAGTTGAGAGTTGACTTGGAGGAGATACTCCAAGAGAAAATTTTGTTTAAGAACATGTAGTTCTGTTTTTACAAAAGAAGGATAATGATAAAGTTGAAGTACATTTAGATTATATGTATTTTGATTTGTACTGATAAATCCCAATCATATTTTTTCCAATCCCCACCTAGACATAACATTATAATTTTTTTTTTACATGATTGTATAGACAAACTGTATGTAGAGTCAAACCTGTACAAGTGAACTCCTCTACATGTACCACCTGGCCAATGTGACCACTTTATGGTGGCCCCTTCAATGATTTTTACCATCAACACAAGCATTAAGAATCCTATCTGTAGTGTCCACCTGTCCACACAGACCAGTTTTTATTGGTCCCCTGAGTGGTCTTCTTGGTCAGGTTTGACTGCAGCTGAAGCAGTAAAAAGGTTTTGCCCATTCATCGTTCCATTAGGCAACACCAATTTAATTTCTTGGTTAGCGGATTTTTACTTTAAAAAAAAAAAAAATTAGAAAAAAAAATCATGAAAACAGAAGGCTGGCCCAACCTTCTGTTTTCATGAATTTTTTTTTTCTAAAATTAAAAAAAAAAAAAATGAAAATCCGTTAGCCAAGAAATTAAATTGGTGTTGCCTTAGTGCAGTATTGACCCCAGGGGAGGAACAGACTGTTGCCCAGTCAAGGTGCACGGCTGACTGAGGGGAGACATGAGTCCATGGATAACCCTAGGCTATCATTTTTCATTTCATTTCAACTTTAATTCAGGCACCTGGCCCATATCATACAACATACAGCTACATAAAACAAAATACAATAAAATATATTGTTTATTCATTTGGCATGCATTGTATTTACAAACATGCCAGGGTTGCCCAACTAGCTTAAGCTATTACTAAGGGCAACCCTGGGAGAAAAACGTTATCATTACAAATAACATACATAATCATTTCATTAAGCACACATAGAAATCACTACCAAATTGATTAAGAGGTTGACATACGTACATACAATAAAATATAACAAACTTATACTATCTTTTAAAAACAATGTTGACATAATGAGTGTCTGTATGATAATATTCTCAGAACAAAGCAAACGGGAGACAAAAGAGTGTGATAGTTTTCGAAGTCGGGCAGTCGGGCATTGCTATGACAGACTATGTGGATGATTTCTGCTCTGTCTCAGGTCACTTTAACTTGCGTCCTTGGATCTGGGACTTTTAAAGGTGAAAGTTGAACCAAAGGTCCATGTCTGTAACCAAGATGTTGTTGGGTAGGGGTAATTCTTTTAATTTGTAGACTTTTTTTGTGGTGCAACCTTTCTTGAGAGGTCCGAGGGTTTGCCCTCACGGAAAATTGAGAAAATTCAGCTGTCTGAAAAGGCATTTACTGCATAATATAATATTATTGAGATGATCAAAGTAGGATACAGTGCTAGTGCTGCAAAGAGATGATGCATTGATCATTATTGTTGGTTAGGCATGTCTCAGTGGCGCAAGCGGTAACGCAACCCCGCTGCTTCGCCATCTGGATCAAATTCCGTGGATCCTGGGGCCCGTGTTTGAACCTCAGTGGTCGACTCGAGCTCGGACATGTTGTAAGAGATTGTATTCGTCATTTCGGATGGTGACGTAAAGCCGGCGGCCCCGTGTATGAGGAAGCTTTGGGCGCAAGCCTCAAGCGTCAAACCTCTGCACGTAAAAGAACCCAACACACTTATCGAGAAGAGAAGTGGTGACCCGGTGTGCTTGGCCAAAAATGCGAGCCGTGGCGAAGCCGCATTGCACTACCACTAGCTACTTGAATTTTTAGCATCATGCTTCACCTCAATTGAGGATGACTGCTTTACCTTTTTTACCTCTGAGTCTGTGTGGGGCACATCTGCCTACAGTCGTGAGGTTATAGAAATGTGGGGCTTGGAGGAAAACTTTGATTCTGATGCTGACTATATTTTAACTCCCTAAAACTGAATGTATCAAGCTGCAGACTAACATTTCCCTTTAACTCTGTTGTCATGGTGATTTGCCAATTCAGCATAAACTGTCCAAAAATTCAACAACCAACAATTTAGATTAGTGTGGCCATATGTGGCACTGTATCTGATGGGAACAGAACGAGCACGGCCGATCCTTCATTGTTTGCTACATTGTCTCATGTTGAAGGTCACAGTGGGCAGTGAGACAAACATTGAAGGTCATAGATAACCCACATGTATCTTCATCATGACTCTTTTCAATGTTATCTTTTTTTACTGGATATACCAATATTTTATCATTTTCGGCAGTGCAAACTAGTCATACCAATAGCCTTATCCACACAGCATAAGTTTGTTGTACTGTGTTAAATATGTTACTTGTAAATTTGAAGTTAGCTGAGTATGCAGAATTTCAGATTGAAGTTCTTAAAGGCATCCAGAGCATTTCATGAGGCTTGAAACTTGAATTAAAAAACTCAAATTTCTACTCAATCCTACACATAGACATAGTAAGTTTCAATAACACTATACCATCACATATCGACATTCAAAGAGCAAAGATGCAATGTCGTTGTGTACGTATATATGTGGTGAGAACTAATGGAAAATCCAAGCGCCTAGACTGATCCTGTTATGCAATGAAAGAGTGACTGCATGTCCGTCAAATATTTGCATTTTTATGTTTTAATTTTGCATATCTACGTTTTGGCGGAGGTGGGCTAGGCTATGGTATCTTCAGTATTTACAGGAGGCGTGTGAAACTATAAGATCACCATGTAGATTATTTTTGTGCCGCTTTTAAGCACTTTTGATAAGAATCTGAGCGCAAATGTGGTAAACAGTGGCATTGATTGTCAATTTCATAAAGATTACAGCAACTAGAATATTTCCAGTTTTCAAGTCTCATAAAATGCTCTGGATGCCTTTAAGAGAAGCAGGAGGGCTTGTAGCTACGTTTTGATGACATTCTATTATGTTCTATGCTGTGCACCCCAAATTCTTTCGAATTCTGTGCTCCTAAATTTCCGTGTTGGTGCACCAGTGCACCCATTCCCAAAAATGAATGTCGAGCCCAGTACCATGCTGGGGGGAGGACCGACGTATTTGCATTGTGGGCGTACTTTCACGTAGGCAGACCCATATGCATGCCCTACATGCATGCGCTGTATCGTGTATGTGTACGTTTGTCTCTTACACCCAATCATGGATTCCAGGCAGCCCTGTAGCAACTTAGTTACACAATCATAAATGGCTCATTGAAGCCTGAGCCTCAATCCTTACTTCAGGTCTGTTGCTTTCTGTCATTGATATTCTTTTTCAGACAATAAGTTAGATAGAGGAGTGATAGGAATTGGGTTTTGCCCCAATAGAGAGATCTAGAGATTTATGTAGTTATGACAATCTTTCATAATTTTTATCTTCCTTTCTCCACTCGGAACATTTCCAGCTGTAGGGCATGTTGAAGATATTAGTGATAAGCTGTGCGTGGTTGTTGCCAGCATGTCACAAATGGGGGGCAATGACCTCATCAAAGTGGTCGGGAGAAATAACTTATTGATCAGAACTAAAGTCTATAGAAATGTAGGGTTTTTATCATTGTTTGTACATTATTTATTTGTGGATCACAGAGGACTGATAGTTGAAGCTGAACAGTGTGAATTGCTCTCTGTTAGTAGTGTTACACTGTACGTTGACAATAAAAAATGTTCAGTGGAAAAACTTATTTTTGAAATCAGTATAATTGTGCTGGGATTATAGTCTGCGGGGGGGGGGGGCATTGCTTCATTCTTCAGGGAGATCCCTGCTATGAAGTAGTGGATTATCTAGTAATTAGTAATTCATTGACTAATGTGAGTACAGAGTTGTGTCATTTTAAGGTTCCCTTTATTTTTTTCTCTTCCTGCAGTCGGATTCTCTACCCAAGAGAGAAGCCAGTCGGACAAGTCTGTCTAAGGTAAGTTGGTCCTTCAATTACCTTTTTTTTAAATTTCTAAATCAATTCATCAGAGCCTAATGTTGCCATCGATTTACGAAGAAAGGCGGCTCAATTGTTACTGTGGCAGCATCTCTTCACCCTAGGCCAGAAACATCAATGCTCAAGACAAGCATGACTTCACTGACCCATTAGGAGAAGCGGGGGTTACAAAGGCTGCTCGGGAAATTCCCTACCCCATTTAGACCGGAACGTTTTGAGCCACTCACACTGGGGCATGCCCCTACTCTTTTTCGAAAGATGTGGTGGGTCCTTTTACGTGCTCAAGGTGTGGCTCTCCTCAAACACGGGACCTCCATTTAACGTCCTATCCGAGGGACGTCCCTAGACAAAGCTAGGTACTCATTTACACCTGAGTGAAGTGAGGGATTTTGTGTTTTGTGCCTTTCCCAAGGGCACAACGTCGGGTGCTTACTTACATGTAGTCCCATCCTCATGCCTGAGGGTCCGGACTATGGTGGCATCCATGGTTAGTCCTTCAATACTGGACCAGAAATGCTTGGTGCAAATTAAATGCACTTTGTGTCTTCCAGTTGCATTTGTACGTTGGTAGTTTCAGTCGCAATTTTTTTAGATGTTAAGAATTATTATTGTGTCTACATGACTCGATCTGCCTCAAAATCTTAATCACTTTTACTCCAGGCAAAGACATATAATATATAGACTTAAATACATTTATCTATCTACCAATTCAGTAGGCCCAACTGTTACAGAATCCTGTATCATGAATTTAAAAAAGATCTTTATTTTTGAATTTGGTCTTACAATAGCGGGTGATTTATACATTTCTGACGAAATGAACACAAAAGCTTGAAATCTTTGGGGTGAAGCAAAAATGCAAAATTTCCATTCATAGGTTTTTTTTACAAAGTTTATTTAACCTAGAAAGTTTACACTCTCCGTTTTCCAAGGGTTCAAGGGAGGAGGTCAGGGTTCCTTTTAACATATCATCAGAAAATATAACAAAACAAGTCTGTACAAAGATAATGTTACATTCAATATTTCATAATCATATTCGGTATATGAAAATAAGTTGACAATATCATATAACGTCATTTCGAATTCAGTAATTTTTGAATTCAGAAATTAGATCTCCCCCCTCCATTTGCACCAACTTCACACACTTGCTCCCTGGCATGAAGTTCAGTTGACGCCCACACAGGAAGTTACATGTTGTAAGTTGACACCCGCCCGGATAATTCCCGGTCCTGATGTGATGTTTCCTCCTGAGAAGGGCCCAACTGTCTCCTCCTGATGTGATTACCGTGGAAACACAGTCATCTTCATCTTCATACAACAAGCTTGCAATTGGTCTGCCATTAGATGGGCTGTGACAGTCAGATATTGTTTCAAGGATGGAAAAGGAACAGTGTAGTGTATTGAACTAGAATTAACTATTCATTTATGTTTCTTTTACCAGCTGAGTGTGTCTCTCTGTGACTGGGCAATGCTTTTCTGAGGAACCCTGAATACAAAAAAATGTACATGATTTTTTGTGTACATGCATGTACATACATGAATAACATTAAAATTGTTATAGAAATAATACAGTTTTTATTCATGCCAGCCTGTGGTCAAGGCAGTCACTTAGGCATGGTCTTACAGATTAGTAGACTGGTACAGTGTTTTCCCCCTCTTTCCGCACAATAGCAGATTGTCAGAATATTTTTTATGTGGTAAGCTTAGCAGTACAAGGGTCCAAAATTACTGTGCAGGTGTGACCTCTAGCATGTTGGACCCATACTGCAGGCTAGATTTGCATTGCACTACGTATACTGTGATGCTATTTTTTTTGTTTTTTTTTCCAAGAGCAAAAAAAGAGTTTTGCCGCCAAAGAAGTAGTTTTTTTTTCAGTTTGATAGCCAGGCTGCACAACTAAATAGTAGAAAACAACTTCTTGCCCCTTTGTAATAGCAACGGGCTAGTCAGGCAGCCCTGGCTGTGTGTGCTGAACAGCCAAACCAATAGATAAATAAACTTCTTACCCTGACCTCAAACTTAACTTAAACCCCAAAATTGTCATTGTGCAACTCATATACGGACTTGAATATACGCACGAGTGTGAACGGGCCTTAATGCTTGTCTCTATCTCCTTTCAGCAATCACAGGCCTTTACACTTGTCTCTCTTTCAACCAATCACAGGCCTTTATGCTTGTCTCTCCTTCCACCAATCACAGGCCTTAACACTTGTCTCTCCTTCCACCAATCACAGGCCTTAACACTTGTCTCTCCATCCACCAATCACAGGCCTTTACACTTGTCACTCTTTCAACCAATCACAGGCCTTTACTGTTGTCTCTCCTTCCACCAATCACAGGCCTTAACACTTGTTTCTCCTTCCACCAATCACAGGCCAGCACGCCCACGTCCAGCCATGCTCCCCGCAGCCAATCGCGTGCCTCGATGGCGTCGTCCATGGCGGACATCTGCAGAATATGTCACTGCGAGGGGGAGGGTGAAAACCCGCTCATGTCGCCCTGCCACTGCTCCGGGAGCCTAAGGTACGGTTTTTTTTTTTTTTTTTTGTTTGAACCTTTGTTTATTCATGATAAGCTCAAATCGGCACGCAGGCCGCTTTACATTGAGGTCATGAGGGAAGAGGTAAGGGTCAGATAGAATATAGCAGAGATACACAGTCATTTGAGTCCTGATAACTCTTTCAACATATATCATTACATATTTATGGTACAACAATATATGATTACTACAACATACAATATGTAGTAGGGCGAAAGCTGATTAATGGTTCGTGTCTGTTCGTTTAGTTCATTTCCGTTACTTCAAAAGTCTCTTAAAGGAATTGTTCCGCATCACCTTTGGGGTTAACACACCTGTTATGTACAGTAGACAGTAGGTACAAGCTGTGTAAGCACTGAAAGGTTCAACCCGCTTAGACCGGGAAGGACCCCTACTCTTTTTGATAAGTGTGATGGGTTCTTTTACGTGCTCGAGGTGTGGTTCTCTTCCAACATGGGACATCTATTTATCGGAGGGACGTTGAAGGTAGTATTAGTTGATATATTAGGATTTTTCAATGTTGTAAACCAAGTATACTATCTCAATGTTGTGTATGGCTAATGATAAACTAATTCTGTTGTGTTCCAGATACATACAGCTTTTCCACTTCTAGCCATATACTGTAAATGCATTTAAATTTATGTGGTTTTTATTCCGCGATAGGGAGAAAATGGAGTGTTTGTAGTGGTTTGAGATTCCCGTTTGAAACAATAGTAGCGCTTCAGTCATGTTGCGCTGAAGAGTCCACCGTGAAAACTGCGAACATAAAACCACTGCAAACATTTTACAGTATCACAGTCATAAAAATGTGCTTAACATCATCAACAAGGCAGACATCTCTCTCTCTCTCTCTCTCTCTCTCTCTCTCTCTCTCTCTCTCTCTCTATATATATATATATATATATATACAGGGTTCTCCCTAAAGAATGGTACAGTGGCGCTCCTCCATCCTGTTCAAATCCCAGCTCCATCCTGTCGATTTTCAAAGTTAGGGTATTTTTGTCCAATTTTTACCCAGCAAAGCCTGTAATTTTGCTCAAAACTGGAAATTTCATATGTAAAGCTGAAGTTGCAGGAAATGACTTCCATTATCAATGATTATGTTTGAAAAAGGCAAAATGCAATGGCTACTCTCCTTTTGAAAGGTGTGCGCCCCCCTCCAGACCTCCCCCGTCGTGGCACTTATCCTGTGCCTGGCACCCTCCCCCCATCCTGCTCTATATTTCTAGGGAGATCCCTGATATATATATATTTATATATATATATATATATATATATATATCCAATTTTACGTCTTTTATTCCCCGTCATATGGGGGTTGGATGTGCATGCACATGGGTGGGGGAGCCCGTGGACTCCTCATCAAGTGCAAGTCTTTTTTTTAAAGCTTTTTTTAGTTTTTTCGGCTGGATGCCCTTCCTAACGCAAACCCTACTGTAGGGGTTAGGACGTGGGAAATATGTGTTAAGTGCCTTTCCCAAGGGCACAACATCTGGGTGCATGTCTGGGTGCACCCCAGAATTAAACCTGGGTCTCATTGGTTCAAAGCTGGATAATCTGCCACTATGCCACACAGACGCCACTGCCACATGTACATGTATCATTCTCTGAGATGTTTCCCCTCCCGTTCCAGGTTTGTGCATCAGGCCTGTCTGCAGCAGTGGATCAAGAGTTCAGACACCAAGAGCTGCGAGCTCTGCAGGTACAACTTCGTCATGGACTCCAAACTCAAACCATTCAGAAAGGTGAGTGCCTCTTTATCAATACATTAATCAATCAACCAACCAGTCAATTATTCAGACTACGTTGTGAACTCCAAACTCAAACCTTTCAGAAAGGTCAGTGCCTATTTATCAATACATCAATCAATCAATCAATCAATCAACCAGTCAGACTTCGTCATGGACTCCAAACTCAAGCCATTCAGAAAGGTGAGTGCCTTTTTATCAATACATCAATCAATCAAACAACTAATCAATCAATCAATCAATCAATCAGTCTTCGCCGTGAACTCCAAACTCAAACCATTCAGAAAGGTGAGTGCCTATTTATCAATACATCAATCAATCAATCAGACTTCGTCATGGACTCTAAACTCAAACCATTCAGAAAGGTGAGTGCCTTTTTATCAATACATCAATTAATCAATCAATCAGACTTCGTGGTAAACTCTAACCTCAAACCATTCAGAAAGATAAGTGCCTACAAATGTATTTATCAATATGTCAATCAATCAATCAGACTTCATCGTGGACTCCAAACTCAAACCATTCAGAAATGTTGGCTCCTTTTGGTCTGTCGTTTTACAATCAATCAATCAATCAATCAATCAGTCAATCAATCAATCAATCAACCAATATGAAAACTGAGTAGGGAGGATAATTTGATTCTGTTGCATTCACTCCCTGAAACTGTGTTGTAAACCAAGGCACAGACTTTCCCTCAGACTCTTCAGGTTTGTGTTCGTGGGCAACAATGGCCTCATCTTTTTCAATTCTTGAACCAACAATTCAAACTGGTGACTGTATTTATTGAGTGTGGCCCAGCGGCATACCTGAAAATTGTGCAACTTTGCCTGAGTAAAAGCATCAAATTTGGCACACATGTAGTTGAATGCATTCTTAACAAGTATGGCAATTTTATGGAATTTTGTCCATTTTCAGACCAAAATGTATATTAATACTGCCATAAAAACAAGTCTAAACATGTCTTCCCAATCCAACTATCTAACTCAGGATTTCTGTTTGATGAATAGTTATATTTTTAACTTAATTCCTGTATTATTTGTTATTATTTGAATTTCTAGTGTTGCTATGTACTATCATGTAAGGGGTTGAACCCCCCCAGGAATCGTTGAAAAACGCCGCCAGGCGATACTGTATTCCTGGTTAAATGAATAAACAAACAAACAAACAACTGATTTCCCCTCTCTCTCGGCAGTGGGAGAAGCTCCAGATGACGTCGAGCGAGCGACGGAAGATCGTGTGCTCGGTGACGTTCCACGCGATCGCCATCACGTGCGTGGTGTGGTCGCTGTATGTGCTGATCGACCGCACGGCGGAGGAGATCCGCCAGGGCGTGCTGGAGTGGCCGTTCTGGACTAAGCTGGTCGTCGTGGCGATCGGGTTCACGGGGGGGCTGGTGTTCATGTACGTGCAGTGCAAGGTGTACGTGCAGCTCTGGAGGAGGCTGAGGGCCTACAACAGGGTCATCTACGTGCAGAACTGTCCGGAGGGGGGCGCCGACAACGGGAACAGCCTCCCCCGGAACAAGAGTGTCTCGCCCGTTCCGAACGGCGTGGCTGTCATGGAGGACTCGCAGACTGCCACGTCGCAGGACGCCGGCCAGAACGCGTAGTCAACCGTTCTGTCCCTCTGTGCCAGGGTTGCCATAGTTACCGACGAGGAATTTCACCAAATTTATATATTTCTGTCATGAGAGGATGGAGAGAGGACAGCTTTTTGAAGGGCAAAGTGTTCGAAGGGTTAGAGTTATATATTAAGTAAGATATTAGAGAGAGAGATATTCATGTGAGAAAAGAATATTGTATGAAAGGCGACCTTCACAACTGTGTATAAAAATATAAAAGATGAAGGTCACAAAGAACGTCCGTCCCCACCACAGAATGGACTCTTCCAAATCGAGCCATCTGTTTATCTGTGACTCCCTGTGAAGGTGTAGTCATAGTTACCATTGTCACGACTACGTGAGCTGTGATGGTAACAACGATACCTAAAGTCTATTTTTGTAAAAGAAACCGGCATAAAACTGTGCCGCCATCTTGTTTAGAAGTTGTTCTAAATAGATAAAAGTTTGCCCCTTTTATGGTACTCTTTCTATTGAAACAGCAGTTGTAACAAGTGGGGAGGGGGGCAGCACATCTAACTCTACTAACTCTGTCTTCAAGCCCATTTGTATTTTCCAAAGGATTCTGACAGTTTTGTGTTTAGTGCCAAATTCCTGGCCTCTGACACTGCATCATATTAACCTTCTCCCTGTTATGCTTTGGTCACATTTTCAATCTGGGGGCCCGGCCGGGCAGTGTTTGTAACAAAAAGTATGATATAAAAGGCAACAAAAAAACACAAAACGTACCAAATATTATTCAAGAGCATAGCTTGTGCACATCTATTGATATACATTTTAATTTTTCGTTTCCGCAAACAGCCCGGCTGGGAAATGTGACCCAAGCATTAGGTAGCCTGTTTGCACCTGCTATGTGTTGGTTACAGCATCAAGCAGCAGGGAGAAGGTTAATAATGGCTACACCATCCAGCAGTTTTTCCATGTTATTTACTAATAAACAATAACGTTTTGGAGCTGATATTTCCTTTGCCATTTTAACATCCGTCCTTTCTTTCTACAAAAACTGCCACAGTTTGCTATTTATAAGTGTAACTTGTAAACTTGTTCTTTTTGTGAATGCTTGCCATGTATATGCAGTAAGACTGCCATCTTTAGGTCCAAGTGGGGGAATTTTCATTGTAATGAGAGTATCATGTGTAAAAGTACATTGTATATGTACAGCTGATCTGCCTAGACACTTAAACAAGATACACAGATTGCCCAGTTATAA
This sequence comes from Branchiostoma lanceolatum, assembly GCF_035083965.1. Classification (NCBI taxonomy): domain Eukaryota; kingdom Metazoa; phylum Chordata; class Leptocardii; order Amphioxiformes; family Branchiostomatidae; genus Branchiostoma; species Branchiostoma lanceolatum. Next base: position 788,250 of record NC_089735.1, on the reverse strand, counting down.
GGTTTGATGTATGTGAGTATCATTTAACAGTCAGTGCTCGAAAATGTTTTCCGTTATCTGCAAGTTTTATCAGTATTTACAACCATGTACTTGCAAGTTGACAAAAAAGACTTTCTACTATAAAGTCATTGTTTACTGCCCTACTATGCTGTTGATTCGCTGATTGATGATTCATAACACCAGCTCGACCAAGCCTGAATATTTCGCCTTTTACTCTGCAAGGTGTTCCTCTTTTTACCTTAAGATCTAGCTACAATATGTTCTGTAGATTGAAGGCTACAGGTGAGATTTTGAGCCTGGATTAGTACTAATCTAAACTAAATGGTTAAAGCACTAAATCAACTACTGTGTGGTTGTTGAAAATTTCAACATTCATATAAATGTAGTTTGGAGTACAGTAACTGAAGTAAATGAACACACCCAGTATTCCTTACAGCGCTTTACCTGATCTCCATAACCACGAGAGTAAGATAGAAAATGACATAATTTTCCAATTTGCAGTGTTTTTGTAATCTGCACTTTTTCGACAGTATATTCACTCAATATTCACTCAGATTTCTCAATCAAAATTGTAACAGGAAAATGATATTGATATTAACCAGTCCTTTTACAGTAAGTGTTACGGTAATACATTTCCTATTTGTGTGGTTCATAAATTGAGACTGTGTTTCCTAAACATTTAAGAAACAAATATTGATGTTTATTCATAAACAACCAGCAAAAGATCTATTTTTTGTAAGGCTACCAAATGCAGGGCCATGTTGGAGAAAATGATGTAGGTCTCAAACAAAACGTGTTTGGGAGTCAAGTTTTGATAATTGGGGGCTATCTCTAACTACATTGATGCCAAATGTATGTAATTATTACGTTTCCACCTGCCTTAATATTGATATACAAAATATATGTAGGTTTTGTCCATCAGATGTTTATGAATTCTGTGATGTGACTGTGGTGATGTTGAATGAAAAGCCCTTGGTAAGTCCTTTTAGTGCAGAAGAATGATGTTCAAAAAATGTAGAATGTTTCACTAAAGTGAGTCCAAGTGAGTCAACTAAACCAGTTGGGTAGAAATTGGAAACATTAGTTGCTGTGATGTAACAAAAAGTGAAGAAAATGGGGTATTGTGGTTTGCAGCCTCAGATATTTCAAATGTGATCGAAGAAAGTTTAATTAGACTAGTTTAGTATGCCTTACTAATTTGCATATACATGTGTATGTTGATATTCAGTAACAACTAATGTTATATCTTATCTAAGTTACCACCCTGATGTGTACATATTTAAAGTTTTGTGAATATTATTGAATATTTAAGTGACATTTCCACAAACTATGTTATAATTTGATGTAACAATTGTTTGTCTCAAAAGATATTGTAAGAAGAGTCTTTTTGTAAAATTAATTATGTAGGTTTGAGATGTTTTCCAATACAGAAGTCTGATATCTATACTGTAAATGCATTTAAGTTCGCATGGTTTTTATTTCGCGCTCAGGTGAAAATGGAGTGTTCACGGTGGATTTACTTTCACGGCAGCGCTATAGTCACATACTGCTACAGTATCGCACAAAAATGTTCGCGATGGTATATTAAGTTCGCGGTGAAACGGTTGCAGCGAAAAGTGCAAACATAAAAACCCAGCGAACAATTCTGAATTTACAGTATACAATTAATAAACTATAAGGCGAACATTCAGTATTTTACAGTGAAAATTAAAACTTTGTGAATCGCATCTTTAAGGCCACACCAATTTGATTTCTTGGTTAGCGGATTTTTTAAAAATAAATTTAGCACAAGGACATCATTAAAATAGAAGGTTGGGGTGAAAACTTGCACCTGACCCTGTTCACTCCCTGAAACTGTGTGCACCAAAGTACAGACTTTCCTCTGAGATTCTGTTTTCATGTTGATTTTCCAATCTAGCATTTTTTTTTAAATTCCGTTAACCAAGAAATTAAATTGGTGTGGCCTTAGCCACATCAGTTTACTTCCTTTACTCTCAGACATTGTACAGTTGGAAATTTAGCAAGTGGACGAGAAGAAATTACAGAGCTGAAAAGAAATCAATTCTATGTGGGTCGGCAAAACGGAGCTGGGGAGGGGGGCAATTTTTCTTGCCATAGTTTTTGCTACAGCAACACCAGTTTTTGTATGGAATGAATACATGTAAGGGTTGGCACAGAGTTGTACTGTCAAACTGTTGATATTTGGATTTGTAAATGTTGAACCAGGATTCGTATTTTGTGAAATATGGAAAAAAGGAGCTTTAAATTAAAACATGCTGGAAAGTTGTACCTGGAGTCTGCAGAGAGGTTTTTTTTAATGTTTCTGAGCGTGAGTGATTTATTTGGTAACATTAGTGTGTTATTCTAGCTAGCTCTAGCTGTACCCACAACCTGTCTCAGTACACCCAACATTATTTGTTTCGCATGACCGGAAAAGCACCTTTATTGGCGTAACACACCAGTTTTGTACAGTTGCGTAAGACCTGACTGTTAAGTTTGATCTACTCACACCGAGATGGACCCATACTCTTTCGATGTGTGGCGAGGCTAAAATTAAAATTGAAAAATCCACTATACTTTGCTAAATAAACCCCAAAGTCAAGAGTTGGAGGGAATCGAGTTAGAGAGCTTAGAATTCGGAAAATTCCTCGAAATCCATTCTCAGGAAGGCAATATCGAATACTGAATGGGAAATGCCGGAGATTGACGTCACATATTCTGACCTTACAATTGATTGATTCAATCATCAGGCGAGTAGCCGTCAGAACGGCGTAAGTTATAAATGGCGGGAGAGCCCTGAACTATGAAGGACTTGGTAATACGTAAAACAAGTGAGGACCTAACTTTGAGGTATAATTAGCAAAGTATTCTAGACTTTTCGAGTTTAGCATCCTTTTAAGGTGCAACGTGCTGGGCTCTACTCTAACATGGGACCTACGTGCCGTTTGAGAGGACGTCTCATTTTCACCTGCGTTAGGGTGTTAAGATTATCCATCTACATTGCAGAGGGGAGTTATGTCACGGAAACAACTTTGCCACAAGAGTGAGAGTTCTCGACGCTGCGGAGGAGCGTGAGTTGGAAACTTTGTAAAGTGGGAACAGTGAAGGAAAGGGGCAGACGTTCTGAATATTCTGTATGGATGACAGCAAACGATCTGTCATTTGAACTAACTGAGAGCTTATTCTGTATGCCAGGGCACTCAGCAACAGCCCCCAACTAAACCTGGAGACAAGTTGTAAACATGTGAGGTAATACGTGACCTTTGTCCCAAGTCAGTGTTTTCATTGTCGTGAGAGAGGGTTGTTGACGTTGGCATGATCAAAGGGAAGTCCCAGATGTGAAACAGGAAACGTTCCTCCTGAGTCAGTAGGGAAACCCATAATTATCTACGCCGAGGAACTCGGAGTAGATTATGTTTTTGGTTGAGCCGGATGTTGTGTGGGTCTGTATGTATGTCAAGAGCATAACTCGGGAAACCTTTGATGGATCTTCATGATATTTGGTAGGTGTGTAGTGGTTGTGCAAAGGAAGGTCAAGTTCAAAAATCGTTTACCTGGCGTTTTCCAACAGTACTGCAGCGGACTTTTAATTTTTCTGTGTTTGTATGTAGACAAAAAAAGTGACGGAAACGTTGATGAATCTCAATGATTTTTGGTAGGTAGGAAGAGATTGTGAAAACGGAGGTCAAGTTTAAAAATGATTCATCTGGCGCTTTCCTACAGTACTGCAGGAGGCTTTGTGTGTGTGAGAGTTTGTATGTCGCCAGCATAACTCGAGGAGCTGTTGACGGTTGTGCATGATATTTAGTGGATAGTTAGGGGTGTCAAAGAGGAAGGTCAAGTTCGATAATGGGCCTCCTAGCGGGTATATGAGGTACTGCAGCGGTGCTTCAACGTTTGAGGCCAAATTTTCTGGAGGCGTCAGGTTCATGATTTTTAGGTAGTATATAGCTTCTGGGACGGCAAGTGAGTGGTGTGAATTATGGCCCCCTATCTGCTCGTTTGGAACTGCAGTTGGCGTTTTTGTTAATACCTTTGGAGACGAATAACTTCAGCAGGGATTGACGGATTATCATAATCTATGGCATGTGGATAGTTTCGGTGATGCTTTACATAATTGAATACTTGTCATGCAAATAAGACGATAATTTGCATAATAAATGAGGAAAGTTTATCAATCCGCCAAAAGCTTGTACTCAAATTTCATGCAAGTGCTATGGTAATGATTTTTAAGTGGTGTACAGCTCTTGGGGCAGGGAGTAACTGATGTAAGTTTAGACCCCCTAGTGGCTTGCTTAGAACTGCAGTGGGCTTTTTTGATGTTACCTTTGGAGGTGAATAACTCGGGTAGGGTTTGATGAATTTGCATTGCTTTGGACAGGTAGGTTATTGAGGTAATGATTAACAAATATAGACATATGAAATTGTAATCAGGGTCTAATTAAGTGGTGAAATAGGCTTGTTTATGATTGCGTTTAAGTACCTTTTGTTGACCTATATTCAAGGACAACACCTGCTTGTCAGCAGGTCTGTGTAGATTAGATTGATGCTCTCTGGTGATCTCACTACCACCGTCCAAACTACTCTCCCGCTGGGACGGAGCTAAATCAACAAACACAGGAAAGGTCAGGCCCTGTGAGGGACTATCGTCAACCAGATGGTCCTGACGTCGTACCTGATAGGGAAACACTACTTCATTCAGCCACCTAAAGAACGCAACAACGAATTTGTCTTCCAATTTAGTCTTCATACGAGGTCAAAGTTCGGAATTCCTCCCACCCTATCATCGCTACCTACCGCCCGAGAGGGGAACTGCCGTCACCGAGAAATTGTCCTTCCTCGGCAACACGTTTTGGGTGACCATGGAAGAAACTAGAGATTCCTCCACCAATGGTCTGATGGCTAAGGGAATCATTCAAAGAATCGATGTTTCAGCTACCACACGCGTTTCTGAGGCACTGGTTTGTTGTGTCCAGCAGGAGTCAGGACTAACGAGCCCGGTAAATTATGTTACCAACGTGAGGTGCACAGGAGACAGGAGAGGGGCAAAGTACACGGACTATCCTATTGTGCGAGCAGGGGGGTAACGTCCATCAGTACGCAGGACTAGAGAGTCTGTCTGATCTTTAGTGCGATACTTTGTCTGCTGGTTACTCTCACTTTCACTGTCACTCTGGTTTGAAAAAAACCCTGAAAGTGATCATCATCTGACACGGTCTCAGCATCGCCGTTAACGTCTGTGGTTGTGTGCGATGTTTGTGGTCCCGGATTTTTGTAGTCAGCATAACTCAAGAATGGATGGATTATGACGATACTTGGTAGGAGTATGACTATGTGGGCAGGTATTGGGAAGACGAAGGTCAGGGTCGATTTTGGGCCCCTGGTATGTGACCCTGGTACTTCAGCAGAACTGAATGTGCTATGGCCTTGATCCTTTGGTGTCAGGAAGCTTGTGATGTAAGAAGAATTGTTGTAGCTTTGGGACCCCTAGCAGCTTGCTCTTGATCTGCAGTGACATTTTGTCAAAATATCCTAAACGAGAATAACTGAACACAGCCACCAAACTTCAAGTCTCTTGACTTTTGGTATAATCCCCTGATTATTCGGCGGAGATATGTGTTCGTGGAACTCTAGTTGTCACTTGGATTACAGGGGAAAACGGGCAAGTCTCTACCAAGGCAGGTTCACAACTGTGGAGTCTCAGACATCCAGGTGAGATTAGACAGGTCCATTTATCCTTACAAGTTACAGGAACTACGTGTATATGTGGCTCGAATGAACAATCGTTTGTGTACTCAGGGCTGTAGGTAGCCGTGGCGACTAACGAAGGGAGTTTTTGCTTGATATTACATATAAAGAAGGGGAAGTATATGTAATATCAAGCAAAAACTCCCTTCGTAAGAAGGGAAAGTATATGTAATATCAAGCAAAAACTCCCTTCGTAAGAAGGGAAAGTATATGTAATATCAAGCAAAAACTCCCTTCGTAAGAAGGGAAAGTATATGTAATATCAAGCAAAAACTCCCTTCGTTTGTCGCCACGGCTAGGCTGTAGGGGGTATATTATTAAACAAGGGTACAGACATTCGTAGCCAAGCTAATCAATGGTGTAGTTGTGAGAGTTATTGATTAAAACCGCGACGATCCCTGTGAATTATATGCATATTCACGAGGGAGGAGGTTTTACAGTATTTATGGTAGCTTTCGTTTGTTTGCGTGTGTGTGTGGGGGGGGGGGAGGGGGGGGGGGGCTCCGTCTGTGGACACAATAACTCGAGAAGACCTAGGTGGATTGTCTAGATATTTGGTATGTTCGTAGGTCTCGAGTCTTCAAAAATGCATTTTGGGTCCCTAGTGGCTTGTTATGGTAATGCAAAGAACTTCCGGTTTTGATATCTCGTGTTCTGGACCACCTGTGGTTTTGATTTTTGGTAGTCCGAACAAGAGCTCCACTGCAGTTCCATAAAAGCCGCTATGGGGCCCAAACCTACACCTCTGAAAAATCACGACCATAGCACTTCTATTTAATTGTAGTACAGCTAGGAAGCCCATCATCGAACTTAAGCTTCGTCTCCCCAACACCTACCAAATATCATGAAGATCCATCCATAGCTTCTCAAGTTATGCTATACAAACATACATACACATACATACAAGATCCACTTCAGTACCATAGGAAGCCACTGAACTTGACATACTATGAACTTGACGTTCGTCTCCCTGACTACCCACCAACCAAATTTTATAAAGATCCATCCACAGCTTCTCTAGTTATGCTGTTTACATGTTACAAACCCAGACACTCCACCACATCAAAACCATAACCTTCGGCTGAAGGTACAAACTAGCTCCAGACGTCTACCATATACCTCCATATTAAGTAAACTGTTTTAACCCAAGAGAGTGGTCTTTCATTTGTTTATTGGTTGATCTTTTGACTTAAAATAGGAAAATGTCTGACATCAATATGACCAGCCTGGCAGGAAAATTACAGGACTTGGAGCTGTGCCACAAGAGTCATCATGATCAAGAAGCCAGTTATGGGCGGGCACTGAGAGAAGCCATTCTATGCAAGGATCTCTTTATCGAGGTAGAAGTCCTAAAAAGTCTTGGTGACCTGCATCTTCAGAAAGGCAAGCCCAGTAAAGACTCAGCAGAGTTTGACAAGGCTGCTGCCCTGTATGCTGCTGCCCTACTGCGCTGCAAAGATTCAGACATGGGTCAAACACTCGAACATCGTATCGGCCACATGGAGAAACTCTCCAGACAACTGCTGCAGGGGTACACTCCACACTATCAGTGGTTGTCATCGGACTACTGGGGTACTGCTGACAGCAATGTCTTAAGGGTTGCAGGAACTTGTGACAAGTTAGACAGAAGAATAAAAAAATCCCAGCCGCGATTCTGTTGAGGACACTTACACAGAAACATTACTGGCCGCAATAGAAAATAGCGATATGTTCTTGGAGCTTGAGGTTTTAAAATCTCTTGGAGATTTCTACATTGAGAGAGGCACGAAAAGTTCTGATGTATCCCAGTTCTCCAAGGCAGCTGCCATGTATAAGAAAGCCCTGACAAGATGTGGGGATCCTGAGACAAAAAAGACTCTGCACCATCGTATCAGTTATGCAGAGAAGACCAGGGAAGCAGTGAGAATGGTGAGAAGTTAGACATTTCCTTGCCCATCAGCCATAGGTGGTGATGTTACTTTATCTAGTTATTTGAGTTTTTTTTACTAACATCACATGTGGTTACGCGTTTGTCCATTAATATCTCAAGAATCAGAGAAATGCACATGTACTTTACCATAACACCGTGTTAGTTCCTCCCGTGCCTTTGAGGCACATCGGGCCACCTGTCACGTTGCTGCGCCTCCCTCTTCGCCCTATGCCAGGAACTTCCAACTGCCTCAAGATCTTTCTCCACGTTTGCTTTCCATGTTAGTCTAGACTCTAGGCCTTCCTCTGCTTCTACTCCACCGAGTGGCTTCCGGTCTAGGATCTTCTTCGCTGTTCTGTTTTCTTCCATTCGCAGGACATGACCTAGCCATGTACGCATCATGCAAAACGTGTACATGCGAAACCATGGGGGATGTTTTGGTAGGAAATCATGCATGATATGAAAGTATGGTGATGGCAGTAGTGTGTGACATAGAAATGCTGACAATTGTCGATAAAATTTTGCAGCGGCCAACTTTAAGCAAATCAAGACTGAGAGACAGAAGATCACCGATGGGACACACGTTTGGGAATATTACAAGATCTGACGTTACTAGTAAGGACCATCATCTTCATTCTGGCATATCAAGGTGGGTACACGTGCAGCAACTCCTTTACAGTTGCCGCTCCAGCTCAGTTAGAAAAGAGGTTTTACCGGACTCACTTATGGTTTTCCACACAGATGAGACACATGTCGTAGACTTGTAGATATTGGCTGTTTATTCTGCGTTGAGTTAGTAGTACAAAGGCCGCCGTACTCTATTTGACGTGCAATGTCTTGAAATCTACTCTTTGCTTTTGAATCCGCTGGTGTGAGCCCTTGTCGTAAAACAGGCTTAGTCTCCTGACCGACTGGCCTTACATCTTGGAGTTCCCCTCTAAGCCTACTTTTCTTGCAGTTGCTTACAGCTCAGGCCTATGTTGCATCTTGGAGTTTCCTTCCAAGTCTCATCTGATGGAAACACTCTTCAAGGGGTTTGATCCTCTTCTGAACCGGAAATCCTTTCCCTTCTGATGCCTACCAATTCGCTCCAGGCATGTGGACCCCTGCCTGACTTCCACCGTTCCCTTTCTGCACATTCCTACAGCGCGGGACTGGTCTTGGCTTTTTCGCTAGGGTCCTGGGACTAGGTGTTGGCGGGGAAAAATAGCTTTCTACTATAAAGGCGGCAAATTCAATTGGGAAAGTTGGCATTTACATTGGGGATGCCTCATGCTTAGCTCCATAATTTTGTAGATTGATCTTTATCTTTGAACATTTTGCATTATAATGATTATAATGAACCCGCATACTCTGATACATTGTCTTTTAGTCAGTACAAAGACCACTTGAAGAAAGGTGAATCATCCCTCAACAGGGCCGACCTGAACTCAGCAGAGCAACACTTTGCTGCTGCACTCAAGGCAGTGCATGTACCAGGTAAGGGAAAGAGCCAGGTGAACATAGTATTATGCTTGAAATTTATAAATGTATAAACAAAATATGTTGGCAAACAGGCATGCTATTGTTGAATCTTGGTAAATAGCGTCAAAATGTATAGAGATACGATACTTTCCAAGTCCATTCACATAAACAATATCATTGCGGTATCTTATTGACTTTTGGAATTATCATCGAAATTTATTCTGGTTAATTGCAAGTAGGGTACAATATAGGAACTGTTAGAACCGTTTCTTTGCCCATTTCCCTGATATGTTCTTGCTCTAGAGTTACACTAACAACTAGAAGGTTTGCCCAACTTTAACATTTCCTTTTCACAGCTCCCACAGCCCAGCAGTACCAGAGAGAGGTGGAGCCCCTGTGCAAGTTGGGGGATGTCTACAGTAAGCGAGGTCAGCAGACAGGAGACGGGGGAGACTTTGTCAAAGCAGCAGCACTGTACAATGCGGCAATAGCCAGGTCAGAGGATCAGGTCCTCAATGGTAAAATGACAAGAGCTATTACAGAAGTAGAAAAGTCATTTCTGAAATGCATTTTTAATATTAATCAGTATGATAGCTATCTAGATGACACAGAAAACCACAAGGAACAGCTAAAGGAGATGCGGGACCAGATCAAGCTGGAGATGGAAACCATTGACGAGCAGCTGGATCCCTATGTTCTTGAGGAGGATGACCCATGTGTCAAAGAGATAGAGACAAAACGAGCTCAGGCTGTCAGGCAGTTATTTGAGAACATTGCACAACAAAGGAAGGAGTTCATCAGCCTGCTTGTAGAAGAGTGTACTGCGTTAATTGGTCCCCCTCCCTGTAAGTATGCCCTGATAGGTTTGGGTTCACAGGCCACAGGACTGGTAACTCCATACTCAGACCTGGAGTTTGCCATGCTAATAGACGAAGAAAGTGAAAAATGTCTTTTGTATTTCCGTAACCTTACCCGCTATCTACACCTCAAGGTGGTCAACCTGGGAGAAACCATTCTCCCAGCAATGGGAATAAAATCTCTCAATGACTTCTACTCTGAGAACCCACTTGACAACTGGTACTATGACTATGTTACACCACGTGGATTTGCATTTGATGGGTCCATGCCAAAGGCAAGCAAAACACCACTGGGCAGGCAGGGAACAAAGAACAAACCTACCAGTGAACTCATCTGCACCCCAGAAAACATGGCTTCAAAGGTAAAGGATGATGTCACACTATACCTGAAGGAAGGGTATCACCTTGCCACTATCTTGAGAAACCCATGCCTGATAGCAGGGGACCAGGATTTGATTGACACAACCATAGAAATGACCGACAAGGTAATGCAAGCTGATGGAGGTAAAATGGCTCAACAACTGGCACAAGAGACACAGAGGGAGAACATCAAAAACTTCATGTACAGTAATAAGGAAACAATTACAGCGAAGTTGGTTGATGTAAAGAAAAAACTCTATCGCTTCCCAGCTTTGGCGGTTGAATGCTTGGCCCTATCCTCACATATTAGACCTACCACTATTTGGGAAACAATAGAAGAGATGGAAAACAAACAAGTGATCAGTCCCAACAATGCACACCACCTGGTGGTGCTTACCAGCATCTCAGCAGAACTCAGGCTAAGAACCTACATTGCAAATGGGGGACAGAAGGAAAATTTCTCAGCTTTGGCCTCAACGGAAACAATATCGAATCAACAGAAATCATCCCTACAGAGCAATGAAGAAGTAAAAACAAGTTCACTGAAACCAGTTTTTCATTTACCAAATAAAAAACAGCTTTTCAGATACTATTATACGGCAGTTCCTCTTAAATCTGTTTTGTCTAAATGGTCTGGGAAGAATCCAGGCCGACAGTTGATCTCTGATATCTATGATAATTCTCCAAGAGTACAAGGAATGATGTACCATGAGCTCTGCAAATATAGGCTGGCTATAAGCTACTACCGCGAGGCCCTTAAGACAGCTGATGGAACTGAAACGAAGGATACTATGGTGCTGCTCTGCCATATTGGACATGCTAATTTTGAGGTTGGTGATCATAACAAAGCTATCAGCTACTATGAACAAGCACTAAAGATGCATGGAAGGATCCATAAAGAGAGTAAAGCACACCCTGAGACTGCAGCCATACTTAGCAACCTGGGTGCAGCCTGGGCCAACCTTGGAGATCAAAGAAAGGCAATCAGCTTCCACGAACAGGCACTGCAGATGGAAAAGCGTATTTATAGTCAGAGTGCAGCAAATCCTGGCATTGCTATCTCACTGAACAATCTGGGTGATGCCTGGCACCGTGAAGGTGATTACAGGAAAGCAATCAACTACCACAAACAGGCTCTGGAGATGACTAGGAGGATCTATGGTGGGTCATCAGCACATTCTCAGATTGCTTTATTACTGAACAACCTGGGTGTTAACTGGGGTAACCTGGGTGAACACAAGAGAGCAGTTAGCTACCATGAACAGGCGCTGCAAATGTACAGGGATATCTATGGTCCACAAACAGCACATCCTGACATCGCCCAATCATTCAACAATCTAGGAAAAGCTTGGCAACATCTGGGTAATTACAGGAAAGCAATCAACTACTATGAACAGGCACTGCAGATTTACAGGAGTATCTATGGTCAGGCTACAGCACATCCTGACATTGCAATGGTACTCAACAACATTGCAAAAGCCTGGGGTGATCTGGGTGACTACGGAAAAACTATCAGCTACTATGAACAGGCACTACAGATTTACAGGAGTATCTATGGTCAGGCTACAGCACATCCTGGCATTGCAAAAGTACTCAACAACATTGGGGGAGCCTGGGGTGATCTAGGCGACTACAGGAAAGCACTCAGCTACTATGAACAGGCACTACAGATGATGAAGAGCATCTATGGTCAGTGTAAAGCACATCCTGACATTGCTGTCTCTCTTAGCAACATCGGGACAATTTTCTTGAAACATTTAGTTGATTATAAAAAAGCTATCAGCTATTTCGATAAAGCAGTGCACATATTCAGAGGACTATATGGACAGAGTACAGCTCATCGTGACATTGCTACATTACTGAACAACATCGGTATAGCTTGGGATAAGCTGGGTGAACACAGGAGAGCAGTTAGCTACTATGAACAGGCACTACAGATGAGAAGGAGTGTCTATGGTCTGAGTACTGCACATCCTGGCATTGTCACATCACTTTGCAACCTAGGGTTAGCCTGGCAAAATCTAGGCTATTACATGAAGGCAATCAGCTACCATGAGCAGGCACTTGAAATGTCAAGAAATGTCTATGGTCAGACTAAAGCACATCCTATGGTTGCCATACTACTAAATAACCTGGGTGGAGCCTGGGGTGATCTGGGCAAACACAGGAGAGCAGTTAGACACCACGAACAGGCACTACAGATGAGAAGGAGTATTTATGGTCCGCACACAGCACATCCTGACATTGCCACATCACTCAACAACTTGGGAATGGTTTTGTATGATCTCGGTGATTTCAGGGCAGCTAACAGAACCCTCCTAGAAGCCTTGACAATGGTAAAGAAAATCCATCATCATGACCAAAATCACCCAATGATAAAAGGAATTGAAAGGAACCTTGCCCAAACCAATGTATATTTCTGTAAAGACACATGAGAAGCTTCTTATGTTTAATCCAAAAGTTCTGAATTCAATTTTGGTTCTGTCATATATAAATCGACATGAGATATATTAAAACTTAAAGGTTGCCTTACCAAAGATGTAAACAGAAATTTGCTACATGCCCTTAAGTACTATTGTGTTGAATTTTGTAAATTGTAGAAATGTAAATGTGCCTGTCATGGACATACTAGACATTAAAGAACATCATTGAGTCGGAAAATTGTTTGTATATATCTTTTATTTGCCATTAAAAATACACCGGCCAAATCAACCAAATGACGAATCTGATTGCTTTTTTTTGCAAAGTGAAAAAATACAGTGGGATGGCATTTTTGGTACAAATATGAAATATACCATTTGATAATATAAAATGCATGATTGTTCATGAGCACTAGAAACATGTCTAATCTGTAGAAAAGCTTACTATCTATAAAATATATAGATATCCATGTATGTAAAATATAATATATAAGCATGGTATATGCTACAAAAATACAGAATGCAACAGTAATCTACTTTTAAGAAATCAGCAAATAACAGACCAGACCAAACATTCTCAAAAAAATTTGACCATCAAACAATTTGTCTAAAAAGAGGATTTTGAACTGGAATGCTTGCCTCTACAAATATCCTAAACTGGAGGCATGGAATTGGAATGACCTGAACTTGTACACTCCTACAATGTATGTCGAAATTTGAGACTACTTTTCTTTGGTTGCTTTGCCAAATTGAATGTACAGCTTAAACTTTCAATGCTGTATTGCAACAGAGCATGCAGAAACCATGCAGAAACCAAATTACACGTCTGGAAATGCCGCGCATTTTCATAGGAAATGAACTTAACTAGTAGGCATCATTTGTAGTTCTTGGGAAAATGACAGCAAAGAGACTGGTATTCGACCAGTTTCGACTTTGTCTTTTTCAAGAATCAAGAACTTAACTTCTAGTAGGGTTTCAATAAATAGCTTATAATAAAACTCTGCCAAATTGAATGTACAGCTTAGAATTTCAATACTATTGCAACAGAACATCCTGAAACCAACGTCAGTGCATGTCGTGCAGTTTGTCCACGTACTTGAACAGTTTCCCCGCATCTTTCTCTCCGGTCTGGATCATCAGCTTCAGCGCATGCGCCATGTCCATTGAACCCCAAAAATCGTTCACCCAGTCATACTCCAGCCATCTGCAGCAATATAGAAAAACAGTCATCAGCGATCTGCAACATTGATTAGCCACCAATTGTCAATGTCAACCATCTGCAATTTCAACCATCTGCAACACCAACCATCTACAACATCTACCATCCACAACACAAACCATCTGCAATATCATCAACAATCTGCAACATCAACCATCTGCAACATTATCTGTATCTATATAGCCGGTATAACCGCCATTAGGCGTAACACACCAGCTTCGCAGGCACGCGGCGCGGCAGCAGCTGGTCATATTACACCGAACGGTCTGTTACACCTAGTCTTTGCATATCTGACTGTAACCGTTCTTTACAGCTACTAAGTGAGGAAGCTCCTACAGTACTTGATGACAACGAGTTCCATTCTACTGTGGTTCTCGGGAAATACGAATTTTTGAACATATCAATCCTTGGCTGATGACTCTGGTACTTAAAAGCATGACTATTTCTAGTCCTCTTCTGAGCTAGCATTAGATACTTATCAGTCGGTACGTCCACAAGTTTATTAGTCATCTTGTACAATGTATAATCATCCACAACACCGACCATCTGCGGGATCAACCATCTGCAACACCAACCATCTGTAACATCAACCATCTGTAACATCAACCATCTGTAACATCAACCATCTGCAACATCAACCATCTGTAACATCAACCATCTGTAACATCAACCATCTGCAACATCAACCATCTGTAACATCAACCATCTGTAACATCAACCATCTGCAACATCAACCATCTGCAACATCAACCATCTGTAACATCAACCATCTGTAACATCAACCATCTGCAACATCAACCATCTGCAACATCAACCATCTGTAACATCAACCATCTGTAACATCAACCATCTGTAACATCAACCATCTGCAACATCAACCATCTGTAACATCAACCATCTGCAACATCAACCATCAATCAGACATTAAGGAACAAACCAAGTCTAAAACTCTAAACTATCATTCTTAAAAAGAGGCTTAGAAAAGAAAGCCCGGCTCAAGGATATTACTCAATCAAAGAAAAGACATGATGAGAGATGTTGGAGCAATGTTTACAAGAAAACAAGTGAGGTCATGTGGCGCAACGATAGAGCATTCGACTCAGAACCAAGAGGTCCCGAGTTCGAATTCTGTCATGTCACCGATCTTGTGCCCTTGGGAAAGGCACTTTACACAACTTTCCTCACTCTACCCAGGTGTAAATGGATACCTGACTTTGGTTGAGGAAAGTTGCATGGAGGTCACCTGCTGGCGCCGAATGGCAGCCGCCCAGACCCTTGCGACAGTTCCACAAAATGCAAGTGTGGATAAGATATGTATATGTTGTGTATTATGTGAAACCTGTAAACCCTGCATCAATTCAGTGCTAGAAAGGCTGCCATTGCGGGTAATTTCTGACCAATAAAAACCAACCAAAAAAAAGGTGAAAGTTAGCCATACTCCTTGCCAGGTGCAGAGGTATCCTCGTTGTCGACCGCCCGGGTGGGTTGGGGACACCCCATGTGGCTGTACTGACCCATCCTGGGGGGCAGCAGGGTGTTGCCCCATGGGTTGTCTTCGTGGAGCCTCTCCGCCTGAAGCCTCTCCACTATCCTGGAACACACAAGTCAGCAGGTGTTACTAATACGGTCAAACCTGAACTACTCTACATGACGACCAATCGGCTAACATTATGCTGTACTATAGTCTCTACCAGACTAACCGCGTCGGCTATAGAGAGAACATTTGCCGGGGGACTTTGGCCATGATGGATAACATTCCCATCCGCAGGGTTGCAATATTGAACCCTATCTCCATAGCCGACCCCCTTCATACAGTTGACTCTATTTGGCCAATTTCTACTATTTTCCCAGCGACCCATGGAGACTGGTAGAGTCTACTGCTGTACTATCTTATAGTCCAAAAGGTGTTAAACGCTTTGTGCTACAGCAGGGACTAGTACTGATACATTCAAACCTGTTCTTTTGACTCTGCATAAGAACCACCTAAATAAAAGGCTCAAACAAACAAACAAACCTGTCGCACACGTGGCACTCGAAGCCGTTGATGAAGTTGGGCTCCTCCATACTGCCGGGCCCCCACGGTCTCCGCTCCATCTCTTCCACCAGCAGCCTGATGGTGAAGGAAAGTAAAAAAGACTACTTTGATGCAGTTTAACTCACTGGAGAACTACATGTATACAGTGTTTGAAATACCCACCTGCAGTCTGCAATTTGCAGAACGATCTTCAAGACTGCAGAAGAAAAATTAAACAATCTGCAAATTTGCCGAATGAAAAAAATCAGGCTCAAGATTGAATGGTTCTCAATTAAGCAAACTAGCGGCACTGTAAATAAACTGAAACCTGAAAATTTAACGTAGAGACTAAAGAATTACAGCAATGTTGCAAAGCTAGATATGATGTAAATAAGTAGGCATTATTAGGTTGAAAAGGATGTAGAAGCTTGTATTTGCAGAAAATATTTTCGAATTGCAGAATAAAATTTTGGGCAATAATGTGGAACACTGGAAAAAAGTATTTCTACCACTGATGTATATATATATTATTCTTCTACTTGTCATGACAGAGAAGACAGACGCTATGTATTTACAGGTTCACTACTGGGGAAATTCCCCTAGCTCTATTCGACAAACACAATTAACAGTGGACCGCAGCTTAATGTCCCGTCTTAAGTACTGTTACCCTTTCCGATTGCATGCATGTCAGGTGAGCGACACAGTCGGAATCGAACAGACTGCTTCTTGGTCCAAAGGCACAAGCACGTCGCCAGAACGTAATGCGTATACAGCAATTAGCCTGCTATTTAAACCTATCATAACTGCCGAATCTCTTTTGTTCTCTTTGGTCAACGTTGCATCAGAGTAACAGCCGTTGCACAAGATATGTCTTTGGACACAATTAAGTCAAGTCATACATTCATTCTTCCCCCGCACCATCCCCGAGTGGAACGCCCTGCCTGGCGCGGTTGTTACGGCTCCCACCGTTGAGTCATACCGCGCCAGGCTGGAGGCCTGCCCGCCTTAGCCTGGGACCTCCTCCCCCCCTACTTTGCCCCTCGCGGGGTTATCTGGGGGTCAAACAAGTTGAAGTTGAAGTCTAAATGAACCTATATGCGAGACATTAATCTTAAATACGCGAACACGACCTTAAACCCAAGTTTTCGCTTACGTCCGGCGACGTGCTAAAGGCACAGGGGCTGATAACTACTGGACTACACATGTAACCTGTTGGTGATCCCGTTCGGCTGCCGGTACTGGACTACACACATTACCTGTTGGTGATCCCGTCTGGCCGCCGGTTCTCCAGAAACTTCTGGTACTCATCATCATTCTGGTCCAGGAAGTTGATGTAGTCCGCCAGCTCCTTGGGAGAGGCGAAGTCGTCCTTGAGGATGATGCTGTGGTCGTTTGGCGTCCAGTCTTTGGCAGCCTGGAAGTGGCAGAAGGTGGTCTCGTGGGTTAGGATGATTTAATTCAGGGTCGGACAAGTCCATTTGCCTTCGTAAAACTGCTGATTCAGAGGCAAGTGGATGTCCTCCTATATATACTTGCAGTACCAGATCAGGCTAGTGCAATTTTTTAGATGCCCTACACTGAAACAATCAAGACATTGGGCACCACATGTACAGCGAGCTGTTTGGTAAGTCCAGGCTTTGCAGCATGAAGGTGGTAAGGGTCAGTCTTGTGTATCTCACTGCATTTATCTCAAAAAGAGAAGGGGTCCATCCTCATATGAATGGATCAACCTTACAGCCTAAACTAATGCAGTTTGTACCTCAGGCAATCTGTAATTCCTAGAGGCGGTTCACCAGTTATGGCAAACAAACAAACAAACGAACGAACCTCGGAGCCCCAGTAGATGGGCACGACACCCAGGTGCAGCGGGCGGAAGAGCTTCTCCGTCATGTAGTCCCTGCAGAGGCCGTTCTCGAAGGCGATGTGGAACTTGTACTTGGAAATGATGCCGAGGAACCCGTCCTCCTCCATGGTCAAGGTGTTCACCAGCTCATCTGGGAGGTCCTTGTTGTGGATGCACTTTCCCAGGGAGTCCACCTTCACGTGCTTCATCAGCTCCTGCACGTAGCTGGGGTAAAGGGTTAAAGGTTAAAGTTCCGCACTGTCATGTGAAAAGTCAAAGGTCACTGAAGAAACTTCAAATTTCCCAGGGAGTCCACTTTCACATACTTCATCAGCTCCTGCACATAGCTGGGGTACAGGGTTAAAGGTTAAAGTTCCACACTGTCATGTGAAAAGTAAAAGGTCACTGAAGAAAGGGAGTCCACTTTCACATACTTCATCAGCTCCTGCACATAGCTGCGGTACAGGGTTAAAGGTTCAAGTTCCACACTGTCATGTGAAAAGTCAAAGGTCACTGAAGAAACTTCAAATTTCCCAGGGAGTCCACTTTCACATACTTCATCAGCTCCTGCACATAGCTGGGGTACAGGGTTAAAGGTTAAAGTTCCACACTGTCATGTGAAAAGTCAAAGGTCACTGAAGAAAGGGAGTCCACTTTCACGTACTTCATCAGCTCCTGCACATAGCTGGGGTACAGGGTTAAAGGTTAAAGTTCCACACTGTCATGTGAAAAGTCAAAGGTCACTGAAGAAAGGGAGTCCACTTTCACATACATGTACTTCATCAGCTCCTGCACATAGCTGGGGTACAGGGTTAAAGGTTCAAGTTCCACACTGTCATGTGAAAAGTCAAAGGTCACTGAAGAAACTTTAAATTTCCCAGGGAGTCCACATACTTCATTAACTCCTGCACATACATGACCCATACATGTAGCTTAGGTACAGGGTAAAGGTTAAAGTTGAACAGTTCTGGTTAAAAGTTCAAGTTTCATAGGTCAAAGGTCGTTGTGAATTCACTTTTAGTGCACAAAAAGTGCATCAGAAGCATACAGCCTACTATGGAGGCCGGCTGTACAAATGATCCAGCACAAAAAGAAGTCATCAGCAAAAAGTGTATCATAAGCCAAAATAAAAGGCCCAAAGAGCCTGCTATGGAGGCTAGGGTTTGGTCCTGCCAAAACCAAAA
This sequence comes from Branchiostoma lanceolatum, assembly GCF_035083965.1. Taxonomy (NCBI): domain Eukaryota; kingdom Metazoa; phylum Chordata; class Leptocardii; order Amphioxiformes; family Branchiostomatidae; genus Branchiostoma; species Branchiostoma lanceolatum. The sequence goes on along the minus strand of NC_089735.1, from coordinate 769,232 downwards.
ACAACATCTGCAACAAAGTCTTTTCTCTACTGGTGCTCAAAATCATACAACACTCTTCCATATCATATCAGATCGTCTGTACCATCCACATTCAAAATACACATCAAAGACAGACTAAAAACGGACACAAACATTATGAACTGGTAGCAAATTGAAATTGATGTAAATATGTATATATTATGTAATGTTATGTGTATGTGTTCCAATGTAATCTGTATGTTATGTGACTCCAAGAAGAGTAGTGAAGTATATACACTTGTGTTATCACTAATGGAGTCGTTTTACCAATAAACAATAAACCAATGATCCTGACCTGTCCCTGTCTGACGGGACACCGCAGTGGCTCTGGATGTACGCCACCGGGGCGAGGCCTGCCGTCTCCCTCAGCAGGTTCTTCTCCCGCAGCGGCACCGGCGCCCGATCGGTCAGGTACGCCAGCGAAGGCAGGTGCTGGGGAGAGTTCATTAACACACAGTCAGGGGCTGGTTACACTAATTAGGAGTTGACATATACTAGGGAAAATTCATTAACACACAATCGGGGTACTAGGGAAAATTCATTAACACACAATCTGGAACTGATCAAACAAATCAGGAGTTGACATATTCTGGGGAAAATACATTAATATACCATCTGGGGATGACATATCTGGGAAATTCCATTAACACTACACAAGCAGGGGCTGACTAATTGGGAAAATTCCTTTATGACATTGAAGACTACAACTAAACATGTGTCCTCAATTACACTATTGATATAAAGTGGCCAACCCTTATAATGCTTTATTTTGAGGAGCACACTACAAAAGGGGCCTTGGTAAGAATTCAATGTCACGGTGACGCAGTGGTAGGCAAAAGACAGTATTATTATCAATCATAAATTATAATCTGATCTCCTTACGACTCATTTGCCTACCAGTCGCTGGATAACTGGATGTAATAAAAAACAGCGAACGCTCGTATGCCTTTTGATTCTATAAAAAAGATTTAAAAAATGAAAATTCATTTATTGTGTTATTCTTACCTGTAAGGTCAGCGGGTAGTCCGACTCGCGGCGAAACGTCGCCGTGTGGTTGAACAGCTCCAGCATGGGCTGATGGGACAGGATGTAGTTGTTCATCGGCGACTCCTCGTGGAGGAGAGCCCACTCATGATGCGGTTGCCTTGGCAACGGCGTCTCATACGGCCTGAAGTCAGTCCCGTAGAAGATGAACCCTCTCGTTCGCGGGTCGTTTTTCCTTTTCTTCACCGTGGTAGTGACACACGACCCAACGCTGCAATGGATGGTCGCCATGTTGTCTCCGCTGAAATGTGGGAAGAGGTTTTTGTTCCACCAGACGATGATGGGGAGCTCGCTGTGGTTGAAGGAGGAGGAGGAGGAGAACCTGGAGTTGGCCGGTTGCCCGTAGTTGGTGTGAACAGAGTCAGGCTGGTAGGCTGGGTTCTCATAGTCGTCTGCTAGCACCAGAAACTGCACAGAAATCAGCAACAAAGTCCCTAGGATGGATAGAAACTTGTGTGTGAACCTGAAACTCCAGTTGGATTGCATATTTGGTGAAAGTTCTGCACAAAAATGCCTCCCTGAGTTGTATGTGTGTTCGCTACTGCACACCCGGAAGTGAACCATATCTAATGTGGTTTCAAGTTCCCATCAGCCACTGCGAATCCAAGATGGCGGCGCCCTTGGCCAGAATTCCGTCCTGTGCAGAAGTAAGTCAGAAATTCCCGATAAATCCGTGTTTCTTTTGCTCAAAGACCGTGAGACTTTAGTTCGATAGTGACCTGATATTCTACCGAAAATATAGGTGGTTTCCGTTATGGTAAAGTTTTGTGTAGTCCCGAGATATGAGCGACCTGAAAAAAAACAAATATCGTCTTATAAGTTATAGAGCCGATTGTCGTCGATGTCAATCAGCATGGACCTGATCTAACGTCCAAATGCTGCTTCAGTCAGCTTCTATAACCTGTGTGTACCTACTACCTATGTATCAGCAGCACGTCCTGTAGCCTTGAATACTGTCATACATGTGTGTAGAAGTGGTGAGAGGATAATTTATAGGGCATTGTGGGGAGGGGGGCTGGTGCTTGAATGGTTTAGTCCAGATTCGTTTTACGAGTGAAGTAGAGTCTTCGGGCAGGTAGGAACTGTAGCAGCCCAGTTTGGTACTCTCTTAATCAGCTTCGACATGAAGGTCATGTTTTTGGTGTCGTTTGTGTCTCTGAGAAGCAGTGGAGGGACCTTAATGAGTACTTGGAGGTCAAGTTTGATGTAGAAATCTAGAAAGAAACATGCACCATAAACCAAGGCCCGCATGAACTAGTGTAACAGGGACTATCAGTAACAGTTTGGTTTGGTTTGGTTTGGTTTATTCGCACATATTAAAATCAATTTTACATAATACAACAAAACAAAAACATGTGCTGGGGGAAGAAAAAAAGCCATAGTGGCTTATACAAGGTCTTCCCCCATCTAAATTAACAAAAATAACATAAATCTAACATTCATAATATAATTATAGTAGTAAATAATAACAATAACAAATCAGACAATAATAATACTAACAAAATACTAACAGAATAGTAATTGGTTGCATATAAAAAATTATATATCAAATCAAAGCATATTTCGATAACGAAATGATGGAGATTACAGAGTCCATCGCAGTTAGCAAAATAACAATAATGTAATAATCTATAACATAACTGTAGTAATAAGTGATAACAATATCATATCAAATCATACGATAATAATAGTAACAAATGATGACAATATAATAATTGATTGCATACAAAAATAAGAATTAGATATCAAATCATAGCATAACTCAATACTGAAATAATTTAGCTTAACACAAAGTCTATCGCAATTAACAAAACATAGCAAATAAGTGTAAGGTGAAAAAGAAAAATGAAATTCAACTTAGAGGGCTGGGGCATGAAAGTATGTGGTTTTTGAGATTTCGTTTGAAGCTATTTAGGGATGTAATATTTTTCAGGTGTAGAGGGAGGTTATTCCAATTTATCACACATTTGTATTTTATACTATTTTGGGCTAGGCTTGTTCGAACTAGGGGGATATGCAGTTGGTCTCTCTGTCGAGTTTGGTGAGCGTGATATTGGGAATTCATAACTAGGAAGCTATCAAACGTATCTGGTAGAGAATTACTGAGAAATTTGAATGTAAAAATATTGAGTTGAAGTCCATTGTAACAGTAATAGCACCCCACCAACTGCTCAGCCTATGGGCTCGAGAGACTCGCGACCTTTTACTAGTTTTAGCCCAGTGGTTTAAAGTGCATGTGAGGTCGTGATCCGGAGCCCGCGGTCGGCGCAGGTTCGAGTCCCAGGGCCGACAGTTTATGTTACTCTCTTCCTTTGTTTCACTAGTACCGGGGCAGCAGGATAACCCATTCGTAATTCCGAGAACACATGTGCAGTGTCAAAGGTGAACTCCCCTGGCTTGTAAACAAGAACAATGCCCAGACAGGTTTTGTTTACGTCTCGGGCCACCACCTTTAACACTGCACATGCGTGGTCGAATTCGAATGGGCTTATTGCAACATATATCATATGTTTGTTTTGTTTGCCTACCGGGTTATCCGCCTCAGGCTGATAGACGTAGCACACCAGGTTTGCACTTAAGTTTACAAGCTGTATATGATCTGAGACAGATTTATTTGAAAAGCAACAGTGGGCAGTGAGTGTGTGTGTGGAACACATTGTTTACTAGGGAAATCGTGACATCCCCTGCAAAATAAGAGCGTCTAATTTTCTCAGTATAGCTACTACATATTGTCCAGCTGATAGCCCAACATGATACCAGAGTAAAACTAAAACTCCTAAAAGACCTCGCACCGGAAAAGACCTCTACTCTTTTTGATAAGTGTGATGGGTTCTTTTACATGCTCAATGTGTGACTCTTCTCAAACAAGGAACCTCAATTTAACGTTCGATCTGAGGGACGTCCCCAACCGAAGCTAGGTACTCATTTTCACCTTAGTGAAGTGAGAAAATTTGTGTACAGTGCCTTTCCCAAGGGGGCAACATCAGCGGGACAAGTCAGGGAACCCCGGACTGGAACCCAGGACCACCGGGTCTGGGCCAGCCAAACACCAATTTGAATGTAATCTGAACTTGTCTCTGTTCCAGTTGCTGAGAGTCCTCGTCAGTCAAAGAGCCTCCAGCAGGCTCCTGCACGCAACGGCAGCGTGTCCAAAGGCACAGGCCGGCAAGTACAAGATCAGCAAAGATGGGAACAAGCCGCTGACCTACGAGATGGCCAACCCGCCGCACTTCATCGGAGTCAGGAAGTCATGGAACTCCTGGCATACCAGTAAGGCTATTACATTTTGTATATCATCATCATCATGTCGGGCGGGCTACCCACACTAAGTCAACCCTCTTCCTCCAGTCGCTACGGTCCGCCATTAAGTGCTCTACATTTTGTAAATACAAATATGATATATCTAATAATAGCTAGCATGGGTCAGTGAGTGTTATCCTATTTAGTTCCAGGCTCTACCTTCATCAAACAGTGGTGCTGCTTACCTAAACTGTCAACTTAATGGCAATATGAAATTTTACATATGCCAGGAGTTCAGGTCCAGACTTATAAATCCAAACCTGAACCCCTGGACTTGAATCCGGACCTGACCATGTGTTTAGGTATGCAGCACTACTGAACGGTCTGAGATTACTGCCATTCATCAAGTCGTCTGGAATAACTGTATGCTGGATTCTGGCCAGGCACGCTGATTGGTCCCTTCTGTCAGAGCTCCACAGGGAAGCCTTGAACTAAAAAGGATGACACTTTAGCTATGTAGTAGCCATTAATTATTTGTAGACCTGGCTATTTTCTACTATAAACTGACTAAAGGAAACTACATGCTAATTATCAGTAGAGCACGCGGCTGTCAAACAATGGGTCCCGGGATCTAATCCCAGGTGTGCCCAGAGACATGTCCGAACTTGCGCCCCGACGTTGTGCCCTTGGGAAAGGCACTTAACACGACTTTCCTCACTTCACTCAGGTGTAAATGAGTACCTAGCTCATCTAGGGTTAGGGACGTCCCTCGGATAGGACGTTAAATGGAGGTCCCGTGTTTGGGGAGAGCAACACCCCGCGCACGTTAAAGAACCCACCACACCTTTCGAAAAAGAGTAGGGGCATGCCCCGGTGTGCGATGGTCCAAATCTTACAGTCCGGTCTGGGATGACATCTTGAAAAGGTGATAGTTCACCTGTTATGTCAATCCTTCCACAAAATGTGGTAAATCAAAGTAAATAAATAAATAAATAAATTATAAGCTATTCTATTCTATGTGGATGAAGGTTAGCCATTCAGGTTATGAGATATGCAAGAAAATAGTTACTCAAGCAACTTACAAATTGTTTTTTTTTGCATGTAGAACATATGATAAGTTATCCTTTGTTGTATCCTATCCATATTTGCTATGATTTTGTAAAGTTTCCCTCGGAAATCAGTTACTGAGTTAGCTGATAGGACCACCCTTAAGATTCAGTCAATAACTTAACATGCATGCATTATGCATTAAGAGAAAAAAGGTATACTAGTAGTACTGTCTTGTGATTACAATGTGTATGAAACATGTTCTCTTTAGGATCCTTACATCTGCTTGGATGGATATGGAATCAGAAATTAACTCTCCCGTTTTGTTTTGATTATGGATGTATCAGTTTTACACATGTGATCATCTTCAGTAGTTTTTATCTTTGTAGGAGGTGCATGATTGTCATCTTCAATGCACTAGTAGTTGGCAAAAGAGCTGAGGAGAAATCTAAAGTTATATGACATAGTCCTTAATTGTCCCTCCATTCATCCCTCCAACCCATAGCTGTTATTGTCGCTAGAATCAACTGTATAATGAAACCTTCAAGTTGATACAAATGTAAGCAAATAAACATCTTGTTTGTCAACGTCTCCTAGGTAACCTGTGGGAGCAGCCCGGCGCAGCAGATCGTACGTTCGAGGACATGTTTGTCCGAAAGTTTCTCCAGGGAACCTTCCACAACTGCCTGGCCGACGAGATCATCATCAAGCGGCGACACAACACGGTCTACGTGGCCCTCCTCCTTCTGAGGAAACTGGACCCTCAGAAGTACTACTTCCTCCTGGGGTACACAGAGACTCTCCTGTCTCACTTCTTAAAGTGTGTCGTCAAGTTGGAAGTCAGCGTGGTGCCAAGAAAGGTCGTCTACAAGTATATCTGAAGCATTCTTAAGTACGGAGTATTCAAGTTGGTAGTGTTGGAAGACGTTGATCTGTGAGCTAGCAGATATCTATAGGGATGTATAGATTGAAGTCAGCGTGGTACCAAGGAAGGTCGTCTACAAGTATATCTGAACTATTCTTAAGGACGGACAAACAAACAAGACGGAGTCTTCAAGTTGGTAGAGTTGGAAGACGTTGATCTGTGGACTAGCAGATATCTATAGAAAGTCTGTTGTAGAAACAAATGGCACTGAACAGTGCCACTGTTTTAGTTGAGAATAAAGTGGATTGAGTGAAAAGTTCATGACTTTGCGTTTATTCTTTATTGATACCACCATCTCACAAGATGGAAGGATGCCTATAATACTACAAGTTCATAGAAGCCAGTATTACTATTGAAATGGACTCAACTAGAGCTGTGTACCAGTACCGATACAGTACCAGGTACAATCAATTAGGTACAGGTCCAAAATACCTGAACCCTGCTGTACCCTGAACAGGTACTAATCAGGTCAAGCCTGGCTCAGGGAATGGCCACTTTGACACATAAAATTACTATGAAATTACCATGGCAGTGCACTAAAGCCACATCTATACTATACTCCGATCCAGCACATAAAACACATTTAGAGGATTAAAAGGAACATTAAACCCCCCTTGTATCCCTTATAAAGTTATATAACAACAGAAATATGGAGGAAACTTGCTGCCCCACATGAACATTTTATGTGCCACTATGGCACAAAAAGGACCAAAAAACTACTTATTCTGACACTACTTCTACCGCAGTACTAGCTTCTCTTCTGTATATGTACATAATCATTACATACAAATATCTTCATACATCTCTTCAACCTTCAAGTTATTTCTAACAGTGTTTACAAACAGGCATTCTCTCTGAGCTGTGCAATAGTTAGGATGTACACAGTACGCCGCTCATACTTGTACTAGTACAATGTACATGTTTTTACTCCTGTATGCATCTTTACTGACTGAATGCAGCCAGAGGTTGTTTCCACAACTACCTGAGCTGCAGAACACAGTGGATCATCATCATATGTATCTTTACATACAGTATGTCTTGGTAGGGCAAATCTATCAACTGTTCTGTACCCACACTCCCCACACATGTAGGATTTTTTCTCCAGTGTGTTTACCCATGTGCAGTGGTCAATTATCCCATGTACACACCCATAACACCCGCCTATAAAAGGGCACAAGGCGGCCTTCAGTTGCCAATGACACACTTGGAATACAGAAGACGAGCCTTTTCGTCCTCTGGGGCTGCACTTTGGAACACACTACCACAACATCTCAAATCAGCCAGATCACTTCCACTTTTCAAACAACTATATGATGTCCACTGCCTTTCTGCCAAACATTGATATGCAAATTCCGTTCTAGTCCTTTTTTTACGTTATTCCATTGTTTTTCTATATTACATTTTGTTATATTTATGTTTTATTCATTTTGTTATTTGAAATCAGTTGTAATAAGTTAGTATTTCCAAGCATTTAGTTAAGTTTACTTTATATTATTATTCAATTACAATTTGTGTTACTTTTGTTATCTTATGTATCTAAGTTTGAATGTGGGGATTTGCCCCCCAGGGCACATTGAAAAACGCCATCACAGGCGATATGTTACCCCTGGATAAATAAAAATAAACAAACAACAAACAAACTGAAGTTACAGTTGTGGGGCTTTTGCATGTACATTGTACCATCTTGCTGTGTTTGGTCAGGTTTGACTGGTTATCCGTGTCTTGGTAGGGCAAATCTGTCAACTGTTCTGTACCCACACTCCCCACACATGTAGGGTTTTTTCTCCAGGGTGTTTACTAGTAGCCTTGTGCAGTGGTCACACTGAAGTTACACTTGTGGGGCTTTTGCATGAACCATCTTGATGTGCTTGGTGAGGTTAGACTGGTTATCCGTGTTGTATTCACACTCCTCACAGCTGTACGGTTTCACACCGGTGTGTAGGACCATGTGCCTGTCCAAGTCTGCTTTCCTGGCCGTTCTGTAGCCACACATGTGACACTGGTGGTGGTTCTCTCCTGTATGTTTCTTTATGTGCTTTTTCAGGCTGGACCTGTCAGCTGTCCTGTATCCGCACTCAAAGCACAGGTAGGGTTTCACACCAGTGTGTTTCGCCATGTGTGCATCCAAGTCCCGTTTTCTAACTGTGCTGTAGTCACACAGGTCACACTGGTGAGGCCTCTCTCCTGTATGTGTCTTCCTATGACTGGCTAGGTGAGATTTGTAACCTGTTCTGAACCCGCACTCTACACACATGTAGGGCTTCTCACCCGTGTGTTTTACCTTGTGCATGCCCAGGCTCCCCTTTATTGCTGTGCAGTAGTCACACTGGTCACACTTGTACGGCTTTTCTCCTTTATGTATCTTAATGTGCTTGGTCAGGTTTGACTTGATATCTGTTCCGTACCCGCATTCCCCACAAATGTGGAGTTTCTCATCGGTGGGTTGATCCATGTGTAAGTCCTTTTGTCTTTTTCTAGCTGTGCAGTAGTCACACTGGTGGTGCTTCTCTCCTGTCTGGCTCTACTTGTGCTGGCAGAGGTTGGACCTATCAGAGATGGTTTCTCACCAGCCTCTTAACAGGCCATCCACGTTGGACTCAACTTGACATCCGCCAATAGCTGTCTTTCTACCCTAGGCCTGTTGTGGAAAACAACAAATGTAAGAAAAAAAGCCTTGCATACAATTTTTGTCCTTCCATCCATGAAAATGCAGTTACTCTGTTAACTGAAGTCTATAAATAAATAAATAAGTTGACATAAAATTCTCACCGGAAATGGAAAAGATCCAGTTTTAAGAGAAATGGCAAAAATTACACTCTTTTCTGAAATAGGCCATCAAGCCTGCTAAGAAATTTTGCAACAGCCACCCCGGAATAAGCTAGTTCGGAGTTGTTCCTACGCATGTGCAGTTTCAAAGGTGAAGGCCCCCCAGACGTGAACAAAACCCGACGGGGCGTTGTTATGCAAATCAAGACAATGTCGAGACGAGCACTGTTTTCAAGCCGAGCACTGTTTTCAAGCCGGGGGCCTTCACCTTTGACACTGCACATGCATAGTAGCAACTCCAAACTAGCTTATTAGGGCCTAGCAAACCAACTCGGGGGGAATACATAATTTAGTAACACAGTCATATGGGGGTATGTTGGCCATGGAGTAGAGGAGCCGGGCTGTGTAGGCAATGGAAACAGTCGACATTCAGACTATAGCTAAATTATTCCCAAATGGAATGCCCTCTGGTATCAAATCTTGGTTGGCGAAATCCGGTGTTACTCTAATCTCCCAAATAAACATACCCCCCGGAATAAACATACCCCCCAGACAAATCTTCAAAATCTAATAAACGTACCCCCCGGAATAAACATACCCCCTGGAAAATGACCAAATTGACACATAAACTGTGTCCATGCTAGTGATGCTACTAATCTGTCCTCGGGAAAGGAGATGATAAGCAGGTAGGTTCTTTTTATTTGTTTATGCCTGATTTACTTATTGAGATTTACCACATTTGTGGAAAGATTGACATAAGAGGTGACTATCACGTTTTCAAGATGTCAACCCTGACTAGACTGTAAGGTTTGATACACTCACACTGGGAAGGACCCCTACTCTTTGTAACACTTAAATGTATAGTATGCAAAATTTTTGGAAAAATTGGGCATAGGTTCCCCGCTATGACCCCTAACCGGGGGCCAACCATGCTTTCAATTTTCAACAAGTGAAAATGTACATGATACATGCATTTTCTACTTGGAAATTGAAGCAAGTGTTCTAGGAAAATTGTATAAAGTGACATCATCAAACACAAGTAGTCGCCAAACTTCTCAGTTCCCTTCACACCTTCAGAGTCTACTCCTTTTTCAGATATTTATCAACATCTAGAACTTGAACAGAAAATCACAATATCCTGAATATATGCTCAGTGAAAGTATTATTTATTTGTAAAAGCCATACAGAAAAGGAGGAACTTGCCATTTATTGTGTCATGCATTGCATATAGAACAAAACCACATTATTATATATTGTTAAGAATACTATCATATATTGTCCTTGGTTCAGTGTTGTTGCAATCCAAATAATTTCAAATCCAAAAATTACCCTTGTATGTAGAAAAAAACTTTCATTTTGAGAGACTAAATTGTCAACAAATTTGTTAATTAGATGCCTCAGGCCTGTTCAATGTTGCAACATGGAGGTTTGGTGGCAACAAACCACAGGGTTCTCATGTTACACATCAAAGGGCCTGTGAAAGGGTGAGCCAGACAGTAGTCATGGTAGCGGCACCAACACAGTAAGGGGCGGGGCTTACACCCAAAATTCTTGGAAAGCCTCGGCACTCTCTCTGTAGAGGAGTGATCTTTTTAAAAGCATTTTTATGTGACAATAACGGTGACTAGATTGCAATCTAATTTTGTGTATAGACTTTACTATGGAAACCTATTTTTGTTAAATTGTCATGCACATTTCTGACTGAGGCAAAGGAGTTTTATTTATAGATAAAAAAAAGTTGTTTCCCCTTCTTTGAGGTGAGCTCTTCCTTGCATGAGAAACATTCCCACGGAATATCACTGCCGTGCGTCTTTACTGTGGCGATTTTCGAAGGACTAAATGTACATGTTTGTGGTAGGATTGAAATATTCTAGTACAATTTTAAAGTGATTATACAGTTTCTAATGCTTTTACACAATTTTTACAAGGTGTTGTTTGTAGCTTTTCAAAGTTTTAGGGAAAGGCTGTATTTTAACCTCCTTGATCTCACGTGAGTAATCTTACATGTGTAACGTTACTTGAAACATTGTGTGCCGCTGGCAAATACATGTAATTTGTTTTCTGATCAGCTTGCTTTGGTTTACGATCTAAGCAGAGACTGTCAAACTTGTTCATATGAAAAATACATTTCAAAACTTCAGTGTACCGTCTTATTTTCTCCTAATAACAACGTTACTTTGTAGCGAGATCGACCGATATGTTAGTACCGCCAGGGTTTCACAAATGCCCGGTCATTGTATCGGCGGGGAAATCCACGTCATTTGGTCGAAAAATAGCCATTGAGGAGCAAAAATATCGGGGAAATATAGAAAGAAAACTAAACTTTCGACATAAGGGGGATCTCTGGTAAGCAAAGCCCCGATGGATTTTCAAAAAAACAATAAACGTACCGTCCAAAATAAGAACGTACTGGGTGGATTTTGAGGCTGAAAAAAATAAACGTACCGGTACGTTTATTTGGGAGATGAGAGTAAGTAGATGCTTTCTAATCTTAGCAGGAGTCTGGCCTACTCTAGAATAAACGGTGTGATAATTGGCTTGGTTTTATCAAGGAGGTTCCTCCTTTGTTTTATCTACTTTAATGTGGAAAAATTACGTCTGGTGTCTCAACATAATGTTTGCCCCCCTCCCCACGAACAGCCAACCAGCGTGAACAGATCTACGTAAGTTCCACCCCCCGATATACAAAGTAAGAGCGCAGTTATTTACGGTAACTATGACAATTGACTTTGATATAAAATTCCCACCTCTAAATGACCCTGGACAGGAAAAAAACGACAGTCAAAAAGAGGGCCGGAAAGTCACACCCAAGATGGCGGAAATGCAAACAAACTGAATACTTGACATGTGAAAGGTCACAGTTCAGATAGCATACCTGATTACCCAAATCTAGTCACATGGCTACTCTCATCAGTGCGGGCGCACAACGCTCAAAAACAAGATTTCCAATAAAGTTCAAAGTTCAGTACTGGGTTAATCGCAAGTATCAAGTATTTCTCAAACTCAAACCATAATCACAAAACAAACTGCTATTCTAGAATGACTACTTTTTTTTCCTGAGAAGTTTCTTTAATTTCATCAATAACGAAATGGTTTCTGACTACAAAATATATATCAAAATATATATAAAAATATATATAAAAATGTATATCAAAATATTAAGTTTAAGTTTATTGATTTCGATCATTCATAAATCACTAAAATACATGGCAGCATCCTCAGAAGAGGATGCTGAATTGCGTACATTAGGTAATGTCCAAATATTGGTATGGACATGAATATATCATTTGTTTACACGTGTGCACCTAGCCAAATATTTTGTTTTGTCTGAGATTGTAGTTCATGTCTCAAATCAGCCACATTTCTTTAGCCCATATCGAACGTTCTCAGAATTATTTTCGGCGATACTCAACAGCCTTTCGTCATACATTGACAGTAAAATGGATGTAGTGAAAGGTTCAAGACTTTGTGTGTATCATTTGATATTCATACCACCAGCTGATCCGATTGAAAGATGCAAACCAAACTACTTTTAGATTCATAGAAGTCAGTATAACTATTGAAATTGATTCTATAGCAATGATTTATTTTGCAATAAAACATAACATCCTGTTACACATGATGAGTAACTGCCCCTACTTTGCAAGCAGAGGTAAGTGGAGAAGACCGTGACCTTCTTATCATATTCCCCGTTTTCTGTCCACACTCTCCACTAAGAAACTTCTCCACAAACCTCTGATTGGAAAGAACCTGCCCCCTCCCTACTCTCCAAGCAGAGGTTTGGCCTTGGCTGTTTTATGTCGCCAAGCCATGGTACGTCAAAAACCAACGGGACCCGAACCTCTGCTTGGAGAGTACCCCTTCCCCATGCCAGTATAAACATAATGATAGGGGACTAAAGAGAAAAATAAACCCTGTCTGTACACTTTTAGTACCTTAAAACTCTTACTACAGAAACAGTGAGGAAACTTGCTGCCCCTCATGTACTTTGTATTTAACACTAGTCATTAAAGGGACCAACCAACCAACCCCTATTTCCTATGGGACTACTAGCTTTTCTTCTGTAGATACCATTTCATAAAAGTACTTTTATACATGCCTTCAGTGTGTGAACCACAATATTATTTTCAGACTGTGCACGAGCCACAATAGTCACACTTGTAGTCAGGTGTATGGCTTCTAGCTAACAGGAAGATGCTTGGTCAAATGTTAGTCCAGAAGGTCTTAATGACTAACCAAATGCTAACACTGGTCACACTTGTAGGTGTGGCTTTTCTCCTAGGTGAAATTTCATGTGTCTGGAAAGAGTAGACATAAAATCTGTACTGAACCCACACTCCTTACACATGAATGGCTCCTTAACAGTGTGTTTAGTCATGGTGTGTTTGTCTAAGTGTCCTTTCCATGCCATCATGTAGTCACACTGATCACATTTGTATCTCTCCTTTCTTCTATGTTTCTTCACATGTTCTGATAGGAGAGAGAATTCAGCTGTTCTGTACCCGCACTTCCCACACAGGTAGGGTTTCTCAACAGTGTGTTTAGCCATGTGTGTGTCCAAGTCTCGTTTTCTACCCGTGCCGTAGTCACACTGGTCACACCTGAAGACCTTCTCTCCTGTGTGTATCTTCATATGTTTTGATAGGTGAGACCTGTAGCCTGTCCTGAACCCGCACTCCCCACAAATGTAGGGTTTCTCGCCAGTGTGCTTTACCTTGTGCCTGTCCAACTTCGATTTAGATTCTGCGCAGAAGTCACACTGGTCACACCTGTGGGGCTTGTTTTCCTCATGTATCTTCATATGACGCCATATCTGAGACCTATCAGCTATTCTGTACCCGCACTTTTCACACATGTAGGGTTTCTCACCAGTGTGTTCAACAATGTGTGTGTCAAAGTCCCCTTTTCTAGCTGTGCAGAAGTCACACTTGTCACACTTGTACAGCTTCTGTTTTCTATGTACCATCTTCATGTGATTGGTCAGGTTTGCCCGGTGATTTGTCTTGTATGCACACTCTCCACATAGAAAGGCTTTCTCACCGGTGTGTTTAGCCTTGTGTTTTCTCATGGTCCATTTCCCAACCGCGCGGAAGTCACACTGGTCACATTTGTGCAGCTTGTAGTATGGCTTCCCTTCTCCATGCATTTTCACATGCCTTGATAGGTTAGAGCTTTCAGCTGTCCTGAACCCGCAATCCTCACATATGTAGGGTTTCACACCAGTGTGTTGAAACATGTGTATGTCAAATTCCCTTTTTCTGGATGTGCCGTAGTCACATTGGTCACACTTGTGCGGCTTCTTTTTTGTATGTCGTAACTTGTGCCTCTGCAACTGTGATTTAGATACTGTGCAGAAGTCACACTGGTCACACTTGTGGGGCTCTTTTTGAATTTCAATATGTATCCTCATATGACCCCTTAGCTGAGACCTATCAGCTGTTCTATACCCGCACTTTTCACACATATAGGGTTTTTCTCCGGTGTGTTCAACCATGTGTGTGTCAAAATCACCTTTTCTAGCTGTGCAGAAGGCACACTGGTCACACCTGTATGGTTTCTCTTTCGTATGTACCATCTTGACGTGGTTGGTCAGGTTTGCCACGTGATTTGTCTTGAATGCACACTCTCCACACATGTAGGGTCTCTCACTGGTGTGTTTCTTCACCCTGTGTCTGTCCAAGACCACTTTTGAGGCTGTACAGTAGTCACACTGGTCACACTTGTACGGCTTTTTTGCTGCACGAATCATCTTCTTCTGGGAGGGATTTGACCTATCAGACAGCTTTTCACCAGAGTTTGCCTTGGACTCATCTTGAGACTCATCTTGATATCTTCCTTCATCAGCTCTTCGCTTTCTTGTGACTTCATTCGTCAATGTCTGACTGTTCACCTGCTTGAAAACTTCGGTTGGAGACCCAAGTCTTGCTGCCATATCTACCCTGCTGTTGAAGACATATAACAATGTGAAACATACTTTTCCATTATATCACAAATGTATTGAGTAATTGTCAGTACACTAGTAGAAATAGTTTGCTGTTGCTAATATTCCGTCCTATTTGCCATACATTTTACCTGATGCAGTTGTTATGCGATAAACTTGACTTGACAATGCAAGAAAAATGTCACTGCATTCAATTTTTAAAATGCATAACAAATAAACAATGCAGTAAATGTTAGATTATTGCCTGAAGTTAATGGAGAACTTAGCTCCACATGCCCGAAAAATTGCAAAATATGCACATAATCAAACCAATCCAAGCCTGCATATACTGCTATGTACAGATATTACTAGTTTTCCAAAGCACTAGTAGCCGGGAGGTGAAACTGCTTCGCGTATCCTGACAGGAAAGCTCCTCGGCTCACAACATGCACTTGAAGAAATGTTTACAAGGCGACCCTGCGTCGAACCTGAGAAAAAGGTGGCTGCGGTAAAATCGTATCTGGTGCATGTACAGCAGGCCCTGGAGTCGAGGAGCTAAGCATGTGTGGGCCATGGGAAGTGGGGACAAATTATCTTGCAACCAGGCTGAATTACAGCAGTAAGGTAGGTTGTGAAAATCTCTCCTTTAGTAGGGGCCTTCTGAGCTAATCGCAGTAGAATAAACAATGGAATCTGTTTCCTGCCCCCCTCCCCACACACGGCCGGCGCGGCGGCACTTATAGAGCAACGAAAGTTCCAACGACTGTTCTACTAATTAAGAGCCGCACTATTCACAATAACTACTGCAGTTGTCTTGGCTATCGAATTCTCACCTTTAACTGATCCTGGGCATGAAAAAACGGCAGTATTACTACAAAAAGGTGGACAAAGACACATCGACAGAAATCCAAGATGGCGAATAGGAAGCTGGATTCGGGAATGTCAAAGGTCAAAGCTTTAGTTAAATGGTGCACCTGATTACCTAAATATCACCGAGCAGTGGCGCACATCACAACAAATGTAAATAACAGCTTATGACATTCAATGTTTCTTTCTACACGGTTCTCTGAATTGAAATTGGCTGCATGAAAGTCGTATTTGGATCGTAAAATAACAAATTTGCAAAAGTGCTACCATTCTATGAATGAACACACAGGACAACAGGCTGACCACTCTCTTTAGTTCATTTACAAAATGGCTACATGTATTTCAGAATCATCATTTAATCATTGTTATTTCTGATTAGCCGCTAGCAGCTGTCCTATAACCGCATTCTCCACACAAGTAGGGTTTCTCACCGGTGTGTTTAGCCATGTGTGCGTCCAACTGTCCTTTCCATGCTGCACAGTAATCACACTGGTCACACTTTTAGGGTTTCTCTCCTGTATGTGTCTTCATATGACTGGATAGGGCAGATTCGTAAGCTGTGCTATAGCCACACTCCTCACAAAGGTAGGCTTTCTCACCAGTGTGTTTAGCCAAGTGTGTGTCCAACTGTCCTTTACTTGCTGTGCAGAAGTCACACTGGTCACACTTGTTCGGTTTTTCTCCTGTATGTGTCTTCATATGACATGAAAGGTAAGACCTGTAAGCTGTCCTGTACCCGCACTGTCCACACAGGTAGGGTTTCTCATCATGGTGTTTAGCCTTGTGTGTATCCAAGCACCTTTAACTACCTATGCAATATTCACACTGGTCACACTTGTGTAACAGTTTCTGTCTTGAATGTTTCTTCATATGACTCGATAGGTTATGCTTGTAAGCTGTCCGGAACCTGCACTCTCCACACATGTAAGGTTTCTCACCGGTGTGTTTTGCCTGATGTCTCTC
The DNA here is from genome assembly GCF_035083965.1 of Branchiostoma lanceolatum. Taxonomy (NCBI): domain Eukaryota; kingdom Metazoa; phylum Chordata; class Leptocardii; order Amphioxiformes; family Branchiostomatidae; genus Branchiostoma; species Branchiostoma lanceolatum. The sequence goes on along the minus strand of NC_089735.1, from coordinate 752,442 downwards.
CAAGTTGCATTTCCTTGCTGCGCTGAAGTCACACTGGTCACATTTGAACGGCTTCTCTCCTGTATGTATCTTCATATGTCTTGATAGGTCAGACTTGTAAGCTGTCCTGTACCCACACTCCCCACACATGTAGGGTTTCTCACCAGTGTGTTTTGCCATGTGTGCCTCCAAGCTTTCTTTCCACCCTGTGCAGTAGTCACACTGGTCACACTTGTAGGGTTTCTCTCCTGTATGTGTCTTCATATGACTGGATAGGGCAGATTTGTAAGCTGTGCTGTAGCCACACTCCTCACAAAGGTAGGGTTTCTCACCAGTGTGTTTAGCCAAGTGTGCGTCTAACTGGCCTTTCCTTGCTGCGCAGTAGTCACACTGGTCACACTTGTAGGGTTTTTCATCCGTGTGTTTAACCATGTGAAGATCCAGGTACTCTTTCCGAGCTGCACAATAACTACACTGGTCACACTGGTACGGCTTCTCTCCTGTATGTATCGTCATATGTTTTGATAGGTCATACCTGTTAGCTGTTCTGTACTTGCACTCTGGGCACAAGTAGGGTTTCTCACCTGAGTGTCTAGCCAAGTGGGTATTCAAGTTTCCTTTCGTAACCGTGCAAAAGTCACACTGGTCACACTTGTACAGATTCTCTCCCGTATGTGTCTTCATATGACTGGCGAGGTGAGATTTGTAACCTGTTCTGAAGCCACACTCTCCACACATGTAGGGCTTCTCACCAGTGTGTTTAATCATGTGCATGTCTAGGCCCCATTTCCCTGCTGTACGGTAGTCGCACTGGTCACACTTGTATGGCTTTTTTCCTGTGTGCATCTTAATGTGCTTGTTCAGTTTTGACTTCATACCTGTCCTGTATCCACACTGCAGACACTTGTAGTGTTTCTTACCCATGTGTTTAGCCATGTGCCTGTCCAAGTCCCCTTTCCAAGCTGTGCAGTAGTCACACTGGTCACACTTGTACGGCTTCTCTCCTGTATGTGTCTTCATATGACTGGATAGGGCAGATTTGTAACCTGCCCTGAACCCGCACACCTCACACAAGTAGGGTTTGTCATCAGTACGTGTACGTTTAGCCATGAGTAGGTTCAAGTTGCCTTTACTGTCTACTGTCAGTGCTGTAGTCGCACTGGTCACACTTGTCGGGTTTTCTTCTGCGTGTTCCTTTTTTTCCTGTGTTTCTTTATTTACATTGAAAGGTTGGACCTATCAGATGGTTTCTCACAAGAGTTTGTTAACACATCATCCACGTTGGACTCATCTTGACATCCGTGAATTCCTCTTCAGTTGTTTCCTTCCCGTGACGTCATCCGTTGATAGCGTTGTCTTGCTTCAGTTTGAGACCAATGGCTTACTGCCACATGGACCCTGTTGGGCAAACCATGGGTTAGAAAAAGTCATTGGATACAGTTTTTCTCTGACTCTCATGCCTTTTTATCAAGATGCAGCTGCTATGAGATTCTCCTCACCAGAAGTGAAAAAAGCTCCAGATGCAAGAAAATTCGCAAAATCTACACATTGTCCACTGCACAATAAATAAACCAACTAAAGCCTGCAAAACTTCTTAAGTTATTTCCCACCGTCCATTCTGAAATAGCCTTGATGCCAGACTACAGATGAATAAATCTTGCCCCCCTCCCCACACATGTACACAGCCAAGAATTTATATTATCGTCGAGAATAGATATACGAAAGTTATACTAAGTACGAGCGCAGCTCTCTAAGTAAAGTGCAACTGTCTTGGCTACCAAATTCTCACCTCTAAAGGACCCTGGACAGAGGAAAACGGCAATAAAAGTGAAACAGGGACAGCACATCGGCAAGAATCAAGATGGCGGATAGCATAAAGGTTCTTGACCTAGGTCAAAGGTGACAGTACTACACCATATGTTATACCTGATTACCCAAATCTTATCGCGCTACGGCGCACATCGCCAAAGCCGTAAAGACCAGCTTAAACGTCCATTGCATCTAATTTGGACCAAAAGATATTCTCCCAGTACGTTTCCTTGTGGAAGACGGACTAAATGAACTCCTCTGGTATATCATTCAGTATATTTGGCCAATTTCTACATTTTTCCGGCAACACAAAGAGTACGGCATAACCTAGTTCACGGTTACGCCAAAAATAATTACTCAAGCAACTGGATAAGATTTTGAAACAGTCAGACGTTTCAGACAGTATCCACTGTCTTTCGTCAGTGACTAACGATAGGACTGAGAACCCAGGTTTTATACCAAAACTCTGAATAGATATGTTAATGAGGTAAAGACAATTTAGGATGTCTTGAAGTAGTCTTCAAAAAGAAGATTAATTCAAGACCAAGTTTATGCCAATAGTTCAATTAGCAACTGTTGTTCTAGTACAGTAACTAAATGTTGCTTGTCCGGGGGTGGGGGGTGGGGGGCAGTGCATTATCCCAGGTGCCTGAAAGTTGAACGCGTAGACCCCCTTTCCTGCATGTTGAGGGCGGGGTTGTACATCCTCTCATATATTGCTTCTCTAATTCCCTAATTCAAGCTCAATCCCAATACAGAACAACCCCCAGCATTCTACGGCCTTCCCAAAATCCACAAACCCGGTGTCCCTCTACGACCCATAGTATCCGGTATAGGATCTGTCACTTATAACCTAGCAAGTCATCTGGCTAAGATCTTGGGACCGTTGGTGGGAAAGTCTCAACACCATGTACAGAATAGTGCAGACTTCGTCCAAAAAATCAAAGACATCACTGTAGCAGAAGATGAAATCATCACTTCGTATGATGTGTGCTCGCTTTTCACTTGCATACCCCCTAAGGAGGCAGTATCAGTAGTTAGGGAAGCCTTGGAGGCCGACGACACACTTGCAGATAGAACCAAACTCTCCGTGGACCACATATGTAAACTGCTAGACCTCTGCCTAGGGTGCACTTATTTTACTTACAAACAACAGTTTTTCCAGCAAGTGCACGGCTGTGCTATGGGATCACCGGTATCGCCCATTGTTGTGAACCTGTATATGGAGAAGTTTGAGAACAAAGCCCTCAGTACTTTCAATGGCCCTCCCCCAGCAAACTGGTTTCGCTATGTAGACGACACTTGGTGTAGGCTAAAGAAGAGAGTAGCTGATGACTTCTTTGACCATATTAACCAGGTAGATGACAACATCAAGTTCACACAGGAGTCGTGTCAAAACAACATGCTCCCCTTCTTAGACACCAAAACCATCATAGAGAAGGATGGCAACCTTCAGTTCGAAGTGTACAGGAAACCGACCCACACTGATCAATATCTGGCCTTTGATTCCCATCACCCTTTGGAACACAAACTAGCAGTGATTAAAACTCTCTTCCATCGAGCAGACAATGTCATTACCTCAGACGAAGCAAAAACCGAAGAACACAGACATCTCCGTGTGGCTTTAGCCAAGTGTGGCTACCAAAATTGGACCTTCAACAAGGCCCTCAAACCTTCTGACCAGTCTAAGAAAACACTCAAGTGCAGACCATTGACCAACAGAAACAAAGTCAACATCACCATTCCCTACGTCCAAGGAGTATCGGAAAAACTCAGACGTATCTTCCAAAACTTCAACATTGCCACTAACTTCAAACCTCACTCAACTCTCAGGCAGAAACTAGTCCATCCAAAAGACAGGCCTGAAAAAGGCATCAAAGCCAATGTCGTCTACAAACTGAAATGTGAGGAACCGAACTGCAATAACATGTACATTGGGGAGACAAGTCGACCACTAAAAGAAAGGTACAAGGAACATTGCAGAAAGAGCGCTAACCGCTACTCCTCTGCCATTTACCACCATCTAAAACACAACCAGGGACACTCATTCAATTTCGAATCCACGGACATCCTAGATCGTGAAGAACGCTGGTTCGAACGGGGAATTAGAGAAGCAATATATGAGAGGATGTACAACCCCGCCCTCAACAGGAAAGGGGGTCTACGCGTTCAACTTTCAGGCACCTGGGATAATGCACTGCCCCCCACCCCCGGACAAGCAACATTTAGTTACTGTACTAGAACAACAGTAGCTAATTGAACTATTGGCATAAACTTTGTCTTGAATTAATCTTCTTTTTGAAGACTACTTCAAGACATCCTAAATTGTCTTTACCTCATTAACATATCTATTCAGAGTTTTGGTATAAAACCTGGGTTCTCAGTCCTATCGTTAGTCACTGACGAAAGACAGTGGATACTGTCTGAAACGTCTGACTGTTTCAAAATCTTATCCAGTTGCTTGAGTAATTATTTTTGGCGTATCTTGTTACCTGGATGTCTAACCTTCATCAACGTACCTAGTTCACGGTTGCTACTACGCATGTGCAGTGTCAAAGGTGGAGGCCCCAGAGATGTGAACAAAACCCGTCGGAGCGTAAATGTTGTGCAACTCGAGATAATGTCGAGGCAAGCACAGTTTACAAGCAGGGAGCCCTTCACCTTTGACATTGCACGTGCGTAGTAGCAACCGTGAACTAGCTTATAGACAACTGCTATTGTAGAAATGACCAAGCATGAGACTTTATGCCTCAAGAGTTTGTTATTTCTTGTTCTTTGAATACTTATTCATAAAATAAATATCAAGTATTGAAACGTTCATACAGATGTTGATTCAAAGTATCAATCTATCTCCATAAATGTACATCAAGCCATGTGTTTGAATGTTGTTGCTGCTACATTCTTGGGAAAAATTGACTCAAATCAGCCACATCTCCTCAGTTTATATCTGACAAAGGACATATATCTAAGTGCATCATCATGTGCAATAGAAACAATTTTTCTAATAACATGCGCAATTGCACGTTGGCAAAAATGTTGCATGTAATTTGTTACTAGTTACCTTTACAAGCAAAATACTATATTAACATATGATATAGTCATAAGAAGACACATACATGTATAAGCTCTCGGACAGTATAGTATTACATAAGAAGCAAATTTTACAAAGAGGAAATTTAAAAAAAAATAATTGGGTTGCTCAGCACTAATTTCAGTGCTACTGTGCAAGGAATAAACCATCATGACCAAATGTGATCCATTAAGAATAAGATCAGAAAATGGCAGGCTTAAATATCCAACAAAAAATGTGTTCACCTCAGTACATTTGGTATCCTTTCTATTGTGTACTAGTAGATCATTTTTCACCTGCATGCATATGGCTTCTCCTTGATAAATTCTAACAAGGGCCAGTAATAAAATTGTCTGTACAAGGTCTTATTTTACTACATGGCTAATAGTGTCATGGGTAGAAAATCCTCACATAGTCAAGTTCCCCTTTTCAGTATCCTCGGTGTCTTATGTAGTTGAGTTTTGTAAGAAGACAGAACTTTCCTGTCTGCTTGTGTCTTTAAGCTCTTCCACACATGTCAAAGGTGAAGTAAGCAGGGTCTGCATATTCTGCAAGGTCAGTAGTATGGTAGTGATGATGATTCTTGGGAAATGCGACTACTTGTAGCAGTCATTATGGAATTACTTGGCTTGTAGGAGTGGGGATGTCAGACTGTTTCGCGACACACATACACTTGGCTACAGTCGACCAGCTCACACTTTTAACTCTTCCCTTTTGCTGGGAAATGTCTGGCAACATGTCGGTCGAGCTGGTACTTACGACGTCCTGAATAGTCACACAAGTCACATTTAAACGGCTTCTCTTCGGAATGGACTTTTGCATGTCTGTATAGGTTGGATCTGTCAGCCGTCCTGAACCCGCACTCTCCACAACTGTAGGGTTTCTCACCAGTGTGTTTAGCCTTGTGAATGTCCAACTGTCCTTTCCTAGTTGCTGAAAAGTCACACTGGTCACACTTGTGGGGCTTCTCTCCTGTATGTTTCTTCATATGACTTGATAGCGCAGCCTTGTCAGCTGTCCTGTACCTGCACTCCCCACACTTGTGGGGTTTCTTGCCAGTGTGTTTTGCTATGTGTATGTCCAACTGTCCTTTCCTGGCGGTGCAGAAGTCACAGAAAACACATTTGTACGGTTTCTCTCCCGTATGGACTTTTGCATGTCTGGTAAGGTGCGACTTGGTACCAGTTTTGTACCCGCACTCCCCACACACATAGGGTTTTTCACTAGTGTGTCTGGCCTTGTGTGTATCCAAGTCTGCTTTTCTACCCGAGCAGTAGTCGCACTGGTCACACTTGTACGGCTTTATATCCGTATGTGTCTTCTTGTGCTGTGCGAGGTTAGACTTGTCGGCTGTGTCATACCCACACTCCACACAGATGTAGGGCCTCTCCCCTCGGTGTTTAGCCATGTGCATGTCTAAGTTCTGCTTCCAAGCCGTTCGGAAGTCACAGAGGTCACACGCGTACGGCTTTTCTCCCGTGTGCGTTTTCATGTGCTGGGAGAGATGAGACTTTTTGGATGACCTATAGTCGCACTGTCCACACTTGAAGTGTTTCCCGCGGCCGTCTGTATGTATTTTTACATGTTGGAAGAAGTAGGATCTATTAGCTGTCCTGTACCCACAATCACCACACACGTAGGGCTTCTCACCGGTGTGGTTAGAAATATGTACATCCAGGTATCTTTTCCAGGCTGTTCGGAAGTCACACTGGTCACACTTGTACGGCTTCTCTCCCGTGTGTTTCTTCACATGTCTGTTCAGGTGGTATCTGTTCCCTGTCTTGTAGTCACACTCGCCACACATGTAGAGATTCTCCCCGGTGTGTCTAGCCATGTGTATGTTCAAGCTTTTCTTCCAAGCTGTGCTGAAGTTGCACTGGTCACATTTGAATGGCTTCTCTGATGCATGTATATCTGTGTGAGTCTGCATGTTTACCTGCTGATATTCAATAGCTCCATACGGGTCACTGTGCTGCATTCTTTCTTCTGTTTTGATCTTAGCATCTCTGTAGAGCATAGTCATGTATCCACCCTCCCCATACAGGTAGGGCTCCTCCCCACACATGTAGGGCTCTTCACTATTGTGTCCACCCTCTGCACACATGTAGGACTCCTTGCTAGTATTTTTGTCATCCCCACACATGTAGGGTTCCTTGCTAGTGTGTTCACTCTCCCCACACCTGTAGGGTCTCTCACCAGTGTTTTCATCCTCCCAACACATGTAGGGTCTCTCACCTGTGTTTTCATCCTCCCCACACATGTAGGGTCTCTCACCTGTGTTTTCATCCTCCCCACACATGTAGGGTCTCTCACCTGTGTTTTCATCCTCCCCACACATGTAGGGTCTCTCACCTGTGTTTTCATCCTCCCCACACATATAGGGTTCTTTGCTAGTGTGTCCGCCCTCCCCACACATGTAGGGTTCCTCGCTACTGTGTCCACCCTCCCCACACATGTAGGGTTCCTTGCTGGTGTGTCCACCCTCCCCACACATGTAGGGTCTCTCACTACTGTGTCCACCCTCCCCACACATGTAGGGTTCCTCTCCAGACTGTTTAGTAATATCCTCCATGTTGGACACTTCCTGACAGCTCACCATGCCAGTGCTTGGCTTTCCTGTGACGTCATCTGTCAAGGCAGGGCCCTTTTCTTGGGGAACTTCAGTAGGAGACCCACAACTTGTGGATGCCATGTCTTATCCTATATCAGGACAAAAAGAAAATCACAAATTTACTGATTGTTTTGGATGTTGAGAGTTGCTCTAAAAGGACAAAAGTGCATATTAAATATGATAGTCATTTTCTAAAACCCACTTATTGTATCAGGTAAATATAACATTGTCATATGGACTGAGAAGCACAGGGATGAAAACTCTTTCTGACCTGTTTGATAAAAAATATCTAAAAAAAGAATAAAGATGGAATCAAGTATAGAAAGAATAAACAAAACAGAGATACTAATACTAAGTATTCAAATATCAGAAAATATTATAACTTTGCTGAACAAAAGGAGTGCTAGTGTCTCCAAGATGAAAACAGACCTGCAGTCGATGTCACTCGACGAGAGAAGAAAAATTTCCAGACCATACCAATTAAACTCCTACCTCGGAAAAAAAATCATACCACCGGGTGCCAGAGATCATCCCGGCGGCGGAAAGTAGCTTCTGCCCCGAAGAGAGCCCGGGCAACCCACGCTGGACTGGATGCCGGGTAAGTACGTACATAGCCCCATACAAATATCTAGGTGCTTCGGTGAAATAGCATCGGTGTATGTTTCCACAGTAAAAAAAAACAACATAGGTACACGACTCCAATTTGACTGCACAGAAACTCATAGATCATATATGCATAGTAAAGTCTCTGCCCCCCTCCCCTCTTATTAGAGGCAACTAAAATACAAGCGAGTCTTTCAATACCAGAAAACCTAACCTTATATAGAGAAACGTCTTATATACCTGATGGTGTCGCTTGGCTTCTTCTGTGTTACCCGCTAATACGATAACCCGGCCCCAATTCTAAGAATTTTTAGTCAGTTTCGACGAGCCAGAAGCAAAATGGCGGATACAAATAGTTGAGGTGAAAGGTGAAAGTTGAAACGTGGATCTAAATTGATTACTACTCATTGTCTAAATATGTCAGCTAAACCGTTAAGGCATTAATATCGCACATTGGACGAGGACATCGGTGATGTCATCTTGCATCTTGTGCTTCCTTTGTCTCTTTATGTTTCAGTGATATCTGTTTTTGTTTTGATTGTGAATGCATTGGAAATGTAATTTTTTTTTCCAAATAAAGGCATCTTGTAGTTACTGAGTCGGCAGCCACTGCCACTGTGATACAACATGTGGTATGCCATTTTGTGATGGAATGTAGGTTATATAACAAAGAGAGAAATGAACAGTACAGGCTTACACAAAACCTATTTCCCTATTTCATACACTTAAATACTGTAGAAAATGTCATTTTCCTAATGAAACTAGACAGACCTTCCACCGAGAAACATGTCTGTTCTTTTAACTCTACAATAACTGACAAGCGAGGAGAAGTTGAATTTATCTAATGATAGTTAGTTTTATTTTGTATCTTTCAACTATATCTGTTCAACATGTTTTGTCCTGTTGTCACTTGTACTTAGCCCAGTGCGGCAAAAATGTTCAACATAGGTCTACATTCATTCATTCATTCATTCATTCATTCATTCATTCACTATTACTTATTATGTAATTCAGATCAGTCAAGTGGTCTTTGTTAAACCTGTACTTTATTCCAGACAAGCAACAGAATCCAATGCCACCATTACTTAAACTACTAGTATCATATCGTATATGTATGAATTATTGCAGACAACTACACCAAATTAAAACTAATAACGGTTAACATTCATAAACGTATATCTGACACTAACGAAGAACAGAAAATACATATTCAAGCTGTGCTTTCCAGTTAAAATAGCCTAATGTAGTTCACAAATAAGGGTCTAGTCGTGTACTCTACGGTATGGTAGTTAACACTTAACCATAAAAAACAGCCACCAAAATGTGGGCTATGGTTTAGACAAACGCATAGTATATTTGGACCGTAAAACTACACTAAACATAATGATTTTAAGCAGTAATACACATTTGATAAGAAAAAAAGCAACTAAAGATTCCTGTAATAATTCAAAGTCTCACCATGTATAAAGACACATTGTACGTTATTAACATGATAAGAAAACACTATGAAATTACACGTTTTTATCTTATGGTAAAACTTTACCAGAGATATGTAACTCCTAAGATGAAACCATTCCTTTTCGTCGGAAAATACACCAAGTTTTACTAATCTTACAAATACAACTGGAAAAAATATTGTCATTAGAATATCAAGGCAAGTAACTTTAACTGTAAATGTTCCATAGTTTCATTGTGGCAAAAAATTGCATCTTCTGCATTGAAATTACAAACCTTTGATGCATTCAGACTAACTAACGATGACTTGACAAGTAGAATTACATGCTTGTGTACTAGGCAACTCCAATGTTTTGTGAGAACAACAGGATTGCAGAGAGAAACAGATCTAGAGGGTACACCAAGATGATTTCTGCTACTATAATCTCCTAAACATGTAATTGAATAACCACACAATCTTTTGCCTAATGCCTAACGCCGTAAACAATATGAAATTTTCCCAAATGGCTGTTTCAGTTTTCGATGGGTTATTAAATCAAAGGGAAACGACCCACTCATAATAGTACCAATATATATATATATATATAGGCTGGTCAGTTCTTACATAATCTACATGTATGATAGCTTCAAGATTACAAGCGTCAGAACATCGTTCTTGAAAGGAAGGTTGGTCACAGAAACTATCTATGTATGTGAATTTTAACTTCTACACAGGAAAGTAGTCCCCGGTATGACCATGGCAGCCTATCCTGACCCTGTGCAGCACGTACCTACTTGAAAACTTCTTGAGATTTGTCCAATATGTCTCACTAACAATGCTTGTGAACCGACACCTCAATCTGCTTAGGTAATTTCGTGGCTGATCAAGGAGGTTAAAATCCTCCTTGGGCTGATAAACGAATATGCCAAATGATTGTAATCCAGTCCAAAAGCCATTGACGCTGTTAATAAAAAGGAAAAATTAGATGTGAGGACTGCTAAAAATGGGTGCAGCAAGATTCCACAGAAAATGTTCTACAATATGATGCTCTGGTTATGGCCTGATTTTCATAGACACAGACTTCAGGGAGTAACTCCAGCCTTTCCAGTAGTACCACAGCACACCTTGATAACGTGAACAAGAACTCCCACAGTTGCCCAGGTAGCGGCCGTTGAGGTAGGAGTGGCTGCAGCTCCCAAACCACCAGCCGCCCTGTCCGCGCCGCTGAGAACAATGGTAGCCGCCCCAGGCATCATTGTCCCTGTCCATGGTGGAGAACATCTTCCCGTTGTTATGAGCCATGGCGTCTCCCGCGTTACCGGAGTAACCTGAGACGTGCAGGCGGTAACCGTCTGCTTCACCAGACACCCTGGACGGGAACGGTATGTTTGAGCATTAGCATTAGCACAAGATGGCACAAGAAAATGGATACTATCTGCATTAATTAGTTTTTTTATTCCCATTGTTGTTCTGATAGAGAACAAGGACTAGTGGTGATCGTAGTTTCCCGCGTTGACGTCCGGTGATGTTCTCAACGACGACAAATGCATATGAAACGTCTGATTTTCACCGACTCTCCAAATTTACCACGTAAGCTAATTGTTCCGTCATGCACTATAGTCCCCTTGTAGGTTATCTGCAGCACTACGGGTTGGTTGATTGATTGATTTGATCCCTGTCGATAAAGTCTATGATAGCGATCTCTTTCGAAAGAATCACCGATTCTGCCAGATGGCAATCTCTACCCTGAGAAATGAATGTATGTGTGTCTGTGTGTCTATGCGTGCCTTAATTTTGGCGAAGCTTCAGGAGCGAGCCTAACTAAGTTGTCCCATGAAAATGCACTGACCTGAAGGTGCTGTACGAGGCAAAACGCTTGTCTCCACCCCAATCTTCCATGTCAATCCTTAACTGGTGGTTTCTAAAGTTGGTCAGCAGATGGATGAGCTCGTTCCCAAGCCAAAATTCCCCCTTTTTGTCGCCAAAACCCTGTTTGTACTCCTCCCAGTTCCGGTTGAAGGGGACCGACCCGTCCTGCCGCCGCTGGATCACAGTCCAGCCGCCTCCTGTGGGAAAAGAATCTCATAGAATCAATGTGCAATAATCAATGTTTGCAATCAATCAATCAATCAATCAATTATCCATCAGCGGGCATCAGGTGCTGATGCATGGCGGCAGTGCACAACTCTCTCTAGGATGTTCTACTTTAAACATAGGACCTCTGGTTCGTTTTGGTGACCCCCATCTCGCTAACGTGTTAAAGATGTACATAGATGTAAAGAATATCATTGATCGACAGAATCGAACAATATAATTTTGGATAAAACAGATAATTATATGCATGCACAAATATAGTACTCCTTCCCAATAAGGTAACTTTTAGCACCGAACAGTAAATTTTGAATCGTCTTAAAGGGCTACGATAGAAAGAGAATTCTGACTTGCAGAAGAAGTGTAATAAAGCCGAGAGGAATGTTTCGCAGCTCTACAGTACCTGTAGTGTCCATGTCACAGTAGATTCCTATCCGGGTCGGGTAGAAAAACACGGGGTACACGCCGCTTGCTCTCCGCCCTGACGCACGGTACTCGTCGCAGCCTGTGAAATCTGTGGACAAAAACGATACGCATTGCAAACGTATCATAGTACTAATTTATGGCGTCAACTAGATGATAACAGCTAAAAGTGTGATACTGATCATTAGCATTTCTCACAAACTACACATTGCTTATCTATTTATTTATGAGAGTAAGTTCTTTCTTTTATTCAATCATTATGACATCTTTAAACATAATTTATCATTCACCACTTATCTAACCTTCACAAACGTACCATTCACTATTTTGTTCGACGAACTGATCGCCAATTGTGTTGGATGTGGCCCTTCACGTATTTGTACTATTTATCCCATAAGGCGAATAAAGGTATTAAAAAAAAGCAATCTTGCCATAACAAGAGACGCTGGCGTCCTCGTCGTGTGCGCAGTCGTGATCGCCCCAGCCGTTGTGCGGACACTCCGTCAGTCTGGACTCGTTTCCCGTACAGGCCACCTGGTCCATCCAGATATGCCCGCCTCCCCGCCCGAAGGACCGCTGGGATGATACCGGCCTGGCGTAGCGGTACCCCAGCTGACGGCACACCACCTGGGCGTCCTCGGCTCCCCACCTAGAGAATGAATGGTGCATTACGTCATTGCAAGACAATGCTATACAGCAACAGCCTTTCAAAACAGTAGGAGCTATTTCTCAGGTACATCAATCTTGTCTGACATTGAATTTGTCTATTTTCTTTTTTCATTGGACTATCAGGAATTGTATTCACTTTATTTGCTTATCAATTCATAGAGTTCGAGGACACAAAACTCTCTCAACTTCTGGCGCATTCCTCATTGAAATGTGTTAAACCTGCTAAATGACAAATCTTGCTCAGAGTCACTGACGGAAAGTAGTGGGTGCTATTTGAAACGTCTGACCGTCTCAAAAATCATATCCAATCTAATTGCCTGAGAAACTGTTTTTTTTTCAAAAGTAGTCCAAAATCAATTGGAAATACATAAATAAGCTGAGTTTGCATTACTCACCTTTAGAATATAAAGTATTACACGAATATAAAGTACCTGTCATTACAAATGGTTCCCCATTCTCCGTAGTGAAGTACTTCAACCCTTCCTTCGGCCGAGGTGTTTCCACCAACAAGGCGTACTGTTGAGATAAAAGGTCGACAGAAAATTATTTCATACTTGCGACAAGTGCCTGTAGGTCTTTTGTGTTACACCGAATTTCCACAATGCGTCCACATCTATCTTTTACAGAATATCATTTTGATTCAAAAAGACGTAGATCTACTCACTGCACGAATCTGTTATCATTCCGACGTCATCAATAGCGATGTCGCCGTAAGCGCCGCTGCCGCGGATAGTCTCGAACACAATCTGTGATAACGTCCGTGAATAGTTTCATCAGGTTGGTAAGTTACTGAATAAAAAGACTCTAGTTGTGTATGTGTTACACTTCTGTACGTTTGGCACTGCATAGTGATGTCATCCCCTGTGATTGTACATATGTAAATAATTTGCGTTTGCATCTCATTAATATGTATAAGCAGCAACACCTGTGCTGTATTGCTATGTGAACCAGTCAGAATTGCCTTGAAGAAGGTGACAGAGGGTCACCGAAACGTCGGTTGAATAAATCTCTTCGTTGTGTAAAAAGAGTCTTTTTATTCAATCTGTGATAACGTAATAAATCGGCATGGTTATGAGACGTAGGAAATCACTGGAAAACAAAAGTTTAAAAATCTACTCCACTCATGGACCATGCTGAGGGGGATACAAACTCAGTCACATTTGGGACCGCATTCTTCACACTGTAGCAGCGACACCTAGTTGCAGTACTAAGAGTAAGAACCTGCTAGAAATACCCTATGGAATGTGACAAACGACAAATGACGACGGGTGATGCTTAGAAAGTATTTTTTTTCAGAAGTCAGCTCTGACGCAAAACAATGCCCTCACATTGATAGTGATAAAACTGCTATCAAAATAATTGATATTGATTGCGATAAAATGTTGCTCCTAACCTGTAAAAATCCTCCCCGTTCTGGTAGTGACAACTCGCTGAACTTCCAGCGGTTACCCTGGAAGTCTGACCTGCCGAAAATGGCCGCCCCAAGGGTGCTGTTGCCGCGCTGCTTCGCGTACACGTTAAGGGTGCCGATTTGGGTGCCATACATGTGGAAGTTGAAGTTCAGACAGTAGATGGTGTTACCCAGGTTCAACGGTGTGCTAATGAGCCGGGCTGAGTCACCCGGTGTGCCGCCACTGGCCTCGACGTACATGTACTTCCCTAGGGAGTAACAGGAATTACATTGTAGAGATCAACTGCTTACCTATTGATATGGTTTTGATAAAATTTAAATCGGGGCAATTTAATATGTCCTTAATTAACTGATTGATTTGATTTGGCATCAAAATCAATCCTATGCAAGCCTGAGCAATGATACAATACTGATTAATGATGTATATTGCATGTGGGCTGGGCTAAATGTACCGAGGTCACAGATGCAACGATTACAGTTGTACAGTGGAATACATTGAATGTCAATATGATACCTGTGTTATTCCGAAAGGTGTTGTCATGGGGCGGCCCGGTGTTACTGGTGGGAGTTTCATGACTCCCCCAAACCCAGTCGGTGTCGTCGCTCGTGTCTTGTATGAAGCCGCAGCCGCCAGCTCCCTTCTGGAAACCACACAGTGACCATGGCCCTATAAAGACGACAATGGACAAGATATACGATTGTATTGCCATTTTTGTATGTTTCCATGTATGTATAGAACATCCCGCTGGGGAAGAGGAAGACCTTGTTTTGGTAATCAAAAGATCTTATGGAACTAGACAGAAACGAACAAAATGGTAATATGCAGAAATGTACTATTTCGATGAATTGTTATGCGTTATGCTCAATACAAATTTCTATGATATTGTGACCATAAATAATAATGATGGTCTACTCTCATCACTTGAGGGAGACACGTCATAGAATGCAGGTAACACATAATGGAAATGGCAATGGCAATGGCAATCAGTTAAAACACCTCGACAAGGAATGGTAGGCGCGTGTCCACGAACAAAAATCTTCATTGCAGGACCTTAACTATCATGAAATGGTTGTAACGGTAACGACTGAGATAATTACCGACAGAGGTGGTGGGGTCGATGGGGGCGATGTCTGGGACAGTTCGTCCCGCTGTGGGCCTCTCTGGTCGGGTGAGATGGGTCATCCCTGGTGGGGAAGTGACCCGTGGCGTGACTGGTGTCTGAGGGGAAAAATAAATAAAAATCTCAACTTAAGGAAAGCGAAAAAAAATCGTTTCTTATGGGCATAACTTTGTCCGTCCCTTTTGGATTGGACTCTAATTCAACCGACGACCTACGCTGTGAAGGAACCGAACTTAGACCTCTGCCGCTTGCAATGCTCAAGCTTACTACGTCATACTACATGTAAGCAAGTTAAGCTTCTATACATGACGTTAGATGCACAGACAGCAATAGTATGTAAGTAGATGCTTTTGAAAAGCCCAGTCCTAACTTAAGACCAGACAATGGTGGTCATTTGTTTATTTGTTTATTTGTTTATTTGAAAGCAGCAAAACTATACGTCTTTGTGATGTGTTGCTACATTGGTTTTAATTCAGAGATTCAGATTTATCTCTTTTGCTTATTAACTGCTGATACCCTTTTACCCTTTTCAACTGCTAATGCCTTTAGATATAGCTTCTTCCTAATACCTGTCCAGCAGATCCGGGCGTACCGGGCGGGCCTTGTGGGCCGGGCGGGCCTTGTGCGCCTGGCTGACCGTCCCTTCCAGGAGGACCGGGCGTTCCCTGTGGTCCTCTTAGTCCAGCAGATCCAGCAAGGCATCCTGTTCATCGGATTAAAAGAATGGATCCTGTCATTATCACCCGGAAAACTACGATCTTGGCTTGGTATGATCTTTATGTTAATCAGTGCCTGAAAAGCCTCATTTTACAAACATGTGAACAAGCCTAAGAGAAGGTGTTATTTGAGCTTTGCAGCCTGTCCGGGACATCAACCACAAGAAAAGGTACCATAAATAAGAATGCTTTCTGCCGTCTATGCAGACTGAGTTTCCACGGTGGCGTTGTTGTGGATTGGACTGAGAGCTATGCTGCCCCGACGGCTGACTAAGCTATGGGAGAGAGTGAGTGAGTGAGTTGTATTCGTATTGATGCAATGGTAACAAAATTCACAATCAGTGTTTCCTACCCCCAAGTGTCATCGGCAATGTGATCTTATTTGCAAATCCTCCGGCGTTGTGCACAGATCTCTTGGCTCGGTGATGCACTTCAGCTCCGTACAGGAAGGTGACGCTTTTGTCACGCCCCGCTCCAGTCTGCTGCTCACGGGCGTTCGGGCCCTGAGGACCGACCTGTAGGGTGACATTAGATGCGCTCAATTAACTCCGCATTGCTGGGAGGGCCAGTGTGTGGTAAGTTGGAAAATCATCCGGACGGTTAAGTTGTAGCCTCGCTCGTCAGGATGACAGGTTGGCGACGGTCCAACTCTGCCAACCGTGTATTTTGGACCCGTTTATCAGGCCTGCTAGTCCAGGCTAGAGGCCACAGGGGACACATTTTCTCCTCATTGCACATTTGGGCACACATACGGTGAACTTTGTGCCGATACGACTGAAGGCTCCATTATTGATTCTGGAGTTTAATATCGTTTGTTAAGCATAACATAATCTTTATGATACCGACGTACAATGCAAATTTACACAAGGCTGCGTTGTGACACTGCTGTTGCTCATAATAATGTGCCGTTTCTTTCAATTATTTTATTTCTTACTCAATAACTCAAAACATTACACGTATTTCAACCAAAGGTAAAACTGCAATAATGAATAGATTTAAAAACAGATCAACAGACATCATCACCGGAGGTACATTTTGTTACACTTGGTCTGTTTCGGGGGTGGCTTGGTGGTTATGTGGTTGAACAGGAAACTGTGCACAGTTCATTACCTACATAGGTACTACGTTAGCCCTCGTGATCTGGGACATTTTAGCGAAGATCTTAGAAATGATTTTTATCTGTTGAAATGCTGAATAAAACCATCTGCACAGTATCAGATTTTTTTAACGTTCTTACCCACCACCCTGAACCATTGGTCGGAAAATGTTAATCGTGAGAGAAATGCGTTGGAAATGCGTTGGAAAAGTAGAAATAGTAAATAAAAAATAATCTGAACACAGTTGTATCAATTCCGATTTGTCGTTAAGCGTCATAATACATGTACGCCACCCTAAACCATGGGACCGAAAATGTAAATCGCGGGTTATTCGTGAACTAATGAGAGCAGGAAATAAACTATATCGTCATGTGTTAAGTATCTGTTGTACCTGCATGTCCTGGTGTTCTCTCCACTGTCGCATCTCCTGCATCTGAGCTTCCATTCCCTTCAGGTGCAACAGCTGAAACTTGACTTCGCTGAGTTCCGCCCCCTGCCTCACCATGACAAACATGGTGAGGAAACTGACAATCACCACCACTGCGGCGACCATCAGCGCTGCGATCATTCCCAGCCGATCCCGCCCGGTCTCGGACCTCTCTGAGCCCATTGTCAGAGATTTCTAACCGAAAAACTATTTGTACGTCGATCCACAGGCAAGCCTAACCTGCCCGAAAGAACTGATATGATAGCACTTTGAATCCAACAGTGCTATTCATCCACTGGTTAGAGATATCGTTTCCTCATACGTCATTTATACTTTTATGCCTGGGGATTCGGAGCATATCGGAGATCGTCGGGCCAACCCGGCAAACGACGAGTCCGAACCGAAGTTTGGCGAATTAGGCCGATTCGTGCCCGATGATTCCCGATTGCCAATTTCAAGTCGCTCGGCACAAGGAAGAAATACCGATCTAATTGGTGCGCCAAGTGCCTGAGGGTCAATGAGGGTCGGCTTGTTTTCGGATGAAAGATATCATTTTAGAAGTCTCAATTCACTTAGTTTGTGGATTAGGTTTTACAGATGTTATATAGGTGTGGCCTTCTGAGATATAGAAAAGGAAATTGTGATTTCTAGCTAGTTTAGTTTTAGGGCTTATTCTGTTAACAATTACTGGGGTCACCGGAGCCTGAGTGAGAGGTCGTGTTTTGTCTGTTCATTTTACTGGCGAAGTCTCAACGATGGAGGAAAACGGAAAAAATTGTATCTTTCTGACGTTTTTGTTTGAATGTAGTCCAAAAACTGCGTTTTCAAGGGTCAAAGTAAACAAAAAGTATCCCGATGGCAGAGAATGCCTTTTAGACATCCAAACGCCAAGAATAAGCATGCCGGAGTTTGGAGAACATCGGAGACCGTCGGCCCATTCCCGACAGGCGACGAGTACAAACCGAAGTTTGGCGATTGGGCCCGATGTTTCCCGATTGCCTTGGAAGATTAACTCGGCAGAATGTAGCCATACAAGTGTAATTAGTGTGACAACTACCTGGGGCTAAGTTTGTCTTCCAATCTTTAACAACGCAAAATTATCGTTTTTGCAACCAGAATCTCTTTCTTTGGGGTTAAACTTGCATTAATGTGATGATGGTTTGTTCCTTGCAACGATGAAAATAGAAAATGTGAGATTTGAGAACAGACAGCGTAGAAATGTTTCGTCAATCATTATGTCAACAACAGCAGCTGGCCTGACTTGTGAACCCCGGGGTCAGGGACGACCAGTTCTAGAGACGAAGTGTGTAACTACTTGTTACAGGCTCAAACCTAGTCACGTTAGATTGTTGTGTTGTGTTGTGTTGAGAAATTCAAAAACACGCCTTCATCGTCTTTCTGGCCACCAAACAGTCAAAATATATCTTAGACACAAGATATGAGTTAAGATGATAACAGACTAATACGGCTGTGGGCAAGACAATGTCAGCATTGTCCTATTTTTCTTCTGAGATATTCCTTTCTTCAAGACAGAATGAAGAGCCAGTTTAACCTCTCATTCTCTGAAAAACAGCTGTGGTCACCGAAGTCAGCAAGTGCGTGGAAGAGAGGGGTGCCGGTATGCTGATAACAAAGCGCTGTTTCCTCTAGTTCTTCGGCATACAAGTATTTCAACATAAGAGACTGAAAAAGACAGTAGGTGAAATACATCCCAAGTCCTTATACAGTACCACTTAAGACAAATAATGTCTTTTTAGACTACCAGATCTCAAGCACGTGGTAATTCGGAGAACATCGGAGACTGTCGGATCATGCCGACAGACGACGAGTACAACCCGAAGATAGGCGAATGGGACCGATGGTTCCTCGCCACCACGATTGAAAGATTCATTTGGCAGAGAGTATTTCACTTTTGCCTAACTACACCTTAACAGACACCTTACTCTAGGGCCTATTTCTACCGCTATTGAAATATAAGATCACAGACCAGATCACAAAACAGATATCATTTACTGTAATATGACAGTAGTTTAACTGATCTGTGGGGTCAGGGCAGACCGGTTTTAGAGACGCAGTGAGGTGCTGATTGTTACAGCCTGGGGGTCTGACTACTCGTTTCCAACTTTGAGTTCTGTGTTTACCTAAAAATCACCGATTCGTAAAAATTGCAAAAATAATCAATACTTACATTTTTAATGGCCAACGATATATTAGACTACATAGTAGGATTGCGATACTGTCATCAGCTTGTAAAGAAAAGTATCACTAGAGCATTTTTGTGTATCGCAGTGTCGAGGGGACTGGTAAACTCCTGGCTTATATCCTTTTTGATATAATCAGAGCCAAAATCAAACTGAAGTGTTAGTTTCTAAAACTTCGCATCTTTATTTATTTCGTCGTCATTCCAACACCACAAGAAAAAACTGATATAAATAATTGCCAACTTTAAATCCAAATTACCGATAATTGTTACAAAGCATCATAAATAAATCAAATCTAATTACTTTTGAATTTTCTATCAACGTACAATTGACCGAGATCATCCTACAGCACCGAGTCTCCGTCAGTAACATAAGCAGACAGAACATGACCCATTGCTGGCTCCAGTGACCCCAGTGGTTGTTGATAGAATAAGACCTAAAATCAAACTACAAAATAAGTTTCCGAAAATCACTCATTCAATTTTCATTGTCTAGAGGGACAACCCTAGATGGCATATCCAAAGCTTATTCCACATTTAAAGTGATTTGAGCTTCTAAAATGATACCTTTTGTCCCTTGACAAACCGACCCTCGGGCACTTGGCGCACCAATTAGATCGGTATTTCTTCCTTGTGCCGAGCGACTTGACATCGGCAGTCGGGAATCATCGGGGGCGAATCAACCCTATTCGTCAAACTTCGGTTCGGACCCGACGGTCTACAATGTGCTCCGACACCACAGATTTGACTGAAATATGACTGACGCTTGAGGAAATGGACGTCGCACGATACTCTAACCAATGACTGAACAGGACTGTTGGGTTGAAAGTAATTTTATTACTTTTTCAGTCTCGGCTGGATCTTTGTGCAGACCGGGCTTGCATTTGATTCACCGTGCGTTTCCTTTATTCGGGGGCGGAAAGTCTAAACGATGGGCTCCGAAAAGCTGTACGACATGAGTTACCCCGAAGCTGCGCGGAGTAAACGGGTACCTGACGGGCTGGGCACGCTGATCGTGGCTGCCACGGCCGTGATTGTGAGCTTCGTCACCGTGGTCGTCACCATGTTCGTAATGGTGAGGCAGGGGGCGGAACTGGGCGAAACAAAGTCCGCGCTGTCGCACTTGAAGGACATGGAAGCCCAGCTGTCGCACTTGAAGGAGATTGAAGCCCAGCTGTCGCACCTGAAGGGCATGGAAGCTCAGCTGTCGCACCTGAAGGAAATAGATGCCCAGGTACAGGAGATACAACAGTGGAGAGATCTCCTGGACATGAAGGTACGCCCATTCAACACATTTTTATTAGTCGGTGACCGATTCCTTGCATTTTGGTTCTGATTGTTCTCGGATGTAAGTTAAGACGCTGACAGTAAAAGTAAAATGACTTTGATTTTCTGCAGATTATTTGAAAACTTCCCAAAATCCTTTTTTTCCGTATCATCACCAAATAGCCTTGATCTTCAGAGCTGTCAGATTTTCAGGGGATAACTTGTGCATGGTTCAATCGTACATGCGAAATATAAGGTTCGTTATGCTTAACAGACGATACCATACTTAACGAATTGATAATCGATTATGGCGCCTTGGCATGCAGCAGTTACGAGGTTAAATAACCGAGTGCGCACGTGTGTGAACACATGTCCCCTGCGGCAGTTAGTCTAGACCAGCAGGCCCGATAAACGAGTGCGCAATGCACGCTTGGCCGAGTCGGACCGTCGCCAACCTGTCGCCCTGGCGAGCCAGGCTACAACTTTACCGACAGGCTGGTTTCTAAACACACACCGACACCGTCATCCCAACAATACCGAGTTAATTGAGTGTATCTGATGTCACCCGACAGGTCGGTCCTCGGGGCCCGAACAACCGTCAGCAGCAGGATGGAGCGGGACGTGATAAAAGCGCCACCTTCCTGTACGGAGCTGAAGTGCACCACCGTGCCAAGAGATCTGTGCACAACGCCGGAGGATTTGCGAACAAGATTACACTGCCGACGACTCTAGGGGGTAGGGATGGAACTCATTTACTTTTGGTTTTACCCTTTTTACACTTTTACACTTTATTTTACGTCAGCTTAAGCCATATGATTCATCATGACCACAGTAGTTGCATATGGCTGACTTCACTTATCTTTGCATACTGCCTCGCGAGTAGATCAGCTTTATTAAAATAATTAAGAAATATCTTTTAAAAACGGCCTTCATCAAATAGAGATAATACTGCTACCCACGGCCTCATCTGCTGTGGTCTGTGTTCCGGTGAGGCTGTAAAGCATGACTTCGAATTCATCTCCTCTGATATTGTTCACGTGTTTGTGAATGGAGGGGTTGTTAGCCATGCGCCAGAAGGCCACCTGGAGTCCCACAGCTCCGGGTACCTGAGCCTCTGCACTCGGATATCAGCCTGACCGGACATGACGTCATTGTAAACCTCTGCAGAAGGTTCTGTTGGGCAGCACGGAGCCTGCAAGAGTCGTACTTTTGATTCTCTTACGTCCGTGGGAACAAAATTTCTCGGATCTTGTAGGCTCCTTTCTGACAATAATTCTATTAAATCAAACTCGAAAAATGGGACGTTTTTGAAAATGAAAACTTTGTATCCAAGTGTTAAGTTGAAGCTTACACTTACTTCACACAAGAAAATGCTGGTCTGAATTATTCAACCTTATCATTCGACAGCCTGGCATGGATTTAACTGTTGCGTGTATGCAGTCAATTCAATGAAAACGATATTTTCCTAATGACTTGGTTTTGATAACTTCTTAGATGTTTTTTTTTAATGAATGTTGTGTGTGCTAAGGATGTTTGGCTGGGAACCAAGGAGAACCCGGACGGGACGGGAGAGATGGTCTCACCGGCCCAGTTGGTCCTCCTGGCCCCGCCGGGCCAACAGGACCGCGTGGATACCCCGGGGCCGCTGGCTCTCCAGGTCAGACTGGGCCACCCGGTCAGACTGGACCACCCGGACCCCCCGGCGATGTAAGTACAAATTGATGTACATAAAATGCACGCATGGCAATGATGAACGATGCCTGTTAGGTGATGCTTAAAGCAATCTTGAATTAGATTAATTGTGCCCCCAGCTTGATCATTCTCCGGACTTGAAAGGAAGACTCATCGACGTTTCAACCAGGCCTATGGTTTTCTTCAGTATATAACTGATCCAACAACCCTCACTGAAAAACCCTTGACCCATTGGCCACATATATTGAACAGGTACAACTGGGTCCCTAATAAAAATTAAAAAAAGAGCAGAACACTAATCATCCATGCATTCCATTTCACAATGACAGCGAAATGCTGTTTGCATACATAAGCTTTCAAATGACCACCACATTACATGTTCTATAGTGCTGCTGTTCAACATCAACATCCAACCTACTACAGCAAGCCCCAGTCCGCAACCGACCACTAGCCCTGGTAAGGCAACTTTTGTAAGCAACTGATGAATACAAGACAGTAGGGGGTTCCAAAACATTACTTAATGTATGGTGGATCCTTTGTTATTAGCCACAACTGTGAAATGGGCGTGTTCACGGTAGCAGTCATTGTTAATGGTAGGGATCCAATATTCAGTAAGTAAATGCTATGTTAGGTGGTCCAAGTGCAACTGGCTTACGTCATCGATAAACGTAACCCTTTCAACGTAGCTACTCATTGAGCGATTCAATTTCATTTCATAATTTCTTTAATGTAATAATATACCAGATGAAGAAAAGTCTTCACTTCCATCGGTACATTTGCGGGCGGCATCAATGAGAATACCATTTGAAAATTTGCACAGGTCGATGTGTATGATGTCAGTTTACAGAAAAAGATGGTGAAATAGTAGTGGTGTATTACTCTTATATTGTTCTCATTCAGCATACTTGGCACTATCTTTTAACTCTGCACATAATATTCCCTATCTAACAGCATTCCCACCACCTGAGCCGTGCAATGTGAGCTCAGACCTGTTCTTCGTTCTGGACGGATCTGGCAGTGTGAGCATTTCCGACTTCGATGCAGTCAAACAGTTCGTTGTGGCAGTGGTCGGCGCGTTCACAATCGGTTTGACTGACACGCGAGTTGGTGTGCTGCAATACTCATCCGGTGTCACGTAAGTGCTTTTGCCATTATGATTTTTTTTCCAGTATATATATATTTTTTTCTATGACAACTTTACACTAATCTTGCCTTTCCAGGGGACCAACGTAGGCAAATCATAATATTCCAACTTTTTCAACAAGAATTAGCAGAGATATTGAATAGATGCAAGATTTTCTGGAAAAACAGTCACAGTTGCTCCGGTGCCAGATTAGTTAAATGCTGTCCACGGCCATATATGCCGGAATTGTAGGACTGAAACGTACTGACGGAGTGACATATTTCAAACCCACAATACAGACTGGAGTGTAACCTGGGCGATCATCCTGACGAGGCATCTTTCGTCAGCGCCATCGGCACCATGACACGCCAGGGCGGCGGCACGCGTACCGGGTCTGCGCTGGAGTTCGCACGTCGAAACGCCGCGTGGAGGCCTGCACCTGTTCCAAAGGTAGGCACAAGATGTTGCGACTTGATGATTGACGTAAATTTCTTCAAAGACAACCCTGGGACTTTGAACGATAACCTTTAATATTACCCATACATAAATGAGATCACTTTCGGGAGTGATTAATCATTATTGTTA
This sequence comes from Branchiostoma lanceolatum, assembly GCF_035083965.1. Classification (NCBI taxonomy): domain Eukaryota; kingdom Metazoa; phylum Chordata; class Leptocardii; order Amphioxiformes; family Branchiostomatidae; genus Branchiostoma; species Branchiostoma lanceolatum. The sequence continues at coordinate 728,114 of NC_089735.1, read as the reverse complement.
CTATTATCTTTTTGTTACTATTGTCTTGTAAGATGCCAGCAAAGAAGAATTAGCGAAAGAGGAATTAGATTTTTAAATATATCTTAAAACCTTTCCAGATCATGATAGTTCTGACCGACGGAAAGTCATCGGGTAGTGTCGTCGCGCCCGCCCAGGCTCTGGCCGCGGACCAAGTAACCGTGTTCGCTATTGGTGTGGGCAGTTTTGACCACTCAGAACTGCTACAGATAACTAACAACAAACCGGGCCGGGTGTTCGAGCTGGCCGACTTCAACGTCCTGGCTGAGAGCATCAACCGGACTGTTCGCGCACTTTGCAGTGGTTAGTACAGAGCCACGTAGAAATGCTTGAGTCCATAATGCATGTAGACCTAGTTTTTGCCGTTTTATTATTGTATGCCACTTTAGATGATTACGTAACAAATCAATTTCAATTTTGAATTGGTGTGAAAAAAGGGAACCAACAAAAAAGATACTAGGCAATCAACCAATGGCAATTGTGGCTAATCATTTCGGCAATGAATAGAAGATCTCTAAGGCTCAAACACATGATGTTAAGAGGATTTGTCAGAAACTTTATTGGCTGCTTGTAATTGATTTAGAAAAGATGGTCTTACTATGTAAAGATAAGCACAAAGAACTTCTGACGTGTGAGCCACCTGAACAGAAGCAAACATCAGGCAGATCCTAGGGCTGGTTTAATGTCTATATCTTGTTTTATACTCTTGGATTATACAGCTGCTTTACATTAGTTTTCCTTTTTCTTTGTACTACCCGTACTTCCTCTACATGTATATGGCTTCATTAAGACACATGTGACACCACGACTATTTTATTCCTGTTAACATCATTAGACATACGGCTAGTTGGTGGTTCTGGCGACCATGAGGGGAGGGTGGAAGTTTTCCATAACGGACAATGGGGAACCATCTGTGACGACGGTTGGTCTCTAAGTAACGCCGAGGTGGCGTGCCGTCAGCTGGGGTTCTCCGGAGCTGAAGCAGCGCCATGTTGCGCCTCTTTCGGGCAGGGGACCGGGCAGATCTGGCTGGATAACGTAGCCTGTAGTGGAAGCGAGTCACGCCTGCAAAGTTGCAGCCACAGGGGATGGGGCAGTCATAACTGCAGACATGGGGAGGATGCAGGAGTTGTCTGTACTGGTGAGGAATACCATGTGTCTGTTACTTACTCGTAGTTAGGAAGCTTATTCCTTATCTTTTTCGAATCTTATTCTTTAAATTTACCAACGTTAGGTCGATGACACAGACGTTTAAGGAGGTCACTTCAGTTAATAGATTACCGGTGCGTTAAGTGAGCTAGAGGGAACTGTTTAAGTTGCTGAATGTTCAACTGACTTGTATCTCAGTTTTGCCTGATTCGGCACCTTTGTATATTTATTCACAAATGCTTGATCTCCATCACTTTCACGCAAAACGCAAACTGTAATATATATTTAGAAGTAACGAAGGTCGGTATCTTTCTAGCATCTTCCAACCCGATTCCAACGGAGCAAACAACGCTACAAACAACTTGGTCGACAACCTTGCCCCGGACAACCGCAGAGCAGATGGATCCTAATGGTAGGTTACTTAAATTATTAGACTCCGTTTTACTTCGATGTCCATATTTGTCGGAATTCTAATGAAACATGCTCTGTTCGGATGACAGCAGCTAAGCTAAGCTTTTCTTTAGAATGAATTTGGAATAAACCCTCGTGCAGAGAGTATCGCCGTCCCCAGGGAACGTGCCTTTTGCGAGGCGGCAAAACCGGGAAGGTTCTATTCTGAAATTAAACTTATAACATGGATTTGTGCGATTTTGGGGTAGCCCATTACGCCCTCGAAACCAGTAAGAAGAAACGCTGGCTTAAACTTACGAAGATGCACAGTTGTATCCTCCAGCGACAAGCTTTCTCGCAAGGGGTGTCTACGCCCGGATTCATTAAAAGGACTACTTACCCTCGCGGAAGAAATAGAAAATTGCATACAAGTATTGCGTCACTAAATAGCCTAGAAACATTATAGTAATAGACGTGTTATGATATCTTCATAAGTTCATCCGCGATAATTATTCATTGTGTTCTGTCATATACATTATCACCATATTATCAACATAACTTTTCTGATAGGAACTACTCACTGTCGCTCAGTTAGCAGACCACATTTTAGGTCCGAAAGCTGCTACACTTTGACTGACTGCTACTTACTCTATTAGCGATCTTTTGTAGCCTTGCTTGTAAAGTTAACTTCAAACGTTAATGGTTATGGTTTGGTTTGGTTTGGTGTAGGCCAAACGAGACCAGTTGATTTCTGTCCACGTAACCTCCATTGGAATTATTTAGATCGTGCGTTGTTATAACTTACGTCATTAGGTAGCTAGGTCATTTTTCTTCTGTGAAGCATTCATTTTTTACCACAAAGTCAGGGCTCTCTGCAATTGTTACTTTATTGAATCACGAAAATAGTTGTCTCCCGAGAAGGCTGGGCACCCTTTATTGTAACGTCCATCAAATAATGTAAGTCATCATGATAGCCCATGCTACTAATAAAATGTGGGGTTTACTGACGGGTACGACCATGAAAACATCCCGAAACAAAACTACAACTGTTACAGTAAGCGCTGTTGATATAAGTAATTTCGTTTATAAGTAGGACCTTTCCGAATTCTGACACCAATTTCCAATCACGTGTGCAGATCCCTGCCACCCGGGTGTGTACCGTGTGCTGAATGAAGCATGGAGGAACGTCAACCACGGCATGGACAACCCATTGCGCTGTGACAGGGGCTTCAACGGCGAGTGGTACCGCTTCATGGGTCCGGCCGGAACCAACATGCCGACACAGCGCCCCGCGACAACTACCGTCTGTGGCACACACGCTCCGATGTGGATGAACGGCGCACATCCGACAGCTGCCGACGGCGCAGTGTCCCGTCAGGTGTGCGCTTTCTATACCGGTAACCCCTGCAGGTGGGAAACAACCATCCAGGTGAAGGCGTGCCGTGCCGGGTACTACGTCTACAGGCTGCCCAGGGCTCCTGCGTGCCACCTGGCGTATTGTGGTGACACAGGTGAGTCATTTCCTCTGTTGTATAACGTTTAGGACGAGTCCAGTCGGCTGCTTTAATTTCCGTCGGTAGACCATAATCGTGTCAGCAACAGGCGTTCCACAATGAAAGATCTTTATCTTAGGACGATTGATGTTCGACATTTATGGCTTAAAGTGTTTAGAAATATCCGATGTGTGAAATTATTGTTATGTGTTATCATTGTTAGCTGTGTATATAATTGATTACTTATGATTACTTATGATTACAGGCTTTAGATATTCACCATTCTGTAAGCATGCATTTCACATTAGCAGCGATGAGCTTGGATCTATGGGTAAATTATCGGAATTCGAACTTCCTATATATATATATTGGTATGTTCTACGTAACTACGCGACTTAAATTGACGGAACCATATATTCACTTTTCTTTTATCACCTACTTTACATTAATTTACAGTCTATAAATCTTCTAGCCTAACATCCATTCAAAAGTTTTTGTTTTTTGTTTGGATAAAAGCGAAGGCACTACATTGACTATGGTGTGTTAACTTTTCCAGGTCCTTAAAGAACATGGAGTCCGTTGAAAGGTCACACTCGTGCCTGGTATACAACAACTCAATAAGAACTGGCAACATAATCAATTGCACTGACATTATTTAGATTTAGTCAGTACATATATCAGTAACTTGGACATTTGCGGTAGGACATGGAACCACAAAAGTAAAAATTGTAGAATATAGTTCGTAATCCTGGTAAACAAGGAACGTTCACGTTCCCAAAAGCAACGTACGGGTGTGCTTTAGTGTAACCCAAAAATGGGCCCGTAGCTGGATAAATGTTAGCACATTGCTAGCATGCAGTGAATTTCTTCATGTACTTTAGTAAATAATCTCTGACAGAAATAGTGACTGCAATAGAGACTCGTTATTTATACAATTGCTGAAGAAATGACTACCTTTTCATATGAATAGCGATAGATATGCATTATATGCAGTGATCCTCAATATGCAACTATAGTGAGGTATTATCACAATTTAAAAAGCTAGTTTGAAATGCTATCATTAAGTTCGTCTAGTAGAAACCGACAGCTAACTGAGTAACGAACTCTATATGGGTGCCATGTGCTCAACTAGTGTCGTGAACTGTAGTTAGTTTCGGTAGTGACAAACTCGTCACAGAGACAGCTGGGGTAGCCTCCGTTGCAGTCCTTCCCACTAGCGATTTTTTAGTGATTTTTTTGTCCATTTTTTTGGGGGGGGGCGTATCTGCTTGAGGCCCCGTATCTGCTTTGGATCCTGTTAGTGGGAAGGACTGCAACGGAGGCTACAGCTGGGGGCTTATGTACACATGTAGCTGCCATTACTTTTATTACTAGAGCCATCAAATGCGTACAATTACAAACATTGTTGATTTAGCTGCCGCTATGGTGAGGATTCGTGATTATGATTATTAATATCATAAAGGTGTATCATCTCCATAAGAAGGATAGGTATATGGCAAACGTTAGCTGGATAGCTGTAGGCAATTAGAAAAAAACAGCAATTCATCATATATGGTATATACATAAGTGTTAACATGGATGGACATCTTAACATGGAAGTGTTAACATGTTAACATGTTGTTAACATGGAAACTGACAAGGCTTGTAGAAATATATTTTTGATGAATAAGGAAAACTGCATGCAAATTCCGAAGAATGGTTTTATCCGATGAGATAATTTTCATGTCGATATATATTTCAATTCATTATGCTACATGTAATGTCTAATTCTCATTCTATTTGTAGTTTATTTGTGGCTAGTTAATACACTACTTGCAATTTTAAAGGGGTGGTTCTTGCAAAATGTAGTCTCCTTTTTCCATTTTTCGTGCATACTGCATACTACTGTGGTCGGGGAGTTTTCCTTAATGTTTTGAACAACATGATTTATGTATTCCCTGGGGTACTCAATGCTGTTTTGTTAGGGTTCTGTATATATATATATATGACGTAAGGTTAGCCCCAGAGGCATATATCAATCTGTGGTACAGTTGCTCGCAATGATTCGTTTTAGTACCCACCTAATCGTACATCTATATATAAGTATACATTATATTGGTGTCGTTGACCTCTTTTGCTCCTATGGAATAAAGTGCGGGTTTCCAAGAAAAAAGTTCAAGCGTCTGAATCTAAGTAATATAGGTACTTAACACATGTAGTTGGTGAATTTAAGCATTATAGGGGAACTGGTGGGTGTCGGTCAGTCGCAGCATATGCATGTACCCTTAGAATTGGGGCAGACACACGGTGCAATAGATGTCTTTGAGTCAGAATAAGACGACGCCTGCGAAGCAACTGATTGAGCTTGATTAAATCTCTCCAACGTGTCTCATCAACAAAATCCCCCAGTGTTGGGCCATTAAGAAATGTATCGCTATTTTAAGACTCGATCACCTCTACTTTTTACTTTCTATTACTGTGATTGGATTGAGAGTTTTAAAACCAGCAGAATGCTGTAGTTGTGCGCAGACAGTTTTCACTTCAGCACTAGAATTTGGCAAATAGCCAGCCAAACCCTCAAGCTGTAGCAATCAATCCCGTACTGCGTCTCTCAAACCGACCGTCGAAGAGGCACTTTATGCTTCATTGATTAGAGTATAAACAGAACACTCAATTCCGCTCAAACTTGGTAGCGATGCACCCCTCAGGCTGTACCAATCAGCCGCACACCGCCTCCCTAAAACCGGTCTGCCCTGAACCCAGGCGGTGTGCTCACAGGTCGGAGGTTGCAGTGAACTGGTGTATTACGTGCCTGTTGAGGCGGTCCCCCGAATGTACGAAATGGAACGAAATGGAACGAAATGGAATGTATTTATTATTATCAAACAGATTTAAGAAATAAAACACATTATATTAATATGTATTTGCTTCCTTTTCCCGTCTACTGTGAATGTTTCAACGTTTCTTATATTTCGCTATCTACTGGTATTTCAATTCATAATGTTACATATGCTTTAGTTAGTTCCATTTCGTTCCATTTTGTTCCATTTCACTCCATTTCGTTCCATTTCGTTCCATTTCGTTCCATTTCGTTCCATTTCGTTCCATTTCGCAATTTCGGGTTAAGGCGATTGTGTAGTTAGGCAGAAGTGCTGGTACCCTATGTGCCAAGTGAATCTTTTAACCGTGGTGGTCGGGAATCACCAGGCCCATTTGCATTCACCTAACTTCGCTTTATACTTGTCGTCTGTCCGGCCAAAACCGACGATCTCCGATGTTCGGCATATAACCAAATGATTGGTTACTGGTATAGTGTAATAAGGCATTCTTTGCGGCTTAATCTAAAGACATGAGGGTTATTTTGAGCTATTTCATACATCAAACACGACAGTGATTTCTGTATAAACACGACTGCGTTGGCGGCTGCATTAATTCGCGTCTCTAAAACCGGTTCTCCCTGAAAATGGGTGAGGTCACAGGTCAGGGTGCTACTGATGTGGATATGAATTTAAGCCTAAAATAAATCAAACTTAAGTAACCATGTCAAGATTTCAAATGATGATTGTTAATTCGTACGCAGATTTTAACTACAAAGGAAGTGATAGCAATAATAGGCAAGTACTAGTGTTCATTATTTCACTTGACAATATATAGCCACTTCCTCTACAATGACCATTCCTAGCAAGACAATCGGGAGCATTCGGCCAACTTCGTTTTGTACTCGTTGTCTTTCGGGGATGATATTCCTACAGCATTGAGACTCCGCCTGTGGCATTAATAGACAAAACACGACCTCTCGCTGGCTCCAGTGACCCCAGTAATTATTGGCAGAATAAAGGCAAAAACCAAACTACAAAATCAGTTACTAGAAATCACAATATCCTTTTCTATATCTGAAAAAAGCCACACCTACATCGCATCTGTAAAATCTCATTCACAAAATAAGAGATTGCAGTTATCTAAACGATACCTTTCTTCCAAAAACAAGCCATCCCTCGGGCACCTGGCGCGCCAATTAGATTGGTATTTCTTCCTCGTGCCGAGTGACTTGAAATTGGCAATCGGGAATCATCGGGCACGAATCGGCCTACTTCGTCAAACTTCGGTTTGAACTCGTCGTTTGTCGGGTTGGCCCGACAATCTCCGATATGCCCCGAATCCTCAGGCATAAAAGTATAAATGACGTATGAGGAAACGATATCTCTAACCAGTGGGGGAATAGCACAGTTGGGTTCAAAGTGCTATCATACCAGTTCTTTCGGGCGGGCTGGGCTTGCCTGTGGATCGACGTGCACTTAGTTTTTCGTGTAGAAATCTCTAACGATGGGCTCAGAGAGGTCCGAGACTGGGAGGGACCGGCTTGGCATAATCGCAGCGCTGATTGTAGCAGCAGTGGTGGTGTTTGTCAGTTTCCTCACCATGTTTGTCACCATGTTTGTAATGATGAGGCAGGGGGCGGAACTCAGCGAAGTCAAGTCTCAGCTAGCGCACCTGAAGGAAATGGAAGCCCAGCTGTCGCACCTGATCATGAAGGAAACGCAGATGAAGGAATTGGAGGGACAGCTGACCGAAATGACAGTCCAGATGCAGGAGATGCGACAGTGGAGAGAACACCTGGACATGCAGGTATGGCAGATATTTAACACATGACGATCTGCTGTATTTCATATGCTCACTAGTTTGTTTGTTTGTTTACGAATAACCCGCGATTTACATTTTCGGGCCGATGCGTTAGGACGCTGGACGACGAATCGAAATGGATACAATAGTGTTCAGATTGGGTTTTTACTCAGTATTTCTACCCCTACAGCGCATGGCGATCTAGTGTATTTCTCTCACGATTTACGTTTTCGGGCCGATGGTTCGGGGTGGTGGTTCAGAACGCTGAAAAATTAACATGAATCTTATTCTGTGCAGATTATGTTATTTAGCATTTCTACCTGTAATTTTCCCTGAACACCGCTAAGATATATACTAGATCACAGGAGCTAACGCAGTACCTGTGTAGGTAATGAGCTGTACACAGTTTCCTGTTCAACTCGCACGTAACCACCACCCCACCCCCGAAAACAGGCCAAGTGTAAAACAAAACGTAGCTCTGGTGATGGTAGAATGCCTGTTGATCTGCTCTTAAAGCTATGCCTCATCTGAGCTTTATCTAAATTTGGAAAACGTGCAACGTGCTGATTTATTGACAAAGAAACAAATAAACAAAATGAGTGAAAGAAACGGAGTATTATTATGAGCAACTTAGTGTCACAGCGCAAACTACTGTATAGTTGAATTGTAAGATTTTGTTAAGCATAACTAATGATATCAGACTTTAAGAATTGATAATAAGTCCTTCAGTCGTATCAGTACAAAGTTCACCGTGTGTGCGCGCAAAGGTGCTTTGAGGAGAAAATCTGTCCCTTGAGGCTCTTAGCCTGAACCAGCAGGCCCGACAAATGGGTCCAAAATGCACGGTTGACAGAGTTGGTCCGTTGCCAACCTGTCGTCCTGACGAGCGAGGCTACAATTTTACCGACCGGCTGGTTTTCTAAACACACACCGACGCCGTCATCCCCATAAAACTGAGTTAATTGAGCGCATCTGATGTCACCCGACAGGTCGGTCCTCAGGGCCCGAACAACCGTCAGCAGCAGAATGGAGCGGGACGTGGCAAAAGCGCCACCTTCCTGTACGGAGCTGAAGTGCATCACCGAGCAAAGAGATCTGTGTCCAACGCCGGAAATTTTGCGAACAAGATTACACTGCCGACGACTCTAGGGGGTAAGGATATGACACTCATTTGAATGTGCTTTTACCCTTTTACTTCAGCATGGATATGATTTATTTGAATCAAGACCATAACAATTGCATACGGCCGACTTCACTAATTATTCACAATGCTTCGCGAGGTGATCCGAAACAAGCTTAGGGAGAATTTTTAAAAACAAATCAGTCTGCATCGAAAACAGACAGGGCTGTTGCCCACGGCCTCATCTGCTCTGGTCAATGTTCCGATGAGGCTGCATGACTTCATCTTCTCCAAGACTTGTTCACATGTTTGTGAATGGAGGGGTTGTTAGTCATGCGTCAGAATGCCACCTGGAGTCCCCACAGCTCCGGGTACCTGAGCCTCTGCACTCTGGTATCAGCCTGACCGGACATGACGTCATTGTAAACCTGTGCAGAAGGTTTTGTTGGGCAGCACGGAGCCTGCAAGAGTCGTTGGGAACGAAATTCCTCGGACCTTGTAGGCTCCTTTCTTTACACGATATCTGCTAAATTTTGTAATCGACCATAGTTGATGGATAAAACCGTGTCATGAGCTGCGGGTCCAGGAGATTGGCTCGACTGCAGTCACACTTTTGATTCTATCAGGCCCGTGGCAACCGATGTAGCTATATATAGGCTACTCTCTAGACCCGGTCTGCTCAATTTGCATTGATATACTGAAGAAAATCCTCTTAGCTGTGAATATTTGCAACTCTGCAATCTAAACACCAGATACATTGTAGTTCGACTATCTTTGAATCAATATACTACTAGCTCTACAAGCAACTATTGCTTCTCACAAATATCTGTTGCTTTGCGCTTCTTCCATCCCTACGCGTTGGCTTCGTAGGAATCTTGAGGTCTACTGAAACCTCATTCCCAATGACATCTTGGATGTTTCTGTAACTAGACATTATTGTGGAATTGAATGTCTGTGTCTTCCAAGGATGTTTGGCCGGCCAAAGAGGAGAACCGGGAAGAGACGGAAGAGATGGTCTTCCCGGTCCGCCTGGGCCTCCTGGGTCGGTAAGTTATGTCTACAGTCACTTCTTTATTATACTAACCATGTAATTCAACAATACGTGATCTCAACAATGAATTGAAAGCTAATTGTTGACTCGACGCAACCGCACTGTGCTATACATGTTCTGCAGACCTAGGCCTGTATCCTATGGTATCCTATCAGCTTCATGTGCGCATCATAAATTTACTAGACTAGAATGACAATGATTCTCGCTTGCGAAATGCAGGGTGAATACGGACGTAGTGATCCGTCGTAAAAGGGATATGGCATGTTCCTCTGCCACTTTCCACACAGATTCTATATACCCAAGACTTTGACATTTTAAAATTGATTATTGAATGCAAGATTCATTTTCCAGGTGTTTCCCTGAACTTTTCATTTTTCTCCTCTACAACTCTCAGGGCCCTGCGACTCTTCATTATTCTTTTGAATTGCATATGAATTGGTACATTCTCATGGATCCAAAGGAGAGAAGAAGGCTAAAACCATTTGGGAGAACATGTCCTGCAGTTAAAATTGAAATGACACAGCCTAATCTGCATCCCCTTACAACCATATATGATCCATTTACAGTGCTGCTGTTCTTCACCACCAACACCTAGTCCCAGCCCACCGTCAACACCGACCACCGACCCGCCTCTTACAACCAGCCCAACGCCCCCTCTGACGCCAAGCCCAAGGCCTGGTGAGAAACCTGTGTTTGTGAACCCTGTTCCTCATCGCAGAATCGGTTGTCAACCTTTTTTTTCATCGTTAAGTTACAGTTCATGAACTGCACATGCAAATTGAAAGCTCGAACAAGTTTCTATCATCATATGGCACAACAAAAAGGGGAAAGGAAATAAAATGCCTTTGAACAACGTTGCCTCTAAATATCGTTGTTAACTGATATCTCAAAACATCGTTTTAGACACTAAATCAGTACTGTAGTTCGGAGTAGTTCGGTAATACATAAACTGATGGCCAACGGGCACCTTTAGGCCATTTGTTAAACCTTAAAGTTCACAATTAGTACTTCCAGATGCTGTTCATTTTAGTGCATACTCAATCCTTCCTTTAATCCTTCATAGCATTCTTTTTTTTTCACTTCAGAAAGGCCTCCAGGGCCCGGACATTGTGGCTTGAGGCCGGATATATTCCTCGTTCTGGACACTAGTTTTTTTTACCCCAAACGTGTTGCCGTCTCAGTGGTCAACGCTTTTACCATTAGTCTGACTGACACCAGGGTTGGCGCGATGCAGTGGAAACACTCAAATACGTGAGTAGCCTAGTAGAAGTGAAGTTGACAACCAAAGGTTGATGTAAATCCAAAACAATTGAATAAGCTATCGAGAATAGATAAAGGATTTGACTTGACCCGACCAGGCCTTTATAGCCACGTTTGTGGCCTGATGTATGGGGTCAAGGGTTATAGGGGTAAGATGGCATCCAACCTTCATCCCCACATTAGAACTTGAAGTCAGTGTAACATCCTTGCTGGCCTGCATATTTTGTCTTAGTATATACAAATAGGTACGTCTACTGCCCAAAATCACACAGCTTTCGGTATAGTGTACAACATCATGAGAAGTAGGAAGGCTAGCATCACACTCAAGAGGAACGTTTTTAACCAGACTGAGTACATTCTCCAAGTTCTCACCTATTGCAGTGAGACATGGGAACTAACCAAACGTAAATGATCAGCATTGCTTAGTGGCAGATGGAAAGGACCATGCAAGGAATCTTGACAGAAAAAAAAAAAACCCTCGTCGATTTGACTCCAAATAGGCGTCACAGACATCATTACACTAACTGTTAACAATACAGCCAAGAACCGCTGGGCAGAACATTTAGCAAGGCTAAATGACAACTATAGCTATAGAGTGGACACAAAGAGAGTGGAGGTAACAGAAAGGGCGGGCGTATATAAGATGGAGGGACAGCATGGTAAAATATCTACATGGCCAAGACTGGCAAAACGAAGTCAGTCAAAGAAGGGGTTCGTCCTTTTTTATAAGGAGCGAAGACACCCGCAGGGCTCCAGACTAACTTTTAGGCCTAGGAGCACTGCGCTCCTAACTCAAAAAAGTTAGGAGCACCAGCAAAAATCTAGGAGCACCACTACAAAAAGTTGGAAGAACAAGCAAAAGTCTTGGCCATACCAAGTAATACTCCTATTAATAGTATTAATCAATGTTAACAACCAGGAATAAAGTATTTGAATAGATCATAAAATATAAAAGCCTACATTGATGGTGCAGAACAATTGGCAATTCAATTCATTCCATACCTAACTACATACTAAATGATACTAGTTAGAGGGATTTTTAGAAAAATTGGGCATAGGTTCCCCAGCTGGCCCCTATCCGGGGGCCACGGTGCCTCAAGTTCAACAAGTTGAAAAATACACAATTGTATTTTTTACTTGGAACAAGGCAGGTAATGATTCACATAACCTTGAATGATAAATAAATAGATAACTCTAAAAGTTATCTATTGGGTTCATGACCAAAACAAATAAAGTCACATTCCATAATTTGAAACTTCACTGGTGGCAAGGCATCAAGTTCAACATTTTTACAGGCATTTCTTTTCTTTTTACCCAAACTCTCTGTCTACAAATAATCCAAAATACTTTAATATCCTTAAAATTCTTGCTCAATAGTATCAAAAATGATCTGTTTGTGCCGGCCCATTCAAATATCTTCGGTTCCTTCGAAACGCGCAGTTCAAATTTCGCGCGTCAGGACCGCGCGGCGCGGCCATCCAATGACAGGCCGACCGCATGGAGAAAGCTTTGTGATTCGCGCCTGTGCATTATAGACAGCAGCAGAATGAAAGTAGCCCCATAACAACGTGTATCATTTCAAAATGAGCTTTGAAATGATACCGGTGACCAAAAAGGAAAATTTGATATTTTTGGGAATAAAACTCCACTTGAATTGATTCATCGATTTCTGATCGTAAAAAGCATCGCTGAACAGGTGTAAAAATGACCACAGGAAAATGGCATTTCATTGTGCTGCGGTCTATTTTTCATAAACATCATGGCCGCCATCGGGCACAGCGAGCGCCCGGCGAGCGCTCACTTTCATTGACAATTTTCTGGCGTTTGAAACATTTTACAAATGAAACAAATACACCACAAAGGAGAGAAACTTATATCCTTTATTTCTATGGGTAACTTTGCCACTAGGAACGGATAGTTATTGTACCGCGGGTGTGGGAACATGATAGAAAATTCACCGACGATATTCGCGGTAGCGTTGGAATAGTCTCCAACCAGACCCAATGGATTGCAAAGACCGTATCCAACTGGAAGAAGGAGCTTGTAATGCAATCCGTTGCGAAACGTACTTCCTCTGCCAGTTTGATACGGTCTTTATGCAACCTATAGATCTGCTTGGAGATTAGCGTTTGAATACCTAGATATTTTCGGCTTACCGCTTAGTTCTGCAGCCATTATCCTGGCGTAAGTCTTATTTTTTGATTGTCGCACCGTGCGACCGTGATTTTAAATCTAGTCGCATTCTCAAAAAACTGGTCGCATACATGTTGTATGCGAGTCGCACTCACGAGCGCTGCACCCTGACATAACATCAACGAGTGAGTGATTTAGTGAGAGTGAGTGAGTGATTTACTGAGAGAGTGATTTACTGAGAGAGTGAGTGAGTGAGTGAGTGAGTGAGAGTGATTGAGTCAGTGAGTGATTGTGAGAGTGAGTGTGATTGAGTGAGTGTGAGAGTAAGTGAGTGTGAGTGAGTGGGTGAGTGAGTGAGTGAGTGAGTGCGTGCGTGCGTGCGTGCGTACGTGCGTGAGTGAGTGAGTGTGTTAGATATCGCCCCTGCAAACAGGTAAAGATAACTATCCCCATGGCTCAGGTTTTGCTACACAATTCCCATCTATGGCAAATCTGACCATTTGTAATTCCTAATGCAGACTGGAGTTCAAATTGGGAGATTATGATGATCAGGAATCTACAGTTCAGGCGATTAACGCTATCGGGTATCGCTGGGGCAGCAACAGGCGCATCGGATCTGCGATGGATTTCGCACGTCAGAATGCTAATTGGAGGCCCGCACCCGTTCCGAGGGTGGGTGTCAAATGTTTGGACAATATTTGTATACATACACATGATAACTGGACAATCCGTATAACAAGGCCATAGACAAGTAAGTGGATTTTCATTTGAAAGCGTTTGTAGTAATATTTGAGGTAACCAAGTTGGTACATATAATACTGCATAATAAGGGCGTGTTCTTGAGGATGATCTGTTTTTGAAGATGTTAAATAGCACTGTCATGCGATACCAACGAAGATAACATTAAATGGCCATTTTGCTTTGCAGGTGATGATAGTCCTGACATACTACGGATCCTCTGACAGCGTGGTCACGGCAGCCCAGGCTCTGGCCGCGGACCAAGTGGCCGTGTTCGCCATCGGTGTGGGCAGCAGTGTGAGATCAGACCAACTATTGCAGATTACTAACAACAATCCAGGCCGTGTGTTTGAGCTGGCCCACTCATATTTCTACAATAATCCGACGGGTTATTTTACCAACATTAACAAGATTGTGCGAGCCATCTGTACCCACGGTAAGTGAGAAGATTGGGACCAGCCATGACTCAGAACTGTTCTGGTTGCCTAAGTGTCAAGTAGCAAAGTTCTCTAGCAATATGTTAGCATTTAGAGTAGTTATCATTCACAGCTAATTTTCAATTTTCCCTTGCAGACCACGGACCAGTTACCCCAAGATCATCCGTTGGTGAGATTTTTGCTTCCTTGATATAAGTCAGTCACAATGTCTTTCCGCGATTTATTTTATTTAGCTGTCACTGTTTTCTGTCACAATATTGTCTTGCTCGAAATCAGATAATTTATATATCAAATGAATGATATTTGGATCCATATCATCAGATATCCGACTGGTTGGTGGATCCGTGGACCACGAGGGAAGGGTGGAGATTTACCACGACGGAGAATGGGGGGCGATCTGCGACGATGGAAAGGGCAAGCCGACGCTGAGGTGGCGTGCCGCCAGCTGGGGTTCCCCGGGGCTGAGAAGGCAACAACCAAGGCTTCTTTCGGCGAGGGGTCCGGGCGGATCTGGCTGGACGATGTAGGCTGCAGTGGAAGCGAGACACGTCTGCAAAACTGCAGCCACAGCGGATGGGGTAGCCACGATTGCGGACATCATGAAGATGCTGGAGTCGTCTGTAATAGTAAGTTCGAATTCATCACAAATATATCTATTCTCTGGTCTTCCCTTGTCTTTCTTTTAACCAGAGGTTGATGTGGTCAAGCGTCAGGCTTTTGACAGGGATTGAAACAAGTTCATTTGCCAGGGTATTTTACAAAACGTTAGGAAAATTTATATCAATCGCTTGATCTGCCAACTGAACATTTTATCAATTGCATGGTATTAGAGATCTTTATTGACACAACAAAAGCACAGCGACTTTCGTAAGGTCTACTACATACATACATACAAACGAATAAGTGCATACAAATGAGTTTGATTACATGTATGTATCAATAGAAAATGTCTTCTGTACCTTAACTGTCATTTGCTTTAATCATACATTTATGGTCGAGTATCATATTTGCTTATGTAAGTTAGTCGCAAACCAAAATTGCCGAATTGCTATACCTAGTGCTTGACATTGGTAGGAAAATGATGGCACTTTTGGGGTGACTTAACTCATTTAAGCCGTATCCTGTACGCCGTCGCATGTGCAGGAAGTGCCCGTCTGATCGGTGGATCAGAGGACTACGATGGCAGGGTAGAAGTGTACTACAACGGACAGTGGGGGGCGATATGTGACGATGGGTGGAGCCTCAGCGCCGCCGAGGTGGCGTGCCGTCAGCTGGACTTCCCAGGTGCTGAGCGGGCAACATCTGAGGCCTCTTTCGGGCGGGGAACCGGACCGATCTGGCTGGACGATGTAGGCTGTAGTGGAAGTGAGTCAAGTCTGCACACCTGCAGTCACAGGGGATGGGGCAGCCACGACTGCGCGCATTCTGAAGATGCTGGGGTTGTGTGCAATGGTGAGTAGGATCAAGTCACTAACAGCTACATGCATATGTTCCTTTCCCTTCTAGCGTTTCACTTGGCTTGCTCTGATGCTAGACGGTAATAGTCAGACCAATTGACAGGGAACAAAGCGGGTCCGGTACTAAATACGTTCATGACTGGCAAAGCTAGGAAGAAACTGTCTTTGATGATTTGGTTTATTATTCAATTCAAACCTGACACCATGAACATATACCGTCTCGCAGCCAACAAGTATATAT
Organism: Branchiostoma lanceolatum; assembly: GCF_035083965.1. Taxonomy (NCBI): domain Eukaryota; kingdom Metazoa; phylum Chordata; class Leptocardii; order Amphioxiformes; family Branchiostomatidae; genus Branchiostoma; species Branchiostoma lanceolatum. The sequence continues at coordinate 712,028 of NC_089735.1, read as the reverse complement.
CATACATATTTCATCAGAATATTTTGATTATCTCACATTATGCAATGTATGCTTCTCATTCATGCATATTTGAAATTTAACGTTAGAAAGTCATCGGTATTGCTTGCTACAACATCCGTGTTGATTAGAAAATATATTTTGTTTAATTCATCACCGATTGCGTAGAATTACTGGGACTATCCCTATTGAAATTTGAAAATAAGCAACAGAGCAGAATAGCACGCAAGAAGGTTTTGAATTAGATCATGCCATAATGGCAAGGTCAGTCCACGTGCATCTTACAAAAACACCCACAAGTTGCCTGTTAAAAAAACGAGCCTCGTGGAAGACATCTATCTATTTATTTATTCCTCTCATCATTGAAAAATCCTGGAGACTTGTAGAGGAAACATATATTTCTAATATATCATCTCCTGTACTCCGTTATTCTATCCAGCCCGTGTCCGACTGGTGGATGGATCAGCGGACCACGAGGGAAGAGTGGAGGTTTACCACAACGGAGAGTGGGGGACGGTTTGCGGAGAGTCACATGATACATGGGAACAAGCCGACGCTGAGGTGGCATGCCGTCAGCTGGGGTTCGCTGGTGCCAAGCATGTAATGAATCAGGCCTTCTTCGGCCAGTTCTTCGGACGGATCTGGCTGGGCAATGTAGACTGCAGCGGAAATGAGTCAAGTCTGCACAGCTGCAGCCATGGTGGATGGGGTCATCATCACTGCGGCCATCATTACGATGCTGGAGTTGTTTGCAGTAGTACGTTGTTGTTTTTCAAACATAGTTGGTGGTTAGAGTTTTTCCGATTTACAAAGAGTTACATGCCGGATGATTGTAAATTATTTGCTTTGTCATCAATGAAAGTTACTTTGACTTTTTTACTTCCATGTGGTCCACACCTACATATTATCGAAGTATTTAAATGGCTATCCAATAACGATTTCTACTAAATCCTCCAGAAAGTGGGTCAGGGATTTTTTTATTAAACAGCCATCGTATTCTGTACTTTCACAAGATATCCGACTGGTTGGCGGTTCCGGACAGCACGAGGGGAGGGTGGAAGTTTACCACGACAGAAAGTGGGGCTCTGTTTGTGACGATGGATTCGGTCTAAACAACGCCGACGTGGCGTGCCGTCAGCTGGGGTTCCCTGGAGCTGAAGCAGCGCCATCTAGCGCCTCCTTCGGGGAGGGGACCGGACCGATCTGGCTGGATGACGTAGCCTGTAGTGGAGATGAGACAAGTCTGCAAAACTGCATTCATAAAGGATGGGACAGCCATAACTGCAAACACGGAGAAGATGCTGGTGTTGTCTGCAGTCGCAGTGAGTCTGATTATATTGTAAACTTCCCCTCACTAGTTCCTAGCCTTTTCTGCCACGTGAATGAACAAGTTGACCAGATGAGGCAACAAATGACTAGCATAGTAAAAACAATTGCCATACATATAATTTGTCAGTGTATTTTCTTCGACATAGAGCCAGAGGCACGTTATATCTATGTTTATCGAAAATCGAGCTGAGGCACATTTGCCCTAAGGGATCGTGAAAGTGATCAACTCCCCCCCCCCCTTTATCTATGCATGTCATGATATATTGTAATCTGATAAATTCTAAACGTCATCAGTTGAATTATTTGTCAAGTTTTTTTCTGTGCACAGGCATTTTGTAAACAATTACAAAAGAACTGCATTGAAATATTCTAAACAATATACATAAAATTTATAACAATATTACTAACTATCATGCATGTCCTTCTTCTGCCTAACAATTCAGCACCTGTTCCACCTGTTCGACTGGCTGGTGGGTCCGGTGAACACGAGGGAAGGGTGGAGGTTTACTACTACGGGCAGTGGGGGACGGTTTGCAGCTGCTGGGATTGGGGTCGAAGCCAGGCGAATGTGGTTTGCCGCCAGCTTGGGTTCCCCGGTGCGCAACGGGCAACCTACCATGCCTCCTTCGGCGAAGGCACTGGACCGATTTGGGAGGTGTCTGACTGCAGTAGAACTGGGTCAAGTCTGCAAGGGTGCGGAGAGTGGACATCGAAGCGGCAAGTGTGTGGACATGAATACGATGCTGGAGTTGTCTGTATCGGTAAGTTGGAATATGTGATACGTTACTATAACTATACAACTGCTTCAGCCTTCTGGCTTTCTGTTAACCGCTTGAAGTACTTTTCAATCAATCAATCAATCAATCAAAAATGGTTTTTATTAATCAACAGAACTTGCAGTACTACATTTGTAGACTGAATTGCGTCTATTGTGACATAAATCGTACGAATCACATTTAAACATCAAATTATTGCACTATTCCACTCATTGCACTTATTGTCATAAAATCAACTCTGACAACATTGTCGTTCTAAAAAACCATCTCGTATGTACAACATTAAATCCATTAATCATAACATAAGACTGCTCAGGCAGCAGAGTCATTTTGTTTCATTAAGTATCCTTAGAAGTGATGGAACTGGGCTGTTACTAAACCTAGTGGTGCGAGCAGTAGGCAGAGACAGAGTTTTTGAGTTTCTGAGGTTACGTCCATGTGACGCTAGTCGGGTTGGGGGCAAAAGGTCTACAGTTCTCTCTGATTTTTCCATGCTGGCAGCAAATCTTCGGCAGAGGTTGTTTCTCCTTTCCTTCAAAGTCTCAAGCCCGCATTGTTGTTGAGATGTGGCGTAGTCATTGTAGTGGCGACCTAGAATGATTCGGCATGCGCGTCTTTGTACATTTACAGTTATTGTCTGTTTGTTTGTGAGGCTGTGGTGATAGACGGGTGCACAGTACTCCAGGATAGGCCTAATATAGCCGCAGTACACGGTTACCAAATCTGGCATCGAGAGACCGAACGTCTTAAGTCTCCGGAGCATAAACATACGTTTGTTGGCCTTCTTGGTAGACTCACAGACTTGTTTGTCCCATTTCAGATTAGACTGCAACCAGATTCCCAACACTTTAGCAACGGTCACTGTCAGAAGGGGTTTACCCCCGAGAGTTATGGGTGGAGGGGGAGGTGGGCTCTTCATAAAACAAACAGTCAGCACCATACATTTCTTAGGGTTAGTTTCAGTTGCGCAGTGTTGGACCATATTTCAAGTGAATCCACTTGATCCTGAAGGTATGACTGTTTGCGCACGTTTCTGTTTTCCCCGAGTGTTAAATCGTCCACATATTTCCATCGATCGTCATGGGATTGACTTGCGTCGTTGATCATACAGACGAAAATTACAGGGCCCAGTTTGGTGCCTTGTGGAACTCCTGAAGTCAACGTTTCCCAGTTGTTACAATGAAACTTGGTAGAGTCGCAACTGTAGGCTCCAAGAGTCGTGGACCTGATAGCTCTATTGTGAAATGCTACTTCACCGTAAACTTGTAAAAGAGAAACTGTTTAATAAAGAATCATGCGACATAACAAGGGAGGAGAACACCATCAATGAGTTTATCTCACTAAAACGTGACTGTTTACATTTTTAAGACACAATGCAACATCACAAATGTCCTTAAATCAACTCATACATGTAAACAATCCACCAAACCTGTATTTACAGATGATTCTACAGATTCAGATTCAATACCGATTGGTACGACAGCGCGAACAACTGTGGTCACGACTGGTAAGTTAATGTATTAGACAGATTCTGTAACTACGTCACTACTTCAGACACACTGCCGTTCTTATCTTAACAATCTTTTTATATATGTTTTTGAACAGCTTAAAAGTTCATGTTCGTCGGCTGATTTTATGATAAAGCCGATCCTACGTTAAAAACAATGTCATGGAATGACGAATTCACCACTTCAATTACAAATAGAAAAAACAAACGAAAAAAGCTTTTGGGCAACATGGTGTGATAGTGTGGTTTTATAAATGTTCTAGTATGTGATATGGTATCAGAGGTCTGACATGTAGCCATGCCGATTTACACTTAGGATGTCCTAGATTGTACCGTTAGCCTATCATATTTCTAAAGTTGAGTGCCCTCCAGGTTTACTAAAACTTCTAGCTTCCTGCAAATGCTAGCAATCGTCCAATTGGAGCAGGTTTTGGAAACATGCAAACTAGTTCTTATTGTCCACCTGCATTTCTTTAACATGACATTGTCTAGACGTTAAAGTAAAGAAATAGATAAACATCAGATTTGTCCCGTCTTATCAAGCAGTATTTTGCATGCAAATACTTAAGCAAATACTGTTTGCTAACAAAGGCAACTGACGGTTTTCAGTCGGTTGTGCTGCACAACATGGCATTATTGATATCCTACAGGGAAGGATATAGAATGTGTTTGAGTATAATTTTTTGTTGCCATTGCTTGTCTATAGCATAGATAGTATTTCTGTACATGTGCCGCTAAGATAAGTATTGATTTCCATGTTTGAAAAAAATCTGCACATCACTTGCATGTCGCAAAGTTACAATTTAAAGTGATAACATCAGAATATTGTTGCTTCAGCCGCAACTACACATGTACAGGTACCATGGACATTCCAAGAGGAGCCCACATTGCCCGGGGATGATGGTAAGTTCTTCAGACACGTTTCAACGTCCATGAAAAATGAGATACAGTTTTCGGCGTGGTTGTGTGTGTGTTAGCCGTTTTGCATGGCTTTAAAACGGCTGGATGGATTTTGATGCTATTTGGTATGTGAGTAGGTCTTGAGATGACTAATGTCAAAATTGGGCTTCCTGGTGAGTGACTTTTGTTCTAAACTTGGTGGTGAATGTGCAAATCTTCGCCTCTACCGTACCAAAGCCATGTGTGCTCTAATCGATGTGAGTACAAAGGCACAAAGGGGCATGTCAGAGAACTGCATCCTATTGGTTCTCAGCCAAACGCTCTTACCTTTACGCCATTGGAATTAATATCCCACATATACGCACACTGAAAAGACTAGTTTACTTCGTACATGATTTTGCCTAAGACAACTTTTCTGTGGGTGTACGCAGCTAGGAGATATCGATACAGGGAATACTAGTAATTAAATGAAAGCACGTTCCCTAAGTGCAAACCTAGATATGGTTAGTTTACCATATGCACCAATGTCCTCCCGACCCATTAGATTGCGCAGCATACCACGCATCAGGACAGACCACCAGTGGAGTTTACACCCTGGACTTGTCCTCCTCCAGTGTAGAGGCATACTGTGACATGGATAGCGAAGGTAATGTTGAAATGAGACGCTCAATATAAAACACACACACACACACACACACACACATACACACACACACACATTCACACAAACACACACATTCACACACACACATCCACACACACACACACACATTTTTTGTGTTTAGTAATTGCAAACGTAATTATGTTTATCAAGGGACACAGTTCTGTGCCGAATCCCTCAGTTTGAGTTGCTTTTATCGGCTCGATTTCGCATCCATGACTGTGGATGGGTGAATCAAGTGCACTAAATGTCAACTTATGAACTACAATATTGTTGAGTTGAAGTTTATGTTTATATATCAACATTAATTTCTTTATATTGTTAGTATGTATCTGAGCACGACACATCGCTATATTTCTCCTCGTGGTATCCCTGTGCAGGAGGCGGCTGGACTGTGATCCAGCGGCGGCAGGACGGGTCGGTTCCCTTCAACCGGACCTGGGAGGAGTACAAACAGGGCTTTGGGAACAAGAGTGGGGAGTACTGGCTTGGGAACGAGAACATCCACTTCCTGACAAAGAAGAAGAACTACAAATTAAGAATCGACCTTGAAGATTTTAGTGGCAACACTAAATACGCAGAGTACAGTACCTTCCGGTAAGAACATGCAAATTATGCATCATAACTGATGAATATTAAGAAGAATACTATTATCATTATTATAACTGACCATGTGTCAGTAATGTGCCCTGGTGTAAATGTGGAATTCATACCATTCCAAACTTACAAAATACATGATTTCTGCATCCAGGGTGTCCAATGAGGCGCTCGGTTACAGACTGCACCTACCCAGGTCCGGCTATACTGGGGATGCCGGCAACTCCATGCATTACAGCAACGGGCAACGGTTCTCCACTCTGGACAGGGACAATGATGATGAAGACTACAACTACGATGACGACGACTACGACGACCACAACAGTTGCTCAAAGCGGTACGGGCAGGGCGGCTGGTGGTTTCGTTGGTGCGATCCCTACCTCAACGGCCGCTACCTGGGCAACTGTGGGAGCTCCTGTCCGGGCGGGCAAGGTGTGATGTGGGACGGCTGGTGGGATGTGTACTCCCTGAAGTCTGCGACCATGAAAATCAGACCATGATCACGGCATCATCGCACATCATGAATCTGATAATATCTAAGTTTTAGCAGAATGCTTTAAAATCTCGCATTGTTTTTCATGGAATGTTTCCGGATCCGAAATTGATTATTGTAATCACATGCTGTGACGGATGCGCTAATCGCCAGAAACAAAACATCATTTTGAGCATAGATTACACATCATTGCTACTCTATATTTTCTACTCCAATCAGAAGGACACTAATCAGCAGGAGATGGGATATTCAAATTTGATTGAAGAAAACACAAACAAGGTTAAAATCATGGTAAATGTTATAGATTTGTGAACATTAGCCGTAAATCCATTCTGAGCGAATTATGGGTTTGTTGATTTTGAAGATTTATATATAAATGTACACATACGCACACACACATACACACACACACACACACACACACACACACACACACACACACACACACACACACACACAGAGTATCTGAAACAAGTAGTAACTTACGTGAAGACATATCAATGAAATGGGTTCTGGTAGTGGCCAGTGATATCGTTATGGGACATTGTATACATTTTATCTGCATGCTAATGGGGTAAGGTGTTAATTATATATATTATATGAGTACAAAATCACGGTTGAATTGATGCAGTAACGAACGATATGCATACAAAGATTTATAATCAGATACACGTATAAATATTGAATGGATTGATAGACAGCTATTCAATGATAAATATACATATTCAGCTGAATATGTTGATAAGCGACCATAGTGAGGCATCATCACTTTTAAAAGATAGGTTTAAAAGATGATTGCAAATGGTGTGAACCTACAGCTCAATGAGTAACGATCTAGATATAGTTGTCATTTACCCAATAAGTTTCATGTACTGTAGTTAGTTAGTTAGTAACACAGACAGACTCATAATTTGTATAGCTGCTGTCGCATATACATGCTTGTACTCGTATTAGATCATACAAGATCATACAATCTTTACATTATAAAGATTCGATTTAGTTTGTCAATGTTGTAATAATATCATCGTTGTAAAGAATATCCTTTAGGTTTTTTCATCTACATATAAATAGGTAAATAACGAGATGGATAAAGATAGATAGATTCTTAAGATGTACTTGTACCTTGTTCAATATAGCTTTTCCCGACTACTCTACTCGAATTTACAAAATAAGTAACTTGTTTGTTTGTTTGTTTGTTTGTTTGTTTGTTTGTCTGTTTAACGAGATTTTTGGTCTTTTTGGTCTTTACGCCTAGAACAGCATGCCATTATGTATTTCCTGTTGCATTTTGCTTAGTTAGCCTCAACCTACATATCATTTTTTTATGTCGTTGCAAACGTTCGGTAATGTCGCCCGCATCATTATACACGTATATACGGATTGGTGTCGTTGTACTCTTTTGCTCCTCTGGAATAAAGTGCAGGTATCCGAAAAATCGAAGTGTCTGAATCTTGGTAACACACCGAGTAAACACCCCAGCTCTTGTTCACTTTAATCCGCGTTTACTTGGTAACTGGTGAGCAGTCCGTCTCAGAGTATGTCAAAGATATCGAGGCATACATGCAGTGCTCTACTAAGACAGAGTTGGAATCTGTGCGACCCTTGTTCTCTTGCTCTGCCTGAGGCAGGAAGCCGGCAATGTATGTGCAAGAAGAACACTGATCGCTACATGACTTTTTCAGCGGGGATAGGGCACACAGTTACCATCAACTCAAATGTTCTACCCTTTGAGCGACTGCAAACAGTACTAAACGGCAAATATATCAGGATGGTGCAGAAACTACGCCAGGATGCACCGTTACCTGACGAGGACATCCTTTGCTGACATTTATAACCATTTTATAACCTTTTCAAAAGAAGTCAAAGACGTACATGTAGTTAAGCACTACAAAAGTCAAAGGTGACAAAAAACGAATTGAATCAAGGTGTTAACATCCATGCTACGAGTCACTTGGTTAAGCTTGATCAAAGCTCTCCAAAGCGTCTCACCAACAAAATCCCTGAGTGCAGGGTCATAAAGAAATGTATCGCCATTTTAAGACCCGATCACCACTAATTTTTACTTTCTATTACTGTGATCGGATTGAGAGTTTTAAAACCAGTAGAGGATGCTGTCTCAGTAATTATAATGCTTCACTGATTTGTGTATAAACAGGACATTTCACCTCACTTCCCTCCGGGTGTAACAATCAGTCTCGTACTGTGTCTCTGAAACCGGTCAGAGGTGATCTTTACTCATATCTTGTGACTGAGATGCATTTTGAGTATGTGTTTTGGGTATTTCGTGCATGAATGATTTCTATGTAAACACAACAATCTAACGCGGTTGAATTGCCGACTCTAACAAGTCTCTCAAAGCACACCACGTCTCTAAAACCGATCGGCCCTGTACTTGGGTCACAGACCAGGGGGCTACTGTAACTGTTGTTTACATAATAAGAGCAGAAACCAAAGTAAAGAAACTGTGTCAAGATGTAACATGTTTAATTTGTATCGTTGCCTTCATCACATTTATGCAAATTCTAACCACAGAAGAAGCGATTTGGGTTGTCAAAACGACAGTTTTAAGTGGTTAAAGATTGGAGGACAAACTCAGAGCCCAAATTGCTTCAATTTTGGCTTTCTGAATTACTAGTATTATACTAGATTTTTTTATATGCAGTACCAGTCCAGGCCACCGTGAGGTTTGACAAAAATGCCAATATCATTATTAGATGTATTTCAACGCTTGGAATGAGAGATTTATACTAGTTACCTTCACAGGACACTTGGTATTCGCCTGATCAGTAATCTCCAAGCAGAGAGCGAACTTCCGAAGGCAAAGAGTAGCTACATTAAAATACGCACTAGCATGCAGCAAAACACGCCCAAAACGCTGAAACTGATCTAATATACGCCTTAAAAAAGAATGTTTTAAGATGTTATCCAGTTGCGTATCTTACTACCTGGATGTCTAACCTTCATCAACGTACATCTAATGTAGCCTTGTAGATTGGCTATGTTTCCACACAGGATGTAAATTAAAGTATTTATAACATTTGGCATTTATGAATTGTTTTGGGCAATAGTAACATATCTTAGAATCCCATATATTTATCAATTTTTCATGTGCATGTTTTTTTGTACCAATTCCGACTATTGCTTTAGTTTTGCGATATTTATCCCTTAACGGTTTAGCTGACATACTATGACAATGAGTAGTAATTAATTCAGATCCAGATTTCAACTTTCACCTTTCACCTCAACTATTCGTATCCGCCATTTTGCTTCTGGCTCGTCGTAAACTGACTAAAAATTCTTAGAATTGGGGCCGGGTTATCGTATTAGCTGGTAACGCAGAAGAAGACGAGCGACAGCAGTAGGTATATAAGACGTTTCTCTCTATAAGGTTAGGTTTTCCGGGATTGAAAGACTCGCTTGTATTTTAGTTGCCTCTATAAATAAGAGGGGAGGGGGGCAAAGTCTTTACTTATATATGAATTTCTGTGCAGCCAAATTGCAGCAGCCGTGTACCTATGTTTTTTATTTTTTTTTACTGTGAAAACATACACCGATGCTATTACACCGAAGCACCTAGATATTTGAATGGGGCTATGTACGTACTTACCCGGCATCCGGTCCAGCGTGGGTTGACCGGGCTCTCTTCGGGGCAGAAGCTACTTTCCGCCGCCGGGGTGATCTTTGGCACTCCGTAGTGTAATTTTTTTTTTCCGCGGTAGGAATTTAATTGGCATAGTCTGGAAATTTTTCTTCTCTCTTCAAATGACATCCACTGTTTTAATTTTGGTGACACTAGCACCCCTTTTGTTCAGCAAAGATATAATATTTTCTGATATTTGAATACTTAGTAATAAGCTAGTTCGGAGTTGTTACTACGCATGTGCAGTGTCAAAAGTGAAGGCCCCCGAGACGTAAACAAAGCCAGTCGGGGCGTTCTTATGCAAATCTAGACAGTTGTTATGCAAATTTAGACAATGTCCAGGCGAGCACTGTATATGAGCCGGGGGTCTTCACCTTTGACACTGCACCTGCGTAGTAGCAACTCCGAACTAGCTTATAGACTATAGTAGCTCTGTTTTGTTGACGTTCTACTCTATTCTTTCTATACTTGTTTTCATCTTTATTCTTTTTTTAGACATCTTTTTATCAAACAGGTCAGAAAGAGTTTTCATCCCTCTGCTTCTCGGTCGATATGTCAATATGTTATATTTACCTGATGCGATAAGTGGGTTAAAAAAATGACTATCATATTTAATTTGCACTTTTGTCCTTTTAGAGTAACTCTCAACATCCAAAACAATCGGTAAATTTGTGATTTTCTTTTTGTCCTGATATAGGATAAGACATGGCATCCACAAGTTGTGGGTCTCCTACTGAAGTTCCCCAAGAAAATGGCCCCGCGTTGGCAGATGACGTCACAGGAAAGCCAAGCACTGGCATGGTGACCTGTCAGGAAGTGTCCAACATGGAGGATATAACTGAACAGTCTGGAGAGGAACCCTACATGTGTGGAGATGTTGGACACAGTAGTGAGAAACCATACATAGATAGGGAGGAACCATATATGGAGGATGGACACACAAGTGAGCAACCCTGCACGTATGGTGTGGTTGAAGACAATAGAGAGAAACCCTACAAGTGTGGCGAGAAATCTTACAAGTGTGATGTGGATTAATACACCAGCGAGAAACCCTACATGTGTGGGGAGGGCAGACATACTGGTGAGAAACCCTACATGTCTGGGAAGAGTAAACACAATAGTGATCAGCCTTGTGGGAAGGATGAACATGGTAGCAAGGAACCCTACATGTGTGTGGAGGATGAAAACATAGGTGAGAGACCCTACATGTGTGAGGAGGATGAAAACACAGGTGAGATACCCTACATGTCTGGGAAGAGTAAACACAATAGTGATCAGCCTTGTGGGAAGGATGAACATGGTAGCAAGGAACCCTACATGTGTGGTGAGGATGAAAATACAGGTGAGAGACCCTACATGTGTGGGGAGGGTGGAAACACAGGTAAGAGACCCTACATGTGTGGGGAGAGTGAACACACTAGCGAGGAACCCTACATGTGTGGGGAAGGTGGAAATACTCGAGAACCCTACATGAGTGACGGGGAAACCTACATGTGTGCGAAGGATGAACATACATCCAGGGAACCCTACATGTGTGGGGAGGCTGGATACACAGGTGAGAGACCCTACATGTGTGGCGTGGGTGGACACAACAGTGAAGACCCCTACATGTCTGAGGATGGATACATGACTATGCTCTACAGAGATGTGAAGATTAAAACAGAAGAAAGGATGCAGCACAGTAACCCATGTGGAGCTATTGAATATCAGCAGTTAAGCATGCAGACTCACACAGATATACATGCATCAGAGAAGCCATTCAAATGTGACCAGTGCAACTTCAGCACAGCTTGGAAGAAAAGCTTGAACATACACATGGCTAGACACACCGGGGAGAATCTCTACATGTGTGGGGAGTGCGACTACAAGACAGGGAACAGATACCACCTGAACAGACATGTGAAGAAACACACAGGAGAAAAGCCATACAAGTGTGACCAGTGTGACTTCCGCACTGCGTGGAAACGATACCTGGATGTGCATATTTCTAACCACACCGGTGAGAAGCCCTACGTGTGTGGGGATTGTGGGTACAGGACAGCTGATAGGTCCTACTTCTTCCAACATGTAAAAATACATACAGACGGGAAACACTTCAAGTGTGCACTACAAAAAATGCCATTCTCGTTTTTTCTTGTTTTCTTATTTTTCTTATTGAGAGAAAGATTTTCTTCCATAAAGCATTTCAATAAAATCAAGAAATCTTACGCAAAACCTTTGTACGTTAAATCTTACATTAAGAGTTTTATTCTTGTTTTTCTTAGGTGAAGAGAGGATTTCTAGTCTGATTTTTTATCAGCAAGAATATTCTAGAAATTCTAGTCAATCTTTCTTCCTTATTCTTCACACAATATTTGCTTCTTGTTTGGTGAAATGGAGTATTTTACAGAATCTACTCTTAAGACTTTTATTCTTGCCATACATGAATTTTTCTTTAGACTTTCATTTCACTAGGAAAACATTCTTGATATTTCTTGATTTAGGAAGTCTGAGGAATATGATTCTTGCTATTCTTAGTATATCTAAGAAGATGTAAGGATTTTCTTGACCAAATACAGTTAAGAAAAATGAGAAAATCAAGAAGTAATTCCCAAGGTTTTTCTGTTCGAATTCCTTTTCCACAAAGTTAAAGAAAGATGTTTCCTGCTTTTCTGTGTTATCTAAAAATGAAAGTTCGAATTTGCATGATTTCCTTTCTTTTCTTAACATTGTTAAGCTCAAGAAGATAATTATTGTTTTTCTTGTAATGAGAAAGTAAATTATGCTAATTTAATACTCCCATCATCCTTTGCTGTAAAGAGAGTTTGAATGTGGACCGTTGAGTTTGGGCTCCAGCTGTATTTGCCTGATGTGCGGTTTAGATCTTACAATAATAGGGAAAGATGTGGCTAGTTTCGTGAGGACACTTTTTGGTATCATGTGGGACTCACTACACAGCGTAGATGACTTGTTTTAAGTTCCAAAATGCTTCCTCAGGCCAACGCCATCAACAGATATGCTCCAGGTATGTTATAGCCTGTCTGGCATGAAAATAACTTATTTCCCAAGTAGATACTCTTAGTTTTGTGTTTGTGGTTGCATGATACAGCCAACCAGTAATTGCAGAGCATGTACGTTTAGTGCAGTTATACCTAAAAGGTACTAAACAAGTTGAAGTATATCATTTTCAAGCAAATGCACAAGCCCCCCTCCCCCATGCATGTATATGGGGGAGGGGGGCGATATAGGAAAATGACAGTCACTAACTCTTTATGTGTTTTTCTAGGCTTAGAAACCTTTGTTGTGTTTGTGGTTGCATGATACAGCCAACCAGTAATTGCAGAACATGTTCGTTAAGTGCAGTGATACCTACAAGGTACTAAAAAAGTATGAGTGTAACATTTTCAAGCAAATGCATAATCCCCCATCCCCATGCATGTATACGGGGGAGGGGGGCGATGTAGGAAAATGACAGTCATCGTCATCTTTTTTGTGTGTTTTTCTAGACTTAGAAACCTGTTGGACCAAAGAAGATGCCCCCGTCTCAAGTTTGGAAAATCTTTCAACAATTACAAGTCATTGATTATAAGAAGGACAGCTACAACACTGCAGAACTGACAGTTTTAGAAGGACAATTAATTATTTGTATGAGCACAGAGAAAATGTGCTTTTATCACAGCATCAAATGTGAAACATTTATGGAAACAATTGTATTGAAAACTGGTTGATCTTTGCAATCCTTGGTTAAGAATGGGCATGAGAAAGAAAAATCCAAAACTGTGTACTAAACAATTAGATCAATGATAATAAATATGATTGGAACATATTTAAATTATAGTATCATTGATTTATTAAATGGTATTCTTGATTCAAGACCTCCATCTTGATTCAAGAAACTGTTTCTAGGTTTAAGGAATTCATTCTTGAGGACAGAAAGGTATTCCTACAACAAGAACCTCAATCTTAGTGCAAGAAACTCATTCTAGATGTAATAAATTCATTCTTGAGGACAGAAAGGTATTCCTACAACAAGAACCTTACTCTTAGTGCAAGAAACTCATTCTAGATGTAATAAATTCATTCTTGAGGACAGAAAGGTATTCCTATTACAAGAACCTCACTCTTAGTGGAGGAAACTCATTCTAGGTGTAAGAAATTCATTCTTGAGGTCAGAAAGGTATTCCTATTTCAAGAACCTCGCTCTAAGTGGAAGAAACTCATTCTAGGTGCAAGAAATTCATTCTTGAGGTCAGAAAGGTATTCCTATTTCAAGAACCTCGCTCTTAGTGGAAGAAACTCATTCTAGATGTAAATTCATTCTTGAGGACAGAAAGGTATTCCTATTTCAAGAACCTCGCTCTCAGTGGAAGAAACTCATTCTAGATGTAAGAAATTCATTCTTGAGGACAGAAAGGTACTCCTATTTCAAGAACCTCACTCTTAGTGCAAGAAACTCATTCAAGGTGTAAGAAATTTATTCTTGAGGACAGAAGAAATAAGAAAATGTCAGTGAGGACGTAACAAATATAAACTTTTTCTTAGAATATTTCCCTCTGAAATTTATATATCTTAGATAAAAATTCTGTGCCAAAGAAGAATCATAACAACAAGAAAATTTATTTCGAGGTTTTAGTCAAATATGTGTGAGAAAAAACAACTTGGTCAGAGAAAAATATTCTAAGAAAAAGTTTATATTCCTTACGTCCTCACTGACATTTCCTTATTCGTTCTTATTCTTGCACACAGAATAATTTTCTTTCTGGAAGATAATTTTTCTTCAACAAAGAAAAAACAAGAAAAAACGAGAATGGCATTTTTTGTAGTGTGGACAGTGCGACTATAGGTCATCCAAGAAGTCTCATCTCTCACAGCACATGAAAACGCACACGGGAGAAAAGCCATACGCGTGTGACCTCTGTGACTTCCGCACGGCGTGGAAACAAAACTTGGACATGCACATGGCTAAGCACCGGGGGGAGAGGCCCTACATCTGTGTGGAGTGTGGGTACGACACAGCGGACAAGTCTAACCTCGCACAGCACAAGAAGACACATACTGATATAAAGCCGTACAAGTGCGACCAGTGTGACTACTGCTCGGGTAGAAAGGCGGACTTGGATACACACAAGGCCAAACACACTAGTGAAAAACCCTATGTGTGTGGGGAGTGCGGGTACAAAACTGGCACCAAGTCGCACCTGACCAGACATGCAAAAGTCCATACGGGAGAGAAACCCTACAAATGTGTCTTTTGTGATTTCTGCACAGCAAGGAAAGGACAGTTGGATATACACATAGCAAAACACACTGGTAAGAAACCCTACAAGTGTGGGGAGTGCAGGTACAGGACAGCTGACAAGGCTGCGCTATCAAATTATATGAAGAAACATACAGGAGAGAAGCCCCACAAGTGTGACCAGTGTGACTTTTCTGCCACAAGGAAAGGACAGTTGGACATACACAAGGCTAAACACACCGGTGAAAAACCCTACAGTTGTGGAGAGTGCGGGTTCAGGACAGCTGACAGGTCCAACCTGTACCGACATGCAAAGGTCCACTCAGAAGAGAAGCCGTTTAAATGTGACTTGTGTGACTATTCAGGACGTCGTAAATACCAGCTCAACCGACATGTTGCCAGGCATTTCCCAGCGAAAGGGAAGATTTAAAAGTGTGAGCCAGTCGACTGTAGCCAAGTGTATGTGTGTCGCGAAACAGTCTGACATCCCCACTCCTACAAGCCAATGTAATTCCATAATGACTGCTAGTCGCATTTCCCAAGAATCATCATCACTACCATACTACTGAACTTGCAGAATATGTAGAACCTGCTTACTTGACCTTTGACATGTGTGGACCTCAGTGGAAGAGCTTATAGACACAACCAGACAGGAAAGTTCTGTCTTCTTACAAAACTCAACTACATAAGACACCAAGGATACTGAAAAGGGGAACTTGACTATGTGAGGATTTTCTACTCATGACACTTGTAGACATGTAGTAAAATAAGACCTTGTAGAGACAATTTTATTACTGGCCCTTGTTAGAATTTATCAAGGAGAAGCCATATGCATGCAGGTGAAAATGATCTACTAGTACACAATAGAAAGGATACCAAATGTGCTCAGGTGAACACATTTTTTGTTGGATATTTAAGCCTGCCATCTTATTCTTAATGGATCACATTTGGTCATGATGGTTTATTCCTTGCACAGTAGCACTGAAATTACTGCTGAGCAACCCAATTATTTTTTTTAAATTTCCTCTTTGTAAAATTTGCTTTTTATGTAATACTATACTGTCCGAGAGCTTATACATGTATGTGTCTTCTTATGACTATATCATATGTTAATATAGTATTTTGCTTGTAAAGGTAACTAGTAACAAATTACATGCAACATTTTTGCCAACGTGCAATTGCGCATGTTATTATTGTTTCTATTGCACATGATGATGCACTTCGATATACTAGTATGTCCTTTGTCAGATATTAACTGAGGAAATGTGGCTGATTTGATTAAATTTCTCTTAGGAATGTAGCAGCAACAACATTCAAACACATGGCTTGATGTACATTTATGAAGATAGATTTATGATTTGAATCAACATCTGTATGAACGTTTCAATACTTCATAATCATTTCATGAATAAGAATTTATAGAGATTGAAAAAAAGAAAAACTCTTGAGGCATAAAGTTTCATGTTTGGTCATTTCTACAATAGCAGTTGTCTATAAGCTAGTTCACGGTTGCTACTACGCACGTGCAATGTCAAAGGCGAAGGGCTCCCGGCTTGTAAACAGTGCTTGCCTCGACATTATCTCGAGTTGCATAACATTTACGCTCCGACGGGTTTTGTTCACGTCTCTGGGGCCTCCACCTTTGACACTGCACATGCGTAGTAGCAACCGTGAGCTAGGTTATGCCGTACTCTTTGTGTTGCCGGAAAAATGTAGAAATTGGCCAAATATACTGAATGATATACCAGAGGAGTTCATTTAGTCCGTCTTCCACAAGGAAACGTACTGGAATATCTTTTGTTCCAAATTAGATGCAATGGTCGTTTAAGCAAAATTTCCTCTACAAATTATAAGGTCAAAGATCGACAACCCACTGATTATCTAATATATCCAATATGTCAGATTAACTGACTATGATTCAGTTTTTAAAAGAAACGACAAAAAATAGTATGTATGACCGTCAGTAGGGATATTTATTTGTTGATTACTTGTTTGTCTCGATATTGGATGATTTTGAGCTGATGTACTCAGCTGAAGCACTGGCAGATGAGCCTCAAACTTGCTACATTGACCAAATTGTTATCATCAGGCGGCTATACGACCTTTGACCTCCTTTGACCCTTTCTGTCAACGTGTCCTCCATGGTCATCGATGCTCCTTGCAGATGAACTTCTAGGAAATTTCTAGGAAATTTTGCGATTACTTAGAACCCGACATTTGGAGCACGAATAGCGGTACGGAATATTGTTTACTTTATTTGTAACCCTGAATTGTCCGGAGCCTTTTAAGACATTTTGAGGGCGGGCGGCAAATGAGTTTCATGTGCATACATGCACATGGCATGTGGGGAGGGGGAGGGGGGCACTATGATTCTGTGATTATGAAGAGACATACCCTTTCTTCGCAATGTTATTTAAAAGATGTATTTTCATCCGCAGAAACATCATGCCTTCTTTTGTTTTGTTTAACACCCGTGTTCGTGCAATGGGTTCCAAAGTGTTACCAGGGCTTACACTGGACATCACAGCGTCACTAAATAAATAGACTTTTTTTAAAGTGGTCAATCCAAGGAGATTCATAAAAGAATAAACTACAATAGTGTTCAGAGTATTGCTGACGTGTGTACATTTCATTTATTTTACCGTTGATGATAGAGAGTAGGGATGGGTACCGGTACAAACAATTCAGGTCAGGTCCAGGTCCAGAGGGTCAGGTCCAGGTCCGGACCTGTACCTGTACCTGATTATAGTAGTGTCGCAGTACATCATATTTTGGAGAGGGAGACACACGCAAAAATCTCCAAACGTCATGTCTGGAACGATATAATTTCTTAGGTTTGCACTTTGTCTCAAAATTATAATTATACTCTTCTCGCCGTGTGTTTACTAATCCTTTAAGTGTTTCTAGATATGATTCACAGCTAACGTCTCCGAAAACGAAGTTAAATCTGCTGTTTTGTATTTTCTTAGACCAGTTATGTGGCCGCCTGGTACTATGAATTTTCTAATTGGTCCATAGGCCGGTCCACTGATTTTTTACGGACCGGTTTTTTTGGACCGGTCCATTAAGAAATACCGGTTTTGTACCGGTACACGGTACCGATACCCACCCCTAATAGAGAGAGGTAAATAGAGTAAGTGACGTAATGTTGCATCCCCTACAGAGCAGGATGGCATCGTCGAGTTACGGGTCTCCCACTGAAGTTCTGCGTAGGTGTGGGTCTCCCGCCGAAGTTCTGGTTGGCAGACATCAAAGTGTGATGGCAGACCGGCCTGAAGCAGAACCATTGGACATAAGCAGCTGTCAGGCTGGCTTTCTCCAAGTGCCACAACTTTATTTCGACCAGGAAAGCGGTGATGAGAAACGGCACATTTCTGCGGAGCCCAACTTTGTGACAGGGGAAAAGCCTGACACACCAACAGTTCGAGGGAAGGGGAAGGTGCACAAGTGTGAGCATTGTGACTATTCAGCAGGCAATAAAAGCAATCTGAAACGACACATGGGTACCCATATGTCATCAGAGGAGAAACCATACAAATGTGACCAGTGTGAGTTTTCTACTATTCAGAAAGTGCGTTTACGGGAACACATGGCCAAACATGGAGAAGACAAACCGTACAAGTGTGATAAGTGTGACTTCTCGACAGCTTGGAAGATAAGTCTAGATAGACACATGTACGTACACACCGGTGAGAAACGCTTTCAGTGTGAGGAGTGCGGGTTCGGGTTTGCTGAGAAGTACAGGCTATACCTCCACAAGAAAATACACACTAAAGAGAAGCCGTACAAGTGTGACCAGTGTGACTACACGGTCATCAGGAAATCTAACTTGATACAACACATGGCTAAACACACCGGTGAGAAACCCTTTGTATGTTCCGAGTGTGAATACAGAACGACTAACCCCGTCCATCTTACCAGACATATGGCAGTGCATACTGGAGAAAGACCTTACAAGTGTGATCAGTGTGACTATTCCGCAAGTCGTAAAGACCATCTGAAACGACACATGGGTACGCATATGTCAGCCGAGGAGAAACCTCACAAGTGTGACCAGTGTGACTTTTCTACTGTTGAGAAAGTGGGCCTACGGGTACACATGGCCAAACATGAGGAAGAGAAACCGTACAAGTGTGATCAGTGTGATTATTCCACAGGTCGGAAATACTGTTTGGAGACACACAAGGCAAAACATACTGGTGACAAGCCCTACATGTGTGGGGAGTGTGGGTACAGGACAGCTTGCAAGTCTGCTCTATCATATCATATGAAGACACATTTTAATACAGAAGACAAGCCGTACGTGTGTAACAAGTGTGACTACTACTCAGTCAGGAAAGTGGATTTGGACATACACATGGCGAAACATTCTGGCGTCAAACCCTACATGTGTAAGGAGTGTGGGTACACTACAGTTAGCAAGTCCCACCTCTCCAAGCATATGAGAGTACATACAGGAGAGAAGCCGTACAAGTGTGACCAGTGTGACTTCAGCACGGCCTGGAGAACTAGCATGATGCGGCACAAAGAAGAGCACACCGGCGAGAAACCCTTCCTGTGCGGGGTGTGTGGATTTCGCACCACCCGCTCCAACCTATCCAGACATATGAAAACACATACGAGAGACAAACCGTACAAGTGTGACCTGTGTGGGTACCGTGCGCGTCGAAAAGGAGGTTTGGCAAGTCACATGGCTACTCACTATTGAGATAAGCCACACTTTGCCTAGCCTCCATAGCAGACTCCATAAGAAATGCTTTCTGGGGCTTATAAAGAGTTTTTAATGGCATATCAGTTCTATTTCTTCTCAATTCCTTGTGGCAGGCTTCCCTAGAGTCTCGTAAATCTCAGGGTCTCAAAGGAGGCCAACCACTCACAAAACTAGCACAAAGAGAACTGAAATGCCATCCTTGAAAAATAACATCTCAGTTAGCCCTCAAAATACTTGACTCATATAGAGTCTGTGACGGAAACTACACTTTGCCATGAAATTGCATTTGCATTATGGCCTCCTGACCATCTGTACATGTACTGACCATCTGTACTGACCATCACCTATGCCCTATGGGTCAAGGTCCAGATATAGAGGCATGAGAAGACAGGTATAAATAGAATACAGTTAAGTATAGTATGGGTCACTACTGTGCAAGTCATGGTGAAGTGCCAATGCTGTTTCAACATGTGCTTGAAAACAGTGGAAAAGAATTGACATGGGTAGAACGTTTTGGAAAGCACAATAAGTTAACCGTACATGGGAAGAAGTATATCATTTAATATATTTTGTTGTCAAACACTTATAGATAGATGCTTTACATATTCACCTTAACTTCGAAATTATAACTTTCTGATGTTTTTTTAATGCTAGAGATCTTTTGCCATATAGATAAGAGAAAAATGTGCCTCACTTGTTAAAGGCCCCGTCAATAGCACCATAGTCGTTATGATGGGTCCACGCCAACTATGGAAGCTATCATCTATTTCATTTTACTTTTAGTAGTTTTGCCTTCATTTATCTACCATTTTACTATTTCGTAGTATTTATGTATTTGCTCTGTTTTATCACTAGCTTACAGTTTACCTTTTGTGTAGCTAGTGTTCCTTAATCCTGTCAGGGGTCTTAAAAGGGGGTCTTTCTGCTGCCAATATCCACTTCTATATACTTATTATTATGATACTATTCATAGTTTTAGATATGTGCACCAAAGATTAAAGAAATTAACAGGCCTATTGAGATTCTACATAGCGCTGAATCTCGTTCTTCTTGTGTTAACTGTGTTTCTTTATCTTCATGGGTTGATATTAGAAACAAATCGGTCAATTAAGTGAATGAATGAATGAATGAATGAATGAATAATTGAATGAACTTTATTGCTCAACAATCGTACATTGTACAATGTATGGCATTAAATCCACAATACTACAAGGCTAATCTATCCTGCAATTCTAACTACAAAATATTATCGATACCAGTATATGGGTTACAATATATTCATTTTATCGGTAGTTCTGTCTCTCTTTGGGAATGATTTATAGAGAAATTGACCTATGTATGTGGATATAGGAGTCGGGCATGACAACAAAACATGAAATGATATCGCGTTGTGTACCAGATAGGGTGGTGGTGGTGGTGGTACTGCATCTCATACCATAGGCTGTAGGCCTCGGAAGGAGAGTCTATATATATACACCGGGATATCGGGTGATAGGCTGAGCGGATCCCGAACTTACCCGAGCGGCTGTCTCACATTGGACGACGGGGGGCCGTCTGGAGTATTTGCATAACTATGGGGTAGGATGTCTTACTGCTCAGCGGGGAAGACAAAGTCGCCATTGTTTTGAGTCCGCGGAGCTGAGGCCTACTGCCCATGCTCATACTTATCTTGAATTAATCTTAAAGATATAAGAGATTTGTTGAGAAGATGTGCACTCGGATGCGCGAGATCTCTAACCTCGCGTAGTGTGGACTGCCATTGAAAGAAATAAACTTTTCTTTAGCTAGTCTGTTTACGGTGCTCATGTGTGGAAATTGTTCTTCTATTCCGTAGTTTTCATCATTAACACATATTACTTTATTTATTTTTATGGGTTAAAGGTGTATGTTTTACGTTGATATAACATTGCCACCTACAAAAAGGATTCATAGCACACTGAGGTACCCGTATGCAAAACGCATACCTATCAAGCAAAAACAGCTTAATAAGTACCAGAAAGCGGCAAGAGATGTTTCCTGGTTTTCACGCATTGTCTAAAAACTAACGACAAGAGTGAAAACTTCGGGAAAGACTTCAGGAAATGATGATTTTCACCTCAGCAATTAAGCAGCAACCAGCGTGTTCAACATGCATCCATACCTTCTCAGATGAAACAGCTTATTTTGTTCCTAATACCAGCGTTTGTCATAGCTGTAAGAAGAGGGTGGGTTAGGAATCTTTCAGGGGCTTCGATACGGTCCTAAAAAAAACGCTCCCTTATGATATTCAATGGTACTGCAGCAACAGAAAGTGTGTTTAAACATGCACCAGTGCATCCTAAGGTAGCGATATTGTACACACGTACATTCCCAGCGAAAATAGTTATGTTTTTGCCAAGTACCAGACCTTTTCACAGCTGAAATAACGTGAGAGGAAGAAGACAGATTAGGGATCCTCAAGAATGCCTCCGATCTGGCATTTGTCACTTCTGCAGGCTAACATGTCCAGACTAGTTCTGCAGTTCGACGCGGAAGTAATCAAGTCTTTCTGGCAAAGCTCAAGATAGATTGTAACATAATGCTACAGCGCTTCCTAACAATATCCAATGGTACTGCAGCCATTACACCACCCAAACAGACAACCTCGTCAAGGAAATCATCCCATTTCTGTGTCAATATACTTACAAAGTGTAAGTACTTCTATAAATAATGTGTGGTTTTGAAAATTGCAAAATTGCAATATCTTATACATATCCATATCCACAGCTCGGCCCGGGGAGTGGGCCTGGATGGACGAGTTGCTGGCGGCGCAGTGGACTCAGTACGGACTGCAGAGTAGCCTGGACTTTGGAGTTCCTCTCGACATAGACAGCGAGTGAAAATAGAATGAAATTGACATTTCGAACTAAGTATGGTTGGTAAGAACATGTTCGATCACCGAGTCAAGCTGAATTTTAAACATCTCATTGAATCTCCATCGCAGCCAATCGGGGATGACGTAAAAACTTTTACGAGGACAGAGTTTCAATATAGAGGTAGTCCACATATTCACTGTCTTGCAGGAATTAGCCTGGGATGAAAATAGAAGGGAAAGGATTGCAATCTCTATGCGGGAAACGACCGTACAATGGTCTCAGCACAGACTAGAAGGTAGCCTGGAGTACGGACTTTCAAGCGCCATAGAAAACTAGCCTCCTTCGCAGACATCTGGAGTTTCAACAGAGAGAAAGTCCGCATATTCACTGCTTGTGTATTGGGGTGCCTAGGACATATGCCCACAGGACTTTTGTTTGATTTTTCTTTGTTTGAACCTTTATTTATTCAATGAAAGTTCAAGTCGGCATACATGCCGCTTTTCATTGAGGTTATGAGCAAGGAGGTTAATATTTTAACCTTGTTATGAGGGAAGAGGTAAGGATCAGATAAAATATAACAGAGATACTGTTTACATCATTCAAGGAGGTTCTTGCATCATTTAAATCCTAATAACTCTATCAACATATATATCATTCGTATGTATGGTACAAAACAAACAGAGGAGTGAAACATGGTCGGTGTCCGTTCGTTTTGGTCATATCTGTTACTTCAATTAAAGGAAGTCAGATTCGGAGCCGTACGACCGTGTAAGTATTTAAACGTGCCAGCTGAATTTACAACAATACCCAGATAACAATACATTCTTACTAAACAGGAAATGACAGTCTTTGTACAACTTTGTAAGTTAGCCTAATCTCTAAGCAGATCTATAGGTTGCATCAAGACCGTATCAAACTGGCAGTACTTACGTTTTGCAAAAAGGTCAGTTGAATAATTGCATTACAAGCTCCTTCTTCCAGTTGGATACGGTCTTTGCAATCTATTGGGTCTGGTTGGAGACTAAGTTAGCCCAGACAGAGCGGCTTTCGCGCAAAGGACGACGGGTGACGCCGTCGGGAGTATCTGCATAACTATCGGTCGGGATGTCTTACGCAACTGCTCAGCGGGGAAGACAAACTCGCTTTTGTTTGAGTCCGCTGAGCCGTGGTCGACAGCCCATTGATGAATTTTCTGTTTTATTATATTCCTAGACTGGAAACATTATAATGTGACCACCTACTGATAGCCTGGTACTGTGAATTTTCTAATCCGTCCAACAATCGGTCCACTGATTTTCTTAAGGATCGGTTTTTTGGACCGGTCCAGCAAGAAATACCGGTTTTGTACCGGTACACGTTTGTACCGGTACACGGTACCGGTACCCACCCCTAACGTCACTATTACCTTTTATGGAAACATTCAGGAGTGGCTAATAACAATGATGGACGCAATCAAACCATTGCAACATTGAAGGCGGATATGAAGTTAACGACCTTTGACCTCTCCGCGCTATTAGGCAAAATAAATAATGATTTCTTTGTTCTCGGACGTAAATGCTAACAGCGGAACCAAGTAACGAATGAAAGGAGAAAACTACAAGTGCTAGCAAGATAAGACTTTCGATTAACTTAGACTTGAACTTAGACTGAGAAGCTCCCACGTCGTAGGACGCATGTGTTAGTGACAGAATTTCAGCATGCTCTGTCTTCAGCCAGCCTCATCGCATCCTTCCTTCTCCTGTTTTTATTTAACTGTTAGTGCCGAAATACGGACATTTGTGGATCGTTTCATGTCATGGATCTCGCTTACGTTTTTTTTTCCAATTCGTAGTCGCTTTGCCTTATTAGTGCTAAAGATATCACGTATAGTACAGCCAAGAAGAAAAGCGGGTCTTGAAATAAAACTTTGCAACAGACCCGAGTCAGATTTTACCATGGTCAATATTGACTGAAGGAGGCTATGTATATACATGTTGTACGTTTTACCCCCTAGCCAGTACGTATCTGTCAATGCTGCTGTTCCACGTGAGATGTGCCCGGATGCCGGAACAAAATGGCTTTCCAGTATGTTGTGAAAATATCAAACACGCAATAACATAAACATAAACCTACGCATACACTGCCTGCATAGCTATGTGGTTCCACTACGAGTAATAATACAAATGTGTCAAACTTTCGTTAATTTTCGGCTGCGGTTCTACGTGTATGTCTGAAAGCATCAGAATGTATTCTTCACAGAGCACGGCGGTAGAACTACATGGATGGTCGTGTAGCTGTGGTTAAACGCCATAGATATGCATGAAACCTAAAAAAAAAAACACGAGCAAGATAAACATACTAGATGAACTAAATCAATATTGGTGCTGTTATCTGGCCTGTCCCCATAATTACATCTTATGTTCACACACTACGTCTTGATTAGGTCCAACGTACAGTATTGGACAGGGCTAGGTGTTTCAGGGCCCTACAGCATAGACGCCCGTGTAGCTCATTTTGAAAATATGATAGATATGAACATAAAAAGACAGGGCAATGCCTGCCATTTTTAAGGATATCTTGTTTTGCACGCAACCTGTTGTTTTGGGCATGGGGAAAGGCGGGCTAGCTTATAACACCACGACTACATTCACAAAAACAGGCAAACTATCTTTTAATCATATATACTGTTATGATCGGTTGATAACATTTGCAATATTTCACTATCCAGCGGAGTCTCTTCCCTTTATTCCAGAGTTATAGTCTGATATTTACATGTATAACTGCCTCCAGGACGGGCTGCTGGTCATTGTTCCTATCTCATGTACAATAACAACTTTTCATCATTGCTATTTATTTATCAATCTTTAGGGTAGTCCCTTCAGTTAACAAGGTAACTGATTTCCAAGGGAGCCCTACGAAATGAAATTCCGCAAGGAGTAACGATACAAGGGTGCCCTATGTTCATTCATTGTCGGCTGCGGTTCTATATCTGAAGGCATCAGGAGATATTCTTCGTCATTTTAAAATCCGGGGTCCCCTGATTTCTCTCGTTGACGTTGTGCCCTTGGGAAAGGCTTAAGAAAACTTTCCCCACTTTACTGAGATTAAGATGAGTACAAAGCTTCGGTTAGGTACGTCCCTCGGATAGGACGCTAATTGGAGTTGTTTGAGGAGAGCTAGACATAGAGCACGTAAACGAACCCACCACGCATGTCGAGTAGGGGTCCCTGCCGGTGTGAGTGGATAAAATACAGAACACCAGCATTACAATAGGTCAGGTAGAAAATAGAGACAATTACATACAATGTATATATCGAGCCTAAATAACAGTGATATCGCATTTTGGTGATGACTTGGAAGGTAATGGCAACTGTTACACATGTAAATTGTTGATTATCTTTTGAGACGGGTAAATCAAATATCACATGAAATTCAACTACTGCTTGGTCAGGAATTACTCCTCAAAACTGTTTTTGACGCCTTTTTGTCTCCAATTGACAGATTCAGTAATAAATGAGCCAGTGCGCTCCCAGCTGATTCTCGTCTTGCAGCACGTAGAGGACGTTGAACCCCCGTCTATAGATCTGTTATGCCACGTTCCACGGTCCACGCTGGCAGGATCAAGTGTGACGAAAGACGTCTCTTGTTGATGGTTAGCATCATTTTCCACCAATCAGTGACTAGCAATGCGCCGCGCCCATGTCAGTATAAGAGTCTCTCCCCAAGCTCACTTGCTCATTCCGATTCGGCTCCAGCCGAAACCCAGAAGACGACTGAACTCTCGGCTCCGACCGAAACCCTCAAGAAGAAAGAATTCTCGGAACAAGAATAGTACTCATCCCACAACTACCGAAGATTGAACACCGGACTTCTCTTGTGTATGTGAGTATTCTGCCCACTAGTTAACGCATTAAGCACGTCGTTTTGGTGTTCGCTTCTTCATTGTTACAAGCCTAAGGGTTATGGAGCTCTTTCTTTTATTCTGTCGGTTTGGGGAAAACCAACCGCGAGACCAGGTACGTTGAAAATAACTACAAGCCTAGATGTGACATCGCTCATGCGTAATTCCGTTGCCTGCCCGTTTTCAATGTATTTGTCGCCGCTAGACTTACTCTTACTAGTCCCTTAACCGGATGTGGCCACGTAGGCGTTCAGGTGCTTTGTTTCCGCCTTGATCAGAGCTTGACTAATATCGCGGCCTGTTCCATCCCCAGTTCGACCGAGTCTACCGGTGTCTGCGGGCCTCCAACATGTGGAAGCGAGTCCTACTGTGCCTGTGTGGCGTTACAGCATGTGCTATCGCGTCTCCGACCGGTGAGTTTACCGAGAAACATGTACACCAACAGTTCTAGATTTATCAGAAATAATCCCTGTTAGATTGTTAGTGTCCAGTATGATACATAAATGTCCTTGCCTTTCTGATGATTATAATGGTATATATTTTACAATTCAATTCAGATATACACAACCACAAAACATGATAAAGCAATGATTTACGACCGAGGCAAAAACCAACATACGAACAACAGTTTACTTCATTTACAGAAGTCCCTTAGGCCACAGCAAGTAAATTTTATGGATGACATCCTCCGCAGACTCCAAAATTAATGAGATAGGGCGAAATAAAAACAAGGCAGGCCAAAAAAAACAAGATTCCTATATTTTCAAATTTTGAGATCATAAGTCTTGTTAAACAAGAATTGAGGCGACGAAATATGATATCATGACCAACAGGTCTTTTATTCCTGTATTCAACCAATGAGGTTTCATATATAATATAAAACCTCCTTGATTTAATGTAAACATGTCCTTGTAGATATGTATATGTCGATCGCAATCTCTACTAGTAGAATCGGCGATTGTCCTAGGACAGATCGCGATCGCAAACTTGTCCAAGTAGAATCGCCGTTTGTCCTAGGACAGATTGCGATCGCAATCTCTACTAGTAGAATCGGCGATTGTCCTAGGACAGATCGCGATCGCCGTTTGTCCTAGGACAGATTGCGATCGCAATCTCTACTAGTAGAATCGGCGATTGTCCTAGGACAGATGGCGATCGCAGTCTGTCCTAGGACAAACGGCGATCGCGATCTGTCCTAGGACAATCGCCGATTGTCCTGAATCGCCATCTCCACTTTGACATATACATCTCAATAGACTAACTACAACAAATGCAGAAAAGAGCTTGTTGTACCATCATCTGAAGCAACTACACTGGGTATTCATATGCAATGAAACACCTTAGACTGTCAACATTAAACTGTTCTTGAAGATGTGTATACAGCTCAATTAACTAGAACAAACGCAGAAAACAGCTTGTCATACCATCATGGGCAGGAACTACACTGGGTACTCATATGCAATGAAACACCTTAGACTGTCAACGTTTACGACATATTTGCCAATTTTTGGCATGTTGACCACCGTCGGAGGGCAATGAAATTTCTTGTTTTTTATTTCGAAATCAGGCGAAAATTAATGAGCGCGCTGATGTCATCCATAAAAATTACTTGCTGTGGCCTTAGTTTGAAAAACACTTGAGAAAGTCGTTTACAAATGCCATATCAATTTTGTTTACTTAAAATATGGGTATTTTTCCTTAAATTTTGGTCTATTACAATGTTGTGTTGCGTTGTTTACACTTGAACTATGGGTATTTCTCCTTAAATTTTGGTCTATTACAATGTTGTGTTGCGTTGTTTACACTTAAACTATGGGTATTTCTCCTTAAATTTTGGTCTATTACAATGTTGTGTTGCGTTGTTTACACTTAAACTATCGTTATTTTTCCCTAAATTTTGGTTTATCGCAATGTTGTGTTGCGTTGTTTACACTTAAACTATGGGTATTTTACCTTAGATTTTGGTTTATTGCAATGTTGTGTTGCGTTGTTAACACTTAAACTATGGGTATTTTTCCTTAAATTTAGGCTTATTGCAATGGTGTGTTGCGTTGTGTTGTTTATGTTCCGTAACGTTTCCGTCAATCATGTTACAACAATTATGTCTAACTTTAGTCCGTTTACGCTTATCACTGTACTTACTGATTTTTCCTATGTTGTGTTTATCTTATACGCCCTGGAATTTGACTTATTTCATTTGCTAGAATCTTAGTTCATTGTTAATTTGTTAAAGGGGAGCAACTTGTAAGCTCGTAAGCTTATGACGAACATTGCACAGTTGCACTATTGTTTAGTTTTATTATTATTGTATTTACTGGTTTCATTCAACAATATCTGTACAGGTAGGGGGCACTTAACTCTAATAAACTCAGTCAAATGATAGCCCATTTATGTCAAGGCGATAGAGAGGAAGGAAAAGCTGCACATACGATCCATTATGTTTTTCTTAGCCCCCCAACAACCCCCCCCCCCATTATTCTTTACATGCTTATCGACCTCGTATTGATACATCCTATCGAATGTCCTGTTTATGGTAAGACCCAAAGGTCAGTTGAATATCATATTTCAGCACTATGCCATGCCTAACGTTACATAGATTTCTTCTAAACATTTTGTATTTCAAACGTTCACTAATTCGGTGTTAGTTCGTAGACGTAGTGTGTGCAAGTAATAATTTCCTTGAATTACACACAATGATACAATGTATTTAAAGGGATTTTCATACAAGCTTAGACAACAACGTTTCATATTACAAATAACCTCTTTTAAGTTTGTCGATATCTTTTGTTTGAAAGTCGCCTGTTCTTTTGGTTGCCATTCAAAAGAGAGGCTGCCTTTATGAAATATTACTAGAGTAGCAAATAATTTCTGACAAATCTATTGTGACATAAATGATTAATATATTGTTAACTGTTTCAAGGCTGTTGTCTCAAACTTTCAGTAGACTGCCCTATCTGCAAATTTAGTACCAGTATGTTCAGTTGAGTTGAGTTTTGCCCCATGTTGATATGTACGCGATTTCGTCATCACGTTTATTATCTCTATGAAAAATGGAGATACAGTTTCGGGTGTGTCTGTGTGTGTGTATGTGTGTCTCTGTGTCTGTTTGTTTGTGTTTCCGGACTACTGTAGACATCATAACTCAAGAACCTCTCGATGGATTACGATGATATTTGATATGTGGGTGGGTGTTGGGAAGCCAACATTCAGGGTCGATTTCGGAGGCCCTTGTATGTGACCTTGGTACTGAAGCAGAACTTCCATTGTTTTAAATCTTTTGACCTGGACGTGCTATGGTCTTGTTTTTTGTGTGACAGGTAGCTTGTGATGTAATGAAGAATTGGTGTAAGTTTAGGCCCCCTAGCAGCTTGTTCTGGAACTGCAGGGGCGTTATTGTGAAAATCTTCAAAGGAGAATAACTGAAGAAAGGAACGATGGATTTCCATGATATTTAGCAAGCAGGTAGCTTAGACAGAGATGTACATAATGAACTGCAAATTATGCTGATTGGGACTTAATTTGCATGATTAATGAGGAAAATCTATATTTGCAGTGTTTCCCATTATAAGACTCAAAACATGTAAAATATGTAGTTCATTGCAAGCGGAGCATCAACGGATACCAGTTATGCAAATAAATTCCATACTTGCATCATCAATGAAAAAACGGCATAGTTAATCTAAGTGGTAAATGATAAGACTGTCAATATTGCAACATGTGTAAGTTAATGGAAGGTGTTACTGGCCAAGCATATATTATGTAAATGTATGAGTCATTTGCATAAACAGAATAGTTCATGGAGATATGAGGTCTACGAACTCTTGTTGAGTCTGTTATTATTTTCCATGCATACTATAAATACATAATGTGTATTGTGCTATAATGAACACCTCATTTGCATAATTCATGCAGAAACCATGATTTTCCCCTTACGGTACATGCTACAGATCTCATATTTGAGGTGTAGGTAGCTTTGGGAATGGTGCATACTATTGGAATGTGAATTGTGCTATAATGAGCACCTCATTTTCACAATTAATGCGGAAAGTTCATATATCCCCTATTGTAAATAATCTCATATTGGAGGTGTAGGTAACATTAACCTGCATGCATATGAGCACCTCATGTCTACGATTTATGCAGAAACTTCATATTTCACTTTCGATACATGCTAGAGATGCCATATTGAAGATTTATGTAGCTTTTGGAAAGGTGAATGCAACAGAAAGTGCTTAGTCACAATGAAGACATCATTTGCATAATCAATGCAGAATCTTTATATCTTACTTGGGGTACATGCTACATATGTCATATTTGAGGTGTAGGTAGCGTCAGGAAAAAAAATATGACTAGACCTGAATGTGCGTTATCCTAATGAGGACTTCATTTGCATAATCTAATCAGACACTTATATTTTTCTTACGGAAAATGTTACGAATGTCATATTGGAGGGGTAGATGGCTTAAAGGGAAACGGTAGGAAAGGTGAATATAACTGAATTTGCATAACTACTGCACAGATTTTATATTTCCTTTATGGTACATGCCTCAGATGTCATATTGAAGGTGTTTTTTTTTATCTTCAGGAAAGGTGAATACACCTGAATGTTCATTATATTAATGACCACCTCATTTGCATGCTTTCTGCAGAAATTTCCCATTTTCTTTTACGGTACATGCTACAGATGTCATATTTGAGATGTAGGTAGCTTTAGAAAAGATGAATACAACAGTATGTTTGTTATGCTAATGAGGAACTCATTGGCATTAGTTCTGCAGAAACTTATACTTCCCTTTCGAAAAATGCTAAGAATATCATATTCGATGTGCAGGAAATGTGAATACAACAGAAGGCGAGTTATGCCAATGAGGTCTTTATTTGCATAATTAATGCAGAAGCTTCATATGTCTTTTGTGCTCACTGTTAGAGATTTCCTATTCGATATACATATAGCTCAATGCAATGGAATGCGTGTTATGCTACTTTGCACCTACTTTGCATAATGCAGAAACGTCATTTTTCATACCTCCTTCATTAATTGGAGGAATATATCCTGCATTCTCTAGTTGCATTTGCTCTGGCTTTGTCTCGTTTATGGGTCAATTTAGAAGCATGACGAGTTTTCTAGCTTTAGTGATCAGCGACTAGTAATGAGTTGTTGTGTAGCCTTAATCGGTTGAGATATCTTGCATATTTCTGGATAATGCCATGGCCAGGGATGTAACTAATTTCTGAACTGCAGGCCTTGTACATGTGTGCCTGTACCATGTGGGGCATTCGCCATGTATTACTCTCATAAGCTTCATATCTGACTTATTCAACCGGTTTGTTTTTCACAGTAAGTCTTTTTGCCATATTGGACTTGCTTCCTATTATCAATTGGTTGGTTGCTGACGCGTCTACTTTTGGTTTTGTAATCAACTATAATTACCCATTGGTAGCTTGTCTTCATTTCTATTTTTGACATCAACTATCGATAAGTGTAGGGGGCTAGCAATCTAACATGCTAGAGGAGAACTTAATGTCCCTAGGAAGGACCTCTGCAACAAGCAAAGGTATTTCCCTGTATTCCCTGTATGTTTTTTTTAAAACTCCATTCAGTAAACACATAAGTACATACATATAAATCATACAGTGCATTTACTTACACAATAGCACATGTTAAGGAGAGGTAAAGAGTGATGTGCAGATGGTTTGTCTTCTAAGGGATTATTGTCATAGTCATATATTTGCATATTTGATTTAGTTAACTTTTAAAATACTTGAAGTAGGGTTTGATGTCTTGTACAAAACAGGTGTAATCTAGAAAGACAATATTTGCGAGAGCAAATACAACATATTTCATCCATTTCCCTCCCCACATCCACAAAAAATTTACGTTTTCATAATCACCCAAGTCCAGAATTGAACAAATATTCCCCATATACAAGTATGGACCCTTCAAGCGGCGAATAGATCAACAAGTAGCATGCAACTTTCAGAACGTAAACAACTAAAACCTTGCCGAAGATTTCTACTGCGGAAGAATTTCCGCAATCTGAAACTTTTGCTGGACACCATGCAAATTTGCTTATTTCGTAATGTAGCAATAACACATACAGTACCAGTGATACCACAAAAACAAAAAACGTTCCTAACAAACAGATACACAACCACTTGTAAATAGATGAGCTTTTGTGTACTTTAGGTGTTAGCGAAAACAAGTAATCAAGCCATTGTTATAAATGTATATACAGGAAGGAATATAGAGCATTACATTTATAATCGAAACACCACAAGAAATTTTTCTTAATGTAGTCGTTAATTTTTTCCCTTCTCAGTTGATCATAATTTCAGCATGACACAGTATTTCCAACACAAGGGCGGGATTTCTGGTAATTATATTGGAATAGTAAGAAACCTCCCCATTTTGAGAACAAGCATTCTTTTCCCCTTAATGAGTCTTTTTACCCATGTTGTGTTCAATGCCTTTTTCATGGTACTGAAAACCATCATCTGAAGGCCTCCTCGTATTTTTGTCCAATCAATGTTTTCATCTTAACTCTGGGTGCGTTTTTTCGCCAAACATACACTGCACGAAATGGCCTCGTTTCCCGGCGTATACGTACCGGGATTTTTCTGTATTTTTGTCGGATACTGACGGATACTGACGGATACATGCGGATTCGTGTAAGGTATCCGACTATTTCCGCACCGGTATATGGAATATTTCCTGAAGAATCCGAAAGTAAGGGATTTTCGACGAATACGGAGCCGTACACTGTACGGAAATGCCACCGATCCTGACGGATACGAACAGGAATTTTTCTGTATTTTTGGCGGATACTGACGGATACATGCGGATTCGTGTAACGTATCCGACTATTTCCGCACCGGTATATGGAATATTTCCTGAAGAATCCGAAAGTAAGGGATTTTCGACGAATACGGAGCCGTACACTGTACGGAAATGCCACCGATCCTGACGGATACGAACAGGAATTTTTCTGTATTTTTGGCGGATACTGACGGATATATGCGGATTCGTGTAACGTATCCGACTATTTCCGCACCGGTATATGGAATATTTCCTGAAGAATCCGAAAGTAAGGGATTTTCGACGAATACGGAGCCGTACACTGTACGGAAATGCCACAGATCCTGACGGATGCGTACAGGGATTTTTCTGTATTTTGAAGAAAATGGTGAATACTGACGGATACAGGTGGACCCAACAACGAATCCGTAACGGATCCGACTATGTGCTTGCATTCCTAATTTAACTATACCCAAAACATCATTTTGAATGACAGGAAGTTTGGGAAAGCCTGTATGTAACATATGTATCATTTCATATCTCAACATAATGTATTTCTAAGTTCAAAAACTATCAAATACAATACAATACGGAAGTACTATATGGCTAAATGATCCATTTCATTTGAGACAGGCTGAGGGACATCCACATACTCAAAGCACCACTGCATATGCAGGTTAATGTCGGTAAATTGGGGTTGTGCAAGCACAATGTTCTGAAAAATTATGAAATGTATTACAAGTAACACCATCACAACATTGTGGTAATATTTACTACTGTATAGTGCCCTTGGACCAAAATTATCTACATGTTCTAAATATTCCACTAAAGTAATAAAAGCCTTATTTGTGGCCAGCTCTTAGTCTAAAAGCCATCAGATACAATTATTTCAAATACAGAGGTTGAAAAAAGAAAGTAACATTATACTGTCTGAAGAACTCCCATGATGACACGCCACATTTTAAACGTAAGTAGCATATGCCGTGGAACTGCATGTGTATAATCGTCCTCTCCCCATTCTCTGACTACATCTGAGTTCACTTCTTCCATGCATTCTTGGTAAGGGACAGGTAAGGCTGATGTCTTCTGTATCTGCATGTTGGACTCAGCTTGGAGTCCATCTTGTGATGAACCAGTTCCTATATGATAAAACCAAATGATGAATAAATATCAATTCACGTATTTAAGGAACATGTCACATGATTTTGACATGGGCTTCGTTTCATCACAGCAGCTACAAAAAACACGGGACAATGGATATCCATCATGCCTCTCTCAGCTAACATTGAAGTGTACCGATGATGGACTTACCAAAGGAGCCTGAGGTACTCAGCAGCTGAGCATCTGACAGTTGATTGCTTTGTTCCCAGCCAAGGTCCTCACAATATGTGCTGCATTTGTGAAGGAAGTATCTGCCGATGCTGTACTGGATATATATATATATAAATGGAAACAATGACAAATATTAAACATATCACATACTCGCATGTGTAAAAAAATGAATCTGGGCATCGTTGAATTGACTACGTAAAACTTACATCTATAACTTGAATATGATATTGATCAAACATGCACAGCTATAACTGAATGAAATAATCACTGAGGCACACTACTGCCTCCTTATAAGTTCTAGTTCACTATCCACAAATTGTGGGATCTTTGTGGGACAAATACTTATGACATTTTCTTCCCTTCCATATCTTTAATTATCTTTCCCTCCACTGCTTGCTATTTTGTATCTGAAACGTTAACCAGACACACATGTCTGCTGACCATTGGCAAGAACGAACAAATTGAAATTTTAAATTTCCTAGATCCTAACGCCGTAAAAGGGCAGGTCGGCTGGAGAATTCTTATGGTCATGCGAATGCGATGATATGTCAAGCCACAATAGGAGGATAACTGGCGTCAAAACTAGTTAGAAACGGGAATTTTTCAATTTGTACTTACCAAAGGGCAGTCCCTCAAAATGATGAATCAACTCCCTACCAGCGTTTACAAGGGGGGAGGGGGGCGACGAATATTGCATGCACGAAGAAGACAACGTCGCACTTCCGTGCGTTTGAGTTTACACCGAATTCCCTTCGACTCTCAAGTCACTCAAAAATCACTGGTCGACCATGGTAGACTCTGGCGATGCCATGTTAAGCACAGAAGGTGATGAAACGCCGTTCTTGTCTGTGCTGTTAACCGAAAGAAAACCGTTAACGTTTGTCGCGCCCAGAAGTGTATTGTGGGTAATTTGGATATCCGACACGAATCCGTGTTCCGTACACGTCAGGATCCGAGACAGCTCATGACTTCTAACATATTGGCAAATCTGAACTTCTAACATATTGGCAAATACATAAAAAAATGAAAGATCCGAGTAGATATTGTATCTGTACCCGAAACGTATCCAGACGTATACGGCATCAGAATTGCTGGATCTGAGGTGTTCCTGGTATTTGTCCGAATTTGCTCGGAAACGTTCCGTATCTGTACCCGAAACATATGAAGGATCCAGACGTATACGGCGCGGGAATTGTCGGATCTGAGGTGCATCGGATCCAATCGGAAACGTTCCGTATCTGCTATGATGCGCAATTCCGGATCTGGTGGATTCGTCAGGATCTGAGATCATGCCGCGTGCCGTGCAGTGTGTATTTGTTGGTCAGGATCCGAAGCAACTACCGACAAACAATCCGAACATCTCTGCCATATTGACAAATATCTAGAAACGAAGGATCCGCGCAAATATCCTCAGGTATCCGACGCGCATCACGGATCCAGACGTATACGGCGTCGGAATTGCCGGATCTGAGGTGTACCTGGTAATTGTCTGAATTTGCTCGGAAACGTTCCGTATCTGTACCCGAAACGTATGAAGGATCCAGACGTATACGGCGCCGGAATTGTCTGATCTGAGGTGTATCGGATCCAATCGGAAACGTTCCGTATCTGCTATGATGCGCAATTCCGGATCTGCTGGATTCGTCAGGAAATGAGATCATGCCGTGCCGTGTGTATTTATTCGTCAGGATCCGAAGCAACTACCGACATACAAACAATCCGAACATTCCAAATATCAAAAAACGAGGGATCCGCGCAAATATCTTCGGGTATCCGAGGCGCATCACGAATCCAGAAGAATACGGCGTCGGAATTGATCGGATCTGCGGGCACTTCAGTATCCGAGCAGTGAACTGGGATTTTTCCGGATTCGCTCGGAAACGCCATGAGGCCCGATTCCGGATACGTCGGATCCGTCAGGATACGTGGTCATTTCGTGCAGTGATATTGACATATATAATCATTACTGTATGCGTTTGATTTCATTCGTTTGCCCCAAATATATGTAAACTGTGCATTATATCAACATTTTGAAATAAGCTAAATGATTGGCCGCATCCTTGACAAAAGGCCTATTGTTTCGGCAAACAGACCTCCACATGTTTTGACTTGTTGGGAACAGTGGGCTGCAACTGAGTAAGTTGACAGTTTGTTTATGTCCAGGGGCTTAGATGGAAGCAACAACTGTTGAATCTATTGTAGTTTCTCAAAGCCACCCTCGGTTTTATGACATAACTTTAACTTCTTATTGAAGTGTTATTGGTAGTACCTGTTGAATATCTTATTTAGACTTTGATTTGGAAAACGACAGTTGAACATTCTATTTCAGTACCCTTAATTTGAATTTAATTAAAACACACGCAGTCAAGAAAACAACTCTTTGTTTGTTTCGTGGACCTATCAAAAGCATTTGATTCTATTTAAAATTATGTCGAAGGGTATTTCTGGTAGATTCTACGGTATAATAGAAAGCTTAATATATAGTCAGTCTGAAGCAACGTCAAGAGAAAGATAGGTTTAATCATTTGCATATTAACTGACGTCTCAAGTTTTTAAAAATCCTGTAATTTTCT
Organism: Branchiostoma lanceolatum; assembly: GCF_035083965.1. NCBI lineage: Eukaryota > Metazoa > Chordata > Leptocardii > Amphioxiformes > Branchiostomatidae > Branchiostoma > Branchiostoma lanceolatum. The sequence continues at coordinate 674,787 of NC_089735.1, read as the reverse complement.
CACTAGTTTTTGAAGAAAACATTGTCAGACAAAGAAAAATAGCCCAGATACATCATACATGTATAGGTGTAACAAAGCTACGTAATCAATACAATACGTAACTTTACTTGGCAACTTTCCGAAAACCATAAAATTGTGTTTTCAACTGTCAAAGCTACCCCTTCAAAGTTGGAATTGTATCTATATTTTCTGGTGAGGTGAATTAGCTTTGATAGCTGTGTGTCTATGAATATGCCTTATACATGTTATTGTGGTGTCTACTTGGTAGTCTGACAGAAACCAGTATAGATTGGGCTCTGTAGAACTGTACATTTAATTTGTATACTGACAGCCAATGTCTGAGACATTCTACCAGTCAGAGCATGACAGAGTGTTGTCATTGCTTCATATTCTTTGTTAGTTACTACAAAGCTGACTTGTTTATGTGCAACTATACTTTGATAATCATTTTCTACATTTGAAACGTGTGCTGAAGTATTAAACTTCAATACTTGGTAATCTATCTATTAACTCTTAGCCAGCGAGCCCTCCACTGATGTGAACACCACGGGATTCCGAAGCAGACTGAGGTCTGGGAGTTTACGTTAGCTGAATTTATTGGGTGGTTTTATAGTTCAGGGTTGTTCTATAAGTTTTGTAAATCAATCCTAGGCGTAAGAAAGAATGGCAACGAGGGCAGAACGCGGCAGGTACCCACTATGAATCGGAGTATATATTATACTTTACTCGTACTACCAAAGGCTAGCTAGAGAAGTACCCACAAACAGTCTTCTGTTTGAATCTTCTGTAATTCAACAAGGCATGCACCGACGCAAGTTGCCATGTTGGATGTCCTCTTTTCGTAGAATCCTTGAGGAGTCAGGCTTTGCCTACCTTCTACTTAACAGGGACAGTAACACATCATCCGCTCACTCAGAAGTAAAACAAAGACTAAAAGATATCTTTTTTCAAAGTTCTTACTCAGAACTGAACTCCAGTGACAAAAAAATGCAGAAAAGAGAACCAAGGTAATTATATAACAACTTAAGAACTTACCAAACATTTAAACATACCTATGAAAGAAAGACATACCTTGATATAACAAACTTTGACCGTCGCCGCACCATGAATAAGCTAAGGATTAGCGATCACCTACTTCAAATTGAAGCTGGTAGATACAGCTGGACTCCTAATAATAGACTTTATATATTTATCTTCGCCTAGTACTAGTACTCGGAGAATATTAAGTTTTCGGTTGAGCCATCTGTTGGGTGGGTCTGTATGTAGGTCAAGAGCAACTCAAGAAAGCTTCGATAAATCTTTATGCTTGTTGGTAGGTGTGTATTGGTTGTGCAAAGGAAGGTCAAGTTCGAAAATGGTTCACCTTGCGTTTTTCAACAGTACTGCAGCGGACTTTCCATTTTTGTGTGTTTGTATGTAGGCAAAAAAAGCGACGGAAACGTTGATAGATCTTCATGATTTTTGTAGGTATGTAGATGTTGTGAGACCGGAGGTCAAGTTAAAAATGGTTCCCCTGACATTTTCTGTCAGTACTGCAGCAGGCTTTGTGTGGATGTGTATTTGTATGTCGCCAACATAACTCGAGAAGCTGTTGATGGTTCTGTATGATATTTAGTGGATGGGTAGAGTTTACAGAAAGAAAGGTCAACTTCGATAATGGGCCTTCTAGCAGGTACCTAAGGTACTGCAGCGGAGCTTCAAAATTTGGGGGCATACTTTCTGAAAGCGCTATGATCATGATTTTTGTGTGATAGATAGTTCATGCCACAGGAAGTAGGTTGTGTAAGTTTGGGCCCCCTAGCGGCTTGTTTGGAGCTGCAGTGGGTGTTTTTGTTTGACCTTCGGACATGAATAACTTGAGAAGGGGTTGACAGATCGTCGTGATGTTTGGTACGTAGAGAGCTCAGATGGTGCTCTACATAATCAATGACTAATTATGCAAATCGGGAGCTAATTTGCATAATTAGTCAGGAAAATGGTTAAATCCACTGCATTTCATAATGGGACATGTGACGGTGACCCCGAAAACAGGTCAAATAAACAGAGGTCCTTGCCTTAATGTAAATAAATAGTAGGTCATCTTAATAAACAGATGGGGTACTCAGTACCCTCCAAGCAGAGGTGTGGGTCCGGTTGTTTTTAACGTGTTCAGTTTAGGTATTCATTTTTGTAGAACACACGGTTGGCTACATAACGAAAAGGGGACACAATAAAAGGCCTGACAAAAACACCTAAAACACGTCAAAAACCAGCCGGACCAGTTATAACTTATATCAGCACACTAAACACATATACTAGTCCTGTATATCCAAATGATTTTAACCATTTCTAGACTGGACTCATTCGCCACCACCCCCGCTACCCCTCATAACTTCAAAACGGTATGGTGTATGATCAAATTTGCAGGGGTTGATAAGCATGTAAATATCAATCACTCTCCATAATAAGCCTTGATTATTTGGCGAAGATAATGTGTTCGTGGGAGTCTAGTTTGTAATGAGAACTATATAGAGAATGAAGTACACTTTGCTCTGAAATGCCCTCCTCATAAAGATATACGCAATTCTCTTGTTGGTGTCATATTGCTACACCGATGATATGCACATTTAACAGAGGAGGAAATGTTCGCACATGTAATGCCAACATGCATTGCTAATTACGATGCAATGAAAAAACTCTGTGAATTTGTCTACAAATGTTTAGAGAATAGAAAAAAAACGTGTAAATCATAGTTAAAGCATTGCATAGTTTTCTTAGTATTTTCTTGATATTGTAATGCATTTAGCCCTCTGTTGGGCATGAATATGCAATAAACTTCATTGTCACTATTCAATTCTTGCCGGGCTGGTCAAACTTGGAGCTGTTTAGTCGCGAAATGTAGTTATTCCTCTTCTATATAGATTTGTTCTAAAATGAGATATTTCAGTTATTACATATATATTCATAGGTGGTGTGCATAGAGGTGTTCTAAAATGAGATATTTCAGTTATTACATATATATTCACAAGTGGTGTGCATAAGTACTAGGTTTCCTGAATTCCGTGCAGTGATACAATATTGATTGATTTGCAGCCCTGAAGGAGCACCACCGCGCGAAGCGTGCCGTCCCGGCCTTTGTGGCGGACGCCGCCGCTGATGTGGGCGGGAAGGTGGTGGACGCGCTCGGGGACAGGATCGCGGAGGGAGTCGTGGAGAACCACCAGGAGAAGGTCATAGGATCCCTGGAGGACTACTTCTCCGGGCAGTTCGACAAGGCGGACGAGGAGTTCGACAAGGTTTTATCCAGGGGCGGAGACCTCCTAGCGGGCCTTGGTGGCGGTGTTGAGGAGGTGGGAGGAAGATGTTATCATAGACTACTGTACAAGTGACGTTATCAGAGGGTTCAATATAGTACCGAACAATGTCAAATACTACAAAGGCGTCGTAATTCGACTAATATGGAAATGAGTCTGAAGATTAACTCCTTCTCCTAAAAGGAATTGTGGTGCTTCTTAACCCTTAACCTACCATATATGCATCTTTTCAGCCAAGTAAAAATCTAAAATGTTTGACCCCTGACCCCCCCCCCCCCCGTGTACACTAAATGTCGGGCAGTAACTTTCTAGCGAGGTCCAATCATATGGCTGCTCGCAGGTCACCGAACGTCACCGACAATTAGCCAATGACGGTCGAGTTTTGGGTTGTTAACACCCCTGGTCTTATGTAAATGTCATCAACTCAAACCAAGCGCATTTGAGTTGTTATTCCCACTACTTCCGTACGTTTACATCTAGATCTAGATCTATCAGTTTGTAATGTTAACTTTCACCACCAAAACGCGAAGAGACTGAAGAGATGAAGTTTTACAGCTTCAATGCGGCTGCACTAGCGCTAATGGAGCGGTCATTGCGGGAGGGAATAGATCCCGAGTCGACCCAGCATTTCCCACCAAAAGCAAGCTCTCAAAGACGGGCCACGTACAGAAATGGAGGGAAATCAAGTCCAAGCTAGTCTTGGGTCAGGATTTTGTGGCACATTGTGAGGCCCCAAATCACCGACTGACAGTGAGAGAAGACATTGAACGGATTTTCCGGCAAAGTCACCTAAGAACGAATCAAGAGTGCGACAGCGACGCGTCTTCGAGTCACCGGCCATGGCGTGAGACTTGGGAATTGGTATTAAGTAAAGTAATACAAAACTTCTTGTGAACATATTTGTCAAAAATCATGAACCCTCAAAAATCATGAACCCTCATCATGAAATCATGTTCGCTGAACCCTCTTTGCTGGAACCAACAAAATTTGACCTATACATGTAACGTTACATGAAGGGGTAACTTTATCATATAACCGCACAGGAACATCGTAATGATTGATTATTTCCACGCATAAACTACTCAGAATATATATGATATTTTTGCTTAATTGCACACTTTGACGGACGTTGGTGCTAAAATGTTACAAAATGCACAAAACATAATGTAGAAACTGTTTCTATATGCAATACAACCAGTGTAAATTACGCACCGTATTATCGGTCAATCGACTTCTTTTGCTTTTTGTAATCTGTGACATATGCATGTTCTTGTTATTACATGTATGCAAAACCCGCTTACAATATAACATTCAAAGAGGTTTACCTTGCTTCTGTGTGATGTAAAAGCAGTTGCTGAATTTGAATATGTCGGCCAGTCGTCGAGTCTTTCAGCTTTCTGATTTATTCATAGAATAACAATAATGGTAACAAAGCCACTTACATAAGATAATAGCATGCTAATGATTATTTTTGTAACCAAACGGAGAAAAACAGGCGACTTTTGAAGTGTCCTAATATTATTAAGTCAGTAACCCCAAAACGCCTCGGATTTTGAGGCCAGTAACTTTTAGGTGACAACTCCTGAAGTAACGTCCAATATTATTTCAGATATCTTCAATGTACCCAAGGAGCCTCCTTGATGTACCCAAAAAATGCATGATACGAAGTGCTACAGCTTAGAACTTAAACCATGCTAAAGATACCAAAATGCTCTCTCCGAAGCGTGGCGTTATGGCTATACTGCATTATCAAACATAAGACGTTGTGTAGTCAGGTCGTGTCGATGTTTAAAACTTGTTCAGTGCGTAGTTCTGCTTTACATAATCAGGATTAAAAGTCATGTACTGCAAGTCACACGAAAAGTTACTTCGTAATGTATTGCCACTATTAACAATGAACCAGTAATCGACGAACAAAGGGTGTGAAATATTCCTTCTTGCCCATCGCGTGCCAGTAGATTGGCGTTAATTGGCTACTTTGCATTTGAAAGGACCGACTCTGTTGGCCGTCATTGGCTAATTGTCGGTGACGTTCGGTGACCTGCTAACATCCATTTGATTGGACCTCGCTAGAAATTTACTGCCTGTCCTGTCGTTAAGTGTTGCCCCCCCCCCCCTCAAGAAACCCGCGAAACAACGGCGGCGCTAAGTCCCCTAACTTCCGGGCTTCGAGCGCTACCGCCACGCAAAGCTGTTTTCTTTTGGGGAATACCCTATCCCGGTTGCAAGCGGACTCGGCACACAAGGCATGTTTCTGCATCCCTGTTTAAACCGTGACTGGCAGCTTTAGGGTTTTACTAGGGCATTGTATAGAACCACTTAGTTACATAATTCCGCCAGCCCACATGTACCACCCTGAAAAAATCCGTGATCTCCAATACAACGGCACCAAATATGGTGCACTCCTGCATAATTATCTAAACTGTGCAAAACTGGTGGATGGGCGGCTGCTAAACGCACTACGTCAATGAAGGTTACAATTTGACAAAATCAAAAGTAACTGAGGAACATGGCGAGATTTTGTAAAAAGACATTTCAAGTAGCCTCTACATTGCAACATGAGTAGGTGGTGCTACCTGAGAAGTCTGGCCTTTTACAAAATCGATTCAGTTACTTGAGTTACTTTTGTATTGTGTGTCCCAACTCATAGTTTTTCAAAGTTGCGGATAGACGTAACCGGGTGGAGGAATGTTAGTGGTAGCTACTTTATATAAAACCAATTCATTGACATAATTTTGCCTGTAGGCCAGAGTAAAAGTGATCCACAGCAGAGGCTTGAACACAGGAGACACGTACTCACCGGCTGGGTACGAACTCCGCATGGAAGTTGACAGAGAAGATGACAGGTTGGTAGTCGCAAATGATTTCTGTTTCAGTTTGTAAATGTATACATTAGGTTAAAGAGGGAGGTTCCACTATTAAACCACCCAATAAATTCGGCTAGTGTAAACTGTCTGGGCTCAGTCCACCACTGACTGGCAAGCTGTGCACATGGGTGCCGGGGCTGGGCTAAGACACATTAGAGCACCAAGTAGTTACTCTTCAATATACTTTAAAATGCAGAGATATTATAGATTAAAGTTTTAGTTTCACATAAAAATCGAGTAAGTCTGGTCCCTCTGAAATGTCAGAATATAAAGCCCAGCCTTGTAGGGAAACATCGTCTGATGTTAACTGTAGCAGTAATTCTGGTCAGTTCTCATATAAGAATTGCTGCAAGACCAGAATTAAAAACCTAGTACAAGACACCAACTAGCTTTTATCAAACGAATGATATTAACATTTCTGTAATCTGTAACTCAGGCAAGTACAGAGCAAGAGTGCATTGAATTTAAAATAATGGAAAATCTGGTCAACGCTTTGTATCAGTGGAATTTTCATCAAAACTAAACTTGATGGAATTGCTGTATGCAATATTTAGCTAATTAGCCTTGCCACAACTTTCTGGGTCATCTACATGGTTTGACAACGTTTTGATTTGTAACCTAGTGGAAAACAACTCCATACCACTGAAACGGTCAGTAGTATGCAAATTTCTGTCTGTTTTGTGTGGCCTTTGTTTTCTGGCTGTAGACTCCCCATGGCTCTTAATTAGTTTATGTGGTTTGTGCGTCGATTCAGCTTACAAAGTCCTGGCAGAGGACAGCAGGGAGTATAAGTTTATGGTTGGAACAACTTTTCCCAGTTTAAGTAAAGTTAAACCTAGGCCTGTACGTGAAAGAGTGAAGACCATAAATAATCAAAGGTTAGTACAAACGAATAGTGATAGGTAGCCCTACCTCTAGTTGTGAACCAATGGACAAATAGATAGTTATTTGATATGAGTTATTACTAGAGGCCGGTACCGTCCCCCGTCTCTGTACGAATTGCTCCCACTTTGTTTTCACAGTGACGATGGTAACGATGACAGTTCTGACGGCATGTCGCCGGCAATCTACCCAATGGGCGTTGGGCCAATGCTGATGAACGGATGCTTCGGTACCGGGTATGAGATAGGAGACCCGTGTTACGACGCTTTCGTCCCGTTAGAGGCTTGTGCTGTAAGTTCATTTATCGAGATAGGCCTGTGCTATCCGTACATATTTTTCTGAGTTGTTCTTTCCAGCTTATAGACGTGCTGTAAGGTGATATGAGAAGGTAAGTTTCACATAAAATATCTATCATTGGTGTAAACAGATCTTTTAGGTTTAAATGTTTAAGGACTAAATATTATAGTTGGGCTGATCAATTTTGATCAAAGCTTAACATATTTCATATTCAATATGAAGGAACTTTTAAAATGAAAGTTTTGTTTCCCATTTAAATCATAGAACATCATTGACGGAGCGACTTTCCTGGGAACTGGGTTTGACGGCCGAGGTGAATACTCGACCAGCTCCAGGAAAAAGAGCCTCATCCAGCGGGCATGCGAGGGACTGCAGGGGTAGGGACTTTCACTTCTTATCAAGGAAGTGTATTTAACCTCCTTGCTTCATATTGTATAAACATCAACAACTTGCTGAAGGGGAAGTTTACATAATAAAACCTTAATCTGGTACTAACATTTGGACCAAGAAATCCGTAAATAACGACTGACCTACCACAAATATTAGATGACATATTGTATAATCTAAGTAACCTAGTACGTAATATGAACCTAAGTTTTGTCTTGGCATTGTTAACGATTTTATATATAGCTAAGTCTCGTGCATTTTGTCATATGCGCTTCAATCTTGTGATGGTTTTTGTTAATTTTGTTTCTTCTATGTAATTTTACTTTGTGTTTTGTGTACGCCTCTATGTGTGTGTTTGACGTGCTTTGTGAACGTTTGTATTGAACTTTGAATATACTGTTCCCAGGGCTAACCTTTTGTAATAGCCTTCGGCTAGTTTGGCAGCCCTGGTCGGATTTCACAGTCGAATAAATCAAATAAAATAAATTAAAATCAAATCAAATCATCAAAACACATCTTAGTCATCTACATGACAGCATTTCTGGCCTCTCCTTTGGTGCTACATACAGCGTCATCCTTTTCGCATGTTTCCTTTCAAGTTTTCTTTACTTGAAAGCCTTGGTAATGTGAAGGATTCTTCTTTCTCTGAGGACTTTTATCACTCATACTATAGACGTCCGGTCCGCTTTTTCCAATGCTTGTATGACGAAAATATGTCTCTGTACGCCGTTTCAGATACAAAGAGTACCACGTGCCTGACATCATGACCGTACAAGGGATCTACGAGACAGCAGCGGAGACCTCCGCCTTCAGTTCTATGGACGAATACCGGCACTACCTGGAGGACAAGTCTGCCGTGACGTCTGCCAAGGCCATGTTCCAGGGGGAGATGAACAAGGCGTCAGGTCACGGAGCAGGTGGGGGCGCCTTCGGGCTGCTCTTTTCCGCCGGAGGAGGGAGCTCAGCGCAGGTCGGTAGCGATCAGCAAACGTCTAATCTCGGGGCCAACTCACAAGCAAGCGCTCAACTTACCGAGACCTCCACCACGACGTTCATGGCTATGATGGCAATAAACGTCTTCAGGTAGGAATTTGTCGTCTTATTGAAATTAACTAGCCTCTTTATCATCATCATCTTCACCGCTTTTCGGTCCTTTCACTGAGGCGGGCCGTCATTGCTTTCCACGATGCCCCGTCTGCAGTCACCCGCTGAACCCCCTCCCATGTAGAGCCCATTGCACTGAGGGCGCGCGTTGAACTGTCCGCTTCCAAGTCATGACTTGCCCCCTTCTTCTCCTTCGTCCTGGCGGGCACCAGTTTAATGCTACCTTAGGCAGCCCTAGCCTAGGCATCCGTATAACTAGCTTTCTGTATGGAAAGTTTAGGTTGGCCGGTAAGGTTCCTCACTATCTCATTGCTAATGTGCTGTTGCCATCTAATCCTTAGGATTGCACGTAGCCATCTCTGTTCCACAGCATCCAGCCTCTTTTCCAGGTTGGAAGTCAGTTTCCACTTTTCAGAACCATACATAACAGTGGATAGCACACATTCTAGATACGGGTTTATGCGGCAAGACTTATGTGTTTGTCTTTCCAGATCCTTTTCAGTTTAATAATTGCAGCCGATCCTAACGCAATCCTTCTTCTGATTTCAATACTGATGTTGTTTTCATTGTGCGCTGTACTACCCAGCTAAGTGAATTGGGAAACCTATTCCAGATCTTCCTCATTTAGCTTTATGGCCACTGCTATTTCCTGGTTTACCGTCATCACTTGGGTCTTCTTTTTACCTATGATGCAAAGTCCAACTGAGGAGCCAGTGGTAGATAGCTTGTCTGTTTTTTCTTGCATGCTTGACCTTTTCTCGCTAAGCAATGCAAGGTCATCGGCAAAGTCTACGTCTTCCAGCTGACCCTGCCTATTCCATGGTATTCCCCGCTGCTCGTCTCTGGTCACATTTTTCATCAGCCAATCAATCACATGTACAAGGCCACACAGTAGTGGAGACAAGACGCACCCTTGTCTCACCCCGGTGAGAACACTGAACCTTGACAAGACGTCTCCGCTGTCTAACCTTACGGCACATTCGCACCCGTTGTACAACTCCTTAATCATACCTGTGAGTTTCTCTGGTATTCAATAGTGCCTCAATATTGCCCATAACGACGGCCAATACACACTGTCAAACGCCCTCTGGAAATCCACGAAGGTTATGGTAAGTGGTTTGTCCCTAGCTGCATACTTTTCCAGGATCTGTCTAAGGACAAATATCTGGTCGGTACATGACCTGACCCTCCTGAAACCGGCTTGTTCTTCCCGCATTATGTCGTCGACAACACTTTTAATCCTGTTCAGCAGCAGTGACTACAACACTTTTCCTGGCACAGAAAGAAGAGCGACTACTCAACTTTTTTTGGTAGTTTAAATATTACGGGGGTATGAATCGAAAAATAAACCTTTTTCCAGTTACGGCGGCCATTTTGAATTTCCCGGGGTCAGCTGGGGGTCATGCACCAAAGTGTATGCATATCACAGGCCACACACACCCAGCCTCACTTTGGTGCATGACCTCCAGCTGACCCCGGGAAATTAAAACTGGCCGCCGTAACTGGAAAGAGGTCTATCCGTCAGAAAAATGAATAATTAGCCAGTAAAGTCAACCCATGGTGAAGATCACATTTCACCCGTGAGCCTGCAAGTGAAACCCTGGCAAATGTTCTCCTAATAGCCGCCGTAGTTAGTCTGGTAGAGACTAGAAATTAACCTCCTTTGTGGAAGGTATGATATAACAAGTGAGTATTACCTTTTCAAGATGTCACCTGGAGACTAAACTGTAGGGTTTGAAGAACTTTGAACCACAACACCGGCATTTACCTCTACTCTTTTCGATGATTGGTTAAAAAAAACACTCGAGGTTTTGCTCTCCTAGAACATGGAACCTCAACCTTTCCCTCATCCGAGAGACCTTTCTTACCGAAGCTAAGGATTCATTTTCACCTAAGTCGGGTGAAGAAAAGTGCAGCATCGGGGCCAGGTTAGGGATGTGGAACCACAACCTTAGATTCTAACTCTTACCTCAGAAACGCCTTGCAGCCATTGAGTCAATATCATTATTTCCTTTAATAACCTAACACTTTTTTTGCAATATAAAGCAGAATCTACCCCAAATTAAAGTTAAATCCTATATCCTACCTAGGTACGAAATTTTCCTGGACTTCGTTGGTCCTGAGAATTTGAACCTGGCATTCCTGCGTGACTTCCTGCATCTACCGGACACGTATTTTGCCATAGGGGCAGACAAGGAATTTCGTAAGTAACTAACTGGCCTCGTTCTTTTTTATGACTATACAGAAACTGAATTTGGTTAGCTCAAGGATATTACCTGTTAATTTTTGATGGAGCTTCAAGTCACAAGACTGATACCTTCATCAACACCTGTCTAACGCAATGTGTTTTGTCAGAAATATTCATTCTGCGATGGGGGACTCATTACATCACTTCAGCGAAGTTTGGAGGACAACTCAAGATCATCAAAACCAAGGAGGCAAGTTACGAAGACTCTCTGCAGACCTTTGTGAACGCAGCGCAGGCCGACCTCAAGCAACTTTTCAGCACCTACTCCGCCCAGCAAACCCAGACCAAGTCCAGCAGCTGGTGGCATGACCAAGAGTCAAAGTCGGAACAATCAAGCTCAACCGGCCAAGCTACCAGCGGATCAGAGACGTCTCAAAGCTCAAGTGAGGCAGCTGCTAGGTGAGTTTACTATCTGGAGCTCGAGGGCCTGTTCAAGACCTTGTCTTATTCGCAGATTGAGGGTCGGGAACCATGCTAGGTTTCAGCCCAAGCTTCCTCCATCCTGTCCTGTCCACAGCCCTCTTCGTACAGTCTGATAGTTTACGCCTGTCCAGTCGTGTTCCCGTCTGCTGCGTGGCCTTCCCCGCCTCTGGTGCAATAGAGTTTCCTTGCAGGGTTGAGATGTTCTGGTGGCGTGACCGAAGTACTGTTACAGTAGTTTTTCTTTCTTTTTAGCATGTTGAGAAGACCTTTAACTATCGCCATACAAACGTAAGGCGATCTTTAGTTAGGTTGTTGGAGGTTAGACATCCAGGTTAGACAAAAAAAGTTACTCAAGCCACTGGATAACATTTAAAAACGGTCAGACGTTTCAGACAGTATCCGCAATCTTTCGTCAGTGACTAAGGATAGGGCTGGGAAACCAGATTTTATACCAAAACTCTGAATGGCTATGATGGTGAGGTTAAGACAATATAGGATGTCTTGACGTAGTCTTTACAACAAGATTAATTCAAGACAAGGTTTATGCCAATAGTTCAATTAGCTACTGTCTTTTTAGTACAGTAACTAAATGTTGTTCGTCCGGGGGTGGGAGGTGGTGGGTAGTACCTTATCTCAAGTGCCTAAAAGTTCAACGCGTAGACCCCCTTTCCTGTTGAGGGCGGGATTGTATATTCTCTCATATATTGCTTCTCTAACTCCTCGTTTGAACCAGCGGGATTCACGATCTAGGATGTCCGTGGATTCGAGATTGAATGAGTGTCCCTGGTACTACCATCCACCCCCCACCCCCGGACGAACAACACTTAGTTATTGTACTGAAAAACCCCCCAGCTAATTGAACTATTAGCATAAACCTTGTCTTGAATTAATCTTCTTGTGAAGACTACGTCAAGACATCCTAAATTGTCTTAACCTCATTAACATAGCCATTCAGCGTTTTGGTATAAAATCTGGTTTCCCAGTCCTATCCTTAGTCACTGATAAAAGACAGCGGATACTGTCTGAAACGTCTGTCTGACTGTTTCAAAAGGACACAGCACAAGTAAAAAACCGCGTTACGACCAGGTAAGAAAAGAACCACAAACCCATTTAACTGATAAGCTACATGAAAATAACAAGTTAAAACAAATGACATGACTGATAAGTAATAAATTGTGGCTTTGTTAATCATTGGTCCTTACATCTTTATCACAGATCTGAATATCAATTCAGCAATGAAGTCCTGGAGGTGCACGGGGGAGACCAGCAGATCGCCGCTGCCATTACGGAGTTCTACACAGTATCATTCGGCAGTTCTCTGAAAGACTGGCTGGAATCTATTGACGAGTATCCCAAACCATTCGAGTTCAGCCTGCTCTCTATCGCTGACCTGTTGGATATGAATTATGACTCATTTTTCCCGCATGGAGTCGTGGACTTCGGCTGCTTTGGAAGGTGTGCTCTTTTGCCGACATCGGATTAAAAGAAATCAATTTGACAGAATGGTCAAAACATTGTGTTTAAAAACTATTCCCTACATGAAGAAAGTCCGATGGGTACACTCTTGATGATACTTGTGTGAATCGTACATACCACTATGGTCACCCTTCAACTTCCAATCTTTGATCCAAAGAACGTCCACTCTTACTTGCTATTAGTCGCCCACTAAACTTAAGAGTAGATTATATTGTTTTTCGAAACGGTTTATTCTGAATATCGAAGCATATGATGCTTATTCACACAGGAAAACCCTGACTCAAGACGAAAAAGGTCGCAGGTATTACGTTGAAGACGTGGCTGACGGCAACACCACCAAATCAGAAATCCGGTACTGCGACTTCGAAGAGAAACTGGATATCGAACAGTCAATCACCGAGAGAAGGCTGGCACTCAAGCGTGCTATTGCAGTATACCTAGAGGAGGTAGGGCGAAAAATACGATGTAGTGTAGCTCATGTCACTCTTGATTAATCTGAATAAAATCTTGCATGTGAAACCGAGATAAATTAAAGATAATAACTTGCGTTAATTTTCTTATGAAGATTATCAGTTTACTAAGTCACGTCTTCTTATCCAAGGGTCCTCTACTCAGTTCCGACTTCCAAATCCCGGCCGGACAGCCCGGATGTGAGACTGCCGAGTTGGTCCTTCTCGACGATTCTATCAACGGAGCGCCCAGCTGGCAGGAGATGATCAGCGGACAGGAGTTCAAAGTTGTCTTCGAAATGCCGTACAATATTGCGCGCTTTCTCACCGCCAGTGCCACTCTTCTCGTGAGGTTCATGTCCAGGACCAACAAGTGGCTGACCATCAGGGAGGGCCGCGCCCCGAGACAGTTCGACGGACACCGAAATGGCAACAGTGGTGACGTCACTCAACATAAGGTAGAATCGTTTTTATGGACGCCTGTGCACCAAGCATGTAGCTGCAACATTTATGTCTGTAAAATCGGCCCAATGGCTTCTCGTTCTCCAATAATGTACCGCTGTTTCCCACACCCAGGTCAGTGTCGGGGGTCTAGTCATGACGTACGACGAGGACACGGGCATGTTTACGGTGACCCAGGAGGACTTTGACGCGTCAGCAGCGGCCATTTTGGATCTGCCCCCCTGGATCATCGACATGGATGTGGGCAGGGCGGAGTACAAGTCACTACTGGAACATCTGAGTCACCAGCAGAGGTAGGCAGGTCATTATAGCCGTCATGTGACGTGATACGATATACAATCTTTATTGACACAACAAAAGTACAGCGACTTTCGTAAGGTCTTCAACAATTATACATGCAAACAACAAACAATTCGATACAAAATGATTAACCTGCGTACAATTACATTGCTAAACTGTAGTTCAGTGATCATCTCAACTGAATGTTTATTTCAGTTCTACAGCAGGACAGATGCCCTGTAATCTACAGTGGTCCAACTCCCACCGCATCGACCCAACCGACGGAGGAAAGTGCATCCACTTCACGGCAGCGTCCGAGGGCGACATCTTCCTGGTGTTTGCCGGGGTTCTCAAAGACCATCAGACCTGGGTCACTGTGGAAATCTCAACCAGCGGCGTGGCTATGTATAAGGTTCTAAACATACTTTTGTTTCTTTTATCTCATTCTGCAGATTCTAATTTCATATGAATGGCCTCAACAGGTTCACCGGCTGTGTGTCAGGTTATGACACTTCACTACCAGAATTGTTGTTAGCCTGGAATCCAAACCTATTATAGCTCCCGAGTCTCTCTCCGCGGAGAGAGACTCGGGAGCTATAATAGGTTTGGACTCCAGGCTAAATTGTTGTAGGATTGCGCAATACAAACCATGTCACACTTCTGTACATGCTTTTCATGCCTTCATTGGTACAGAAACGAGTCACGACGTGTTCTGATCAAGGCTTTTGTATAATGTGTTCAAATCGATCCATGTGCAGGCTTTGCGGCTAGCAGTTACACAACTTGACAAGGGAGCCGCAAGCCTGGGTTTGGACACGCTGTACCAGTCCTACTTTGTCTGCGTCACAGAGAACCTCACAGAATCCTTAACAACGGTACAATTTGGAAAGACGCCGGACAACGAGGTAAAGAGCTAAACTCGGAACATTTCTCAGAAAACAGGAAATAAAACCATATATGGAAAAATCATCCAATCGAAGGTCAAAAGCTTTTCATAGAAAATATGCACAAGCGTATGCTTCATACAGTTTATCTTTGTTGCTCTTACATTTTGACATTTCAGTTTGAAACATGTGATTACCAAACTTCCAACAGGAGCGTGGTCATGTCTGGCTGGACTACCAGTTCCCCGAGGTCCTGTCTCTGCACTACTACGCGTTCGGCAGCGGCGAGCACCCCGTCAAGCTGATGGGGGTGTCTCAGAGATTCAAACCTGCGGACATCAACGTCGTCTGCCGCGAGGGAACAGTCCAGATAGCCAACAGATGTGTCCAAGTCTGCCATGTTGAATGCAATGGTTAGAACGACCCGAGTCAACACTGACGGTTTTTTTTTATATGGAGATATTGTTTTGAGCGTGTGTGTGTTTGCGTGCGTGCGTGCGTGTGTGTGCGTGCCTGTTTGTGTGTGTGCCCTGATGCTTGTAGCATTGGAACGTCTGGATTGATTGTAATGATATTTGGTATGTGGGTAGGTGTTGGGAGAACAAATGTCAAAGTAGATTTTGAGCTGGTATATGACCTTGGTACTGCAGCATAAATTTCGCTTATTGTCCCTTTTGACCTGAACATGCTATTTTTTTGGGGGGGGGGATGGCAGATAGCTTGTGATGTAAAGAAGAAATCATGTAGGTTTGGGCCCCCTAGCACGTTGCTCTGAAACTGCATTTGCGTTTATGTCCAAACTGTGCGCAGCCGCGAAGGTGAGCAGCAGAGGATTTTGAGAGCTCCGAGAATCTCCCGAATTTTCACGTATTTTGTACTAATTCACCTTAGTTTTACTTTCAGTTTGAAGCATAGGTCATATTTGAACATATCATGAACCTGTAAAGCCTGTGAATAGTGACATTTTCAGTATTCAAATCAAATTTTGGACTGGTTTGAAACTAACGCGTACAGAGTGGGAGGGCGGTGAGTACAGAGTGGGAAGAGAACCTTACCGATTCCATTGTATGTTAATATTTGGGACGCCCTATGATTGCATAGTTTATTTGGTAATTTGGAAGACGTATATGATTTGTTCTGATCTATTTTGTCACCTTGAAATACGCTAAATTCTGTGAAACTTGCACGAGTTTGAACATCGTGTTCCGACTGATTTGCATTTGAATACGTAAAGAGTGGGAGGGCGTGCAAACCGATTTTGATCCGAACTTACCTCAATAGTTTTATTTGGGGAGTTAAATAACAAATATACAGCAACTGCAGTATGGCAAATACTTGTTGTTTAATACGTATTATAGTTGTGAAATTGGTACGGTTTGTACAGCGTCGGGTCTCGACCGGCTATAGATAGACAAATTACTGGTGTGTAACCGCATAATTTACAGTTTTGCGTTTGCAAAACCCGTTTGAATTTACTAACTACCACGGCTGATCACCTTACATTATAACACTTGTAGTAATTCTGTGTAAGAAACAAACAAAAAAGAGCGGTGACTGGGCCCCGCTGGTCAATAACAGGAAAGCGGTGACTCGGTCCCGCTGAATAAAGTAAAGCGGTGATTGGGTCCCGCTAGATACTAACAGGAAAGCGGTGACTGGGTCCCGCTGGATAAAGGAAAGCGGTGATTGGGTCCCGCTGGATAAAGGAAAGTGGTGATTGGGTCCCGCTGGATAAAGGAAAGTGGTGATTGGGTCCCGCTGGATAAAGGAAAGGGGTAACTGGGTCCCGCTGGATAAAGGAAAGTGGTGATTGGATCCCGCTGGATAAAGGAAAGTGGTGATTGGGTCCCGCTGAATAAAGGAAAGTGGTGATTGGGTCCTGGTGGATAAAGGAAAGTGGTGATTGGGTCCCGCTGGATAAAGGAAAGTGGTGACTGGGTCCTGGTGGATAAAGGAAAGTGGTGATTGGATCCCGCTGGATAAAGGAAAGTGGTGATTGGATCCCGC
Organism: Branchiostoma lanceolatum; assembly: GCF_035083965.1. Taxonomy (NCBI): domain Eukaryota; kingdom Metazoa; phylum Chordata; class Leptocardii; order Amphioxiformes; family Branchiostomatidae; genus Branchiostoma; species Branchiostoma lanceolatum. Next base: position 657,729 of record NC_089735.1, on the reverse strand, counting down.
TGCATAAAGGAAAGTGGTGATTGGGTCCCGCTGGATAAAGGAAAGTGGTGATTGGGTCCTAGTGGATACTAACAGGAAAGCGGTGACTGGGTCCCGCTGGATAAAGGAAAGTGGTGATTGGGTCCCGCTGGATAAAGGAAAGTGGTGATTGGGTCCTGGTGGATAAAGGAAAGGGGTAACTGGGTCCCGCTGGATAAAGGAAAGTGGTGATTGGATCCCGCTGGATAAAGGAAAGTGGTGATTGGATCCCGCTGGATAAAGGAAAGTGGTGATTGGGTCCTGGTGGATAAAGGAAAGTGGTGATTGGGTCCCGCTGGATAAAGGAAAGTGGTGACTGGGTCCCGCTGGATAAAGGAAAGAGGTGATTGGATCCCGCTGGATAAAGGAAAGTGGTGACTGGGTCCCGCTGGATAAAGGAAAGCGGTGACTGGGTCCCGCTGGATAGTGGATACTAACAGGAAAGCGGTGACTGGGTCCCGCTGGATAAAGGAAAGTGGTGATTGGGTCCCGCTGGATAAAGGAAAGTGGTGATTGGGTTCTGGTGGATAAAGGAAAGGGGTAACTGGGTCCCGCTGGATAAAGGAAAGCGGTGACTGGGTCCCGCTGGATAAAGGAAAGCGGTGACTGGGTCCCGCTGGATAAAGGAAAGCGGTGACTGGGTCCCGCTGGATAAATGAAAGTGGTGATTGGGTCCCGCTGGATACTAAAAGGAAAGCGGTGACTGGGTCCCGCTGGATAAAGGAAAGAGGTGATTGGATCCCGCTGGATAAAGGAAAGTGGTGACTGGGTCCCGCTGGATACTAACAGGAAAGCGGTGACTGGGTCCCGCTGGATAAAGGAAAGAGGTGACTGGGTCCCGCTGGATAAAGGAAAGCGGTGACTGGGTCCCGCTGGATTAAGGAAAGTGGTGACTGGGTCCCGCTGGATAAAGGAAAGCGGTGATTGGGTCCTAGTGGATAAAGGAAAGCGGTGACTGGGTCCCGCTGGATAAAGGAAAGCGGTGACTGGGTCCCGCTGGATAAAGGAAAGTGGTGATTGGGTCCTGGTGGATAAAGGAAAGCGGTGACTGGGTCCCGCTGGATAAAGGAAAGTGGTGACTGGGTGCCGCTGGATAAAGGAATGTGGTGATTGGGTCCTGGTGGATAAAGGAAAGCGGTGACTGGGTCCCGCTGCATAAAGGAAAGTGGTGATTGGGTCCTGGTGGATAAAGAAAAGTGGTGATTGGATCCCGCTGAATAAAGGAAAGTGGTGATTGGGTCCCGCTGAATAAAGGAAAGTGGTGATTGGGTCCCACTGGATAAAGGAAAGGGGTGACTGGGTCCCGCTGGATAAAGGAAAGAGGTGACTGGGTCCCGCTGGATAAAGAAAGCGGTGACTGGGTCCCGCTGGATAAAGGAAAGTGGTGATTGGATCCCGCTGGATAAAGGAAAGTGGTGATTGGATCCCGCTGAATAAAGGAAAGTGGTGATTGGGTCCCGGTGGATACTAACAGGAAAGCGGTGACTGGGTCCCGCTGGATAAAGGAAAGCGGTGACTGGGTCTCGCTGGATAAAGGAAAGTGGTGATTGGGTCCCGCTGTATAAAGGAAAGTGGTGATTGGGTCCTGGTGGATAAAGGGAAGCGGTGACTGGGTCCCGCTGGATAAAGGAAACCGGTGACTGGGTCCCGCTGGATAAACGAAAGAGGTGACTGGGTCCCGCTGGATAAAGGAAAGGGGTGACTGGGTCCCGCCGCTGGATAAAGGAAAGTGGTGATTGGGTCCCGCTGGATAAAGGAAAGGGGTGACTGGGTCCCGCTGGATAAAGGAAAGAGGTGATTGGGTCCCGCTGGATAAAAGAAAGAGGTGACTGGGTCCCGCTGGATAAAGGAAAGTGGTGACTGGGTCCCGCTGGATAAAGGAAAGTGGTGATTGGGTCCCGGTGGATACTAACAGGAAAGCGGTGACTGGGTCCCGCTGGATAAAGGAAAGCGGTGACTGGGTCTCGCTGGATAAAGGAAAGTGGTGATTGGGTCCCGCTGGATAAAGGAAAGTGGTGATTGGGTCCTGGTGGATAAAGGGAAGCGGTGACTGGGTCCCGCTGGATAAAGGAAAGCGGTGACTGGGTCCCGCTGGATAAAGGAAAGTGGTGATTGGATCCCGCTGGATAAAGGAAAGTGGTGATTGGGTCCCGCTGGATAAAGAAAAGCGGTGATTGGGTCCCGCTGGATAAAGGAAAGCGGTGACTGGGTCCTGCTGGATAAAGGAAAGAGGTGACTGGGTCCCGCTGGATAAAGAAAGCGGTGATTGGATCCCGCTGGATAAAGGAAAGTGGTGATTGGGTCCCGCTGGATACTAACAGGAAAGTGGTGACTGGGTCCCGCTGGATAAAGGAAAGTGGTGATTGGATCCCGCTGGATAAAGGAAAGTGGTGATTGTGTCCCGCTGGATAAAGGAAAGAGGTGATTGGATCCCGCTGGATAAAGGAAAGCGGTGACTGGGTCCCGCTGGATAAAGGAAAGAGGTGATTGGATCCCGCTGGATAAAGGAAAGCGGTGACTGGGTCCCGCTGGATACTAACAGGAAAGCGGTGACTGGGTCCCGCTGGATAAAGGAAAGTGGTGATTGGATCCCGCTGGATAAAGGAAAGTGGTGATTGGGTCCTGGTGGATAAAGGAAAGTGGTGATTGGATCCCGCTGGATAAAGGAAAGCGGTGACTGGGTCCCGCTGGATAAAGGAAAGTGGTGATTGGGTCCCGCTGGATAAAGGAAAGTGGTGATTGGGTCCCGCTGGATACTAACAGGAAAGCGGTGACTGGGTCCCGCTGGATAAAGGAAAGCGGTGAATGGGTCCCGCTGGATAAAGGAAAGCGGTGAATGGGTCCCGCTGGATAAAGGAAAGCGGTGAATGGGTCCCGCTGGATATTATTAACAGGAGCGGTGACTGGGTCCCGCTGGTTACTAACAGGAGCGGTGATTGGATCCCGCTGGTTAAGAACACAAGCGGTGACTGGGAGCCCGCTGGTAACTAGCAGGAAAGTGGCGACCGGGTACCGCTGCGTAGTAACAAAATGGAACTCCACTACACATTCATATTACTTGCCCTTTGCCTAATGTTTAGCAAAGCCAAACCAGGATCTCAGCCAAACACTTAACAAGAGATAAATGAAGTACACGTGACAAGTACTTTCAGAACTGACTGTACCACAGACTTGGCCACGTTTGCTTTTATAATTAAGCACACTGGAATAAATGGGACATATTTCAGCCGCAATAAGTTACTGATGCACAATGATAGTACAAAATTGTCACAGATTATGATCATACTGCTTCTAAGTGGGGATGTCGAGGTGAACCCAGGGCCCAGACTGCCAAAATTTCCCTGTGGGAACTGCAACAAGGCTGTTCAGAATGCCCATGCTGTTATTTGCTGTGATGAATGTAATAGATGGTATCATAAAGACTGCATTGGGCTATGTTCTCAGGTATATACAGTATTAGAAACGCATAGATCATACTCATGGATATGCTGTGACTGCGATGTACCCAACTTCGCATCAGCCATGTTCGACATCACCGATGACAGTTTCCATTCCGTAACTTTATTTCATACACTGAGCTCTAACTCAAGTTTGTCAGAAGACACCCCAATGGCCACATCCACTCCACTTAGATCAAACCAGGGCAACACTCGTATGAGAGATCATGGTTACAAAGAAAAAAGGACAAGGAACAAATGTAAACTTCTGCTGGTAAACTGCCAGAGTGTTCGAAACAAAACAGCTGAACTGGCGACTGTCATTGACACTTACAAATCAGACGTAGTAGCAGGCACAGAGTCTGGCTCAATCGAGACATAGCAAGCAGTGAAATATTCCCTGACAACTACATAGCACACCGCAAAGACAGGCAAACCGGCCCTGGAGGTGGTGTATTCCAGACCAACAGAGATGATTTGATTGTCACTCGCAGACCTGATCTAGACACAGATTGTGAAATTCTTTGGACACAAACTCAACTTGCAGGAAGGAAACCGCTAATGATTGGTACATACTACAGACCTCCATCTGACCAGGGCAATAGTCTAGATGAACTTGACAGGTCTATAAATGAAATGGGAGCCAAGATTAACTCTGGCAATATGATCATCCTCGGAGATTTCAACACTCCTGGTATAAATTGGGATACCAGCGTAACAGATAACACTAAGAACCACACTGGGCAGGCAGAGAAGCTACTGCATTTAGTGGATAACCATGGGCTATTCCAAACAGTTCAAGAACCAACTAGAAATGGTAATCTCTTGGACCTCGTCTAAGTTAATAACCCCAACATTATTGACAAAACCACGGTAGTCCCAGGAATAAGTGACCACGACATGGTCCTGGTGGAGGTAAACCTGGCACCAAAACAGAACAGGGCACCCAAGAGAAAAGTGTACATTCGTGCAAAAGCTGATGAACCGGCTATCAAGGAAGATCTTACAGACTATGCAGAGAACTTTGACAAAAAAATGCAAGGACATGTCTGTGACACAGAAGTGGACAGACTTCAAAGACAAAAGGAAGCACACAATGAATAAGCATGTACCTAGTAAAATAACATCAAGCAGATATAACCTGCCCTGGTTCAATAGAAACTTAAGAAGGCATTGTCACAAGAAGCAACGCCTTTACAACAAAGCTAAGAGAACAGGACAGGAAGAAGACTGGAACAAATACAAGAGAGTTAAAAAGGGGGTCCAAAAGAGCATAAAAGTAGCACACTCAAAATATGTGGCAGACATACTGGGGGAAGCTTTAACTGACAAACCCAAAACATTCTGGTCGTACATTAAAGGATTAAGGGGAGACCTTGTCGGAGTAGCCCCTCTAAAGGTGGGAAATACCATTATCAGTGACAGCGAGAAAAAAGCAGAAGCACTCAGCTCACAGTTTAAAAGTGTATTCACAGAAGAAGACACCTCAGATATACCTTCACTTGGACAGCCATGTACCCATCCCATGGAGCATATTAAGATTTCCACTGATGGTGTCGAAAAAATGCTTCATGTTCCCAATCCCTCTAAAGCATCCGGACCAGACCAAATACCACCTTGGTTCCTCAAAATGACGGCTAGTGAAATTGCACCCGTGTTGACCAATATTTTCCAACATTCCTTAGACACAGGAGAAATCCCCAAAGACTGGAGAGATGAAAAAATATGCGCCATTTTTATAAAAGTTTTATAAAGTTAGATAAAGCGGTCCCAAGTAGCTACAGACCTGTTTCACTGACCGGTATATGCAGCAAATTGCTCGAACACATTATTCACAGCCATGTCCTGAAGCACCTTGAGTGTCACAATATATTGACGGATTATCAGCATGGATTCAGAGCCAAGCAATCCACAGATCGTGGAAAAACGAAGACGATGCTTGTGGGAACATCAAAGAAAACCAGAGAAGCGCCACCTTTGGAGCTGGAACTTAGGGGACAGCGTCTGGAACAGTGTCCCACAGTAAAGTTACTTGGACTGCACCTTGACCAAAACCTCACATGGGATAACCACATAACTCACATAGTGAAGAAGTGCAACAGTAGCTTAGCACAGGTGGGAAGAGTTAGGATGCATTACCACTTCGACAGAGAATAGTCGTAGTCAATACCTTGATAATCCCACATATAGACTACTGTTGCTCAGTATGGAGAAACACAACACAGAACAACATAAGATGACTACAGGTGGTTTAGAACAGGGCCGCAAGGCTCGCTCTTGGCTGTGATCGTGACACACATGTGGACACCATGCTGAAGACCTTGGGCTGGCTGACTGTTAGGGACAGAATTCAACAGAAAAGCCTTGCCACATTTAGACGAATAAAGTTCACCAAACAGCCTAAGGTCCTGTACGACAAACTCACATTCCAGTTAGAGATCCACAGCTACCAAACACGCTCAACCAGAACAAACACAATCAGACTTCCAAAACCGAAATCCAACTCTCGGAAAAGGCGCTTTATGTACAGAATATCTCAGTTGTGGAACAAGACCGGCGGCAATTAGCAAATAATTGGACTGTAATCATTGCCTTTAAGGAATTATGTTATTTTTGTCCTCTACTGTCATGTTGTATGTCTTTGTATATCCCGATTGTAACGTGTTAATATGAATGATTGTGTAGACCACGGGAAATATATAGCCTCTTATGAGGCTAATTGTGGATCTAATTTAAACTCAAACTCAGACACAGAAACACAGCTGATGCTAACAGCTCACGACATAGCTGGTGCACTGAACAATAACCGACAGGTAGATTTAGCAATACTCTTCTTCACCAAAGCCTTTGAAAAATGTCCCCCATTACAGACTTATTTCAAAACTGGAGTACTATGGAATTGAAGGCACTACACTGAATTGGCGGAAGGCTTTCCTGACTAACAGGGAGCAGACGGCAGTAGTAGAAGGGAAGGCCTCAGCCCCGGTAAGAGTAGCATCGGGAGTTCCACAAGGAACCGTCCTGGGACCATTGCTCTTCCTTTTGTACATAAACGATTTGCCAGACCAGCTTGATTCAAATGTGAGATTATTCGCCGATGACTGTTATATGTAGAGCTGTCCACACATAATGATTCACAACTTCTGCAAAAAGATCTGAACGCACTCGAGGAATGGCAAAGCAGATGGCTCATGCAGTTTAATCCCGAAAAATGCTACATTATGCACATAACAAGCAAAAGGACCCCACATGTAACTAGCTGCCAGTTTTGTGGTAAGACTTTAGCAAGAACAAAAAAAAAAACACCCATACCTGGGTGTTACATTAACAACCGACCTAAAGTGGGGTGCCCATGTCAACAACATAACAAACAAGGCTTAACTAATTTACGTAATTTGTGGACATGCCCATTGAAGGTAAAAGCACTTGCGTACACATCACTAGTAAGACCAAACCTAGAATACGCCGCAACAGTTGCTTACTTGCTTATGTCGAGACTGGACGGTCTCGAGTCGTGATGGCAGTCCATGTGGCTCTATCCCTCATCGCTTGGAGCAAACTGTCAACTTCAAGGCCAGTGTCTTTCTTCAGGGTGTCAATGTATGTTGCTGCGGGTCTTCCAGGCCTCCTTTTCCCATGCCTGGGAGTCCAGAGAACCAGGTCAGCCACTTCTTCTTTGCTTCTGAGGCAGTGTCCAGCGAACTTCAACCTCCTTGTCCTGATCTTGTCAGACAGTTTTGGTAGTCCAGCATACAGGTCCTTGTTGGTAATGTGTTGTGACCAGTGGATGTTTAGTGCTGATCTTAGGAGTCTCGTGTAGCATCCATCCAGCTGCTTTTCTAGCTTGGAAGTGATTGTCCACGCCTCACATCCATACAGGAGGACTGCTTCAACCGTCGAGAGGAAAAGCCTCACTTTCAGCTTGCGAGAGAGGTTTGATCTCCAAACCTTCTTCAGCTTGTTACAAGCCTGCCAGGCTGCTGCTTTTCTTGCTGTTATGTCCTTTTCTGTACTTTCCATCCTAGATCCCAGGTACTTAAAGTCCTTTACCTCCTCCAAGGCAGTACCATCACTTGTCTTTAGACAGTAAGGGGTAGGAATGTTAAAGGCAACAGTATGGGATCCATATACTAAGAAAGACAAAGATAAATTGGAGAGGGTACAGAACCAAGGAGCCAGATTCTCCACGAACAACTACGTCAGGGGTGCTAGTGTCACCAAAATGAAAACAGATCTGCAGTGGATGTCACTCGAGGAGAGAAGGAAAATGTCCAGACTATATATGCATGATGTACAAAATGAGTAATAAACTGGTGGACGTACCAACTAATAAGTATCTAATACCAGCTCGGAAAAAGACAAGAAATAGCCATGCCTTAATAAGTATCAGACTTTCCAACCGAGGATTGATGTGTTTAAAAATTCGTATTTTCCTAGAACGATCGTAGAGTGGAACTCGTTACAACCAAGTACAGTGGAAGCATCCTCATTAGATAGCTTTAAACAATGCATGCAGTTAGATATGCGAAGGTTAGACGTGACAGGTCGTTTGGTGTAATATAACCAGCTGCTACCGCGCCGCGTGCCTGCGAAGCTGGTGTGTTACGCCGAATGGCGGTTATACCGGCTATATAGATACAGATACAGATACAGATGTCAAAATCTCCCAAGGAGAATAACCGAACAAAGGAACGACGGATTTCTATGATTCTTAATATGCTGGTATCTTAGACAGAGATTTACATATTAAGTAGTGAGAAGAACATTTTCAATTCTTAAGCATATCATCAGTTTATTCACACATGTTGAGTGCAAAATATGGCAAAAAATGGGCAAATCTATTCTTCGGTATCCTATCAGACTTTAGAAACTGTGCATACTCGATTCATATTTGAGTGACATTTGCATACGATCCATACAAGTTTAACATTGACATGTTCTACCAGTTTTTTCCAGTTGCCATTATTGTATACAAAGAACGGGAATATGCGAAAATGGCTAGATAGGCTAATGCATATCCCCGAAACATGCTTTTTACCGTAATGCAAATAGCTGGAATCTACGTTGTACAACCAAACCTGTATAAATGTTGTTCTTCTTCTTCTACGATACTGCTGAGCCCGCCTTTCGGCGGATTATTAGCAGCTGCGCGTTAGTAACAAGTGCAAACAGAGGGTAGAAAAGGGGGTAGACAAGGACATGTGCAAGAACTGGACATTCAAGTGAACTTTTAGTGTTGTTAGTAATTATATATTTACATATATACAAGGACGGGGGGCAGCTCAATGCAGCGAAGCCCGTCCCAGCGCAGTTTTGAACTGGGAGAGGGACTCCGCCTCCGCCACACTAGGCTCAAGTTCATTCCACTCTTGGATGGTACGAGGGAAGAACGAGAGCCTCAGTAGTTGGTCTTACACGCGATGGTCTGCAGCTTGAGAGCATGGTTCGTGCGGCGGGAGCATCGGGCTGCTGGGACGAGACTAGAGGTGTGGGGGACAGAGATGGTGTTGTGAAGGATTTTAAACATGGTGGTCAGCCTGGCTGTTTTGCGGCGATGGGAAAGTGGCTGCCATCCCAGATCAGTAAGCATAGCTGTTACAGAGGCCGTGCGTTTGTAGTTGTTGTACACATACCTGGCAGCTCTACGTTGCACAGCCTCCACCCTACTCACCTGTTCGGCAGTGTGAGGGTCCCATACCCCAACCTTGTTATTATGTAGATACCTTAAGTGTTACTTGATGTAATGTAATGGTACACATACAAATCAGAATCTAATTTATAAACCCAGCCTATTCAATGGTAAGACAGTTAAAAAATGCAACATATGTAACTTAGATATACATGTAAAGAGACATTGCAAGATGAAACTTATGCAAATGAAGACCTGATTTGCATAATTAATTAACCTTCAACTAATTGTATAAAACAGCACATTTACACTTGTCACGGTGAGAATCCAAATGTCTAACCTTTGATAACGATTCTGTTTTTCTGGATTTTTTTCCTGTTCTCTAGGCTGCAGGACTACAGGATCCGACGACCCACGTGACTGTATCTCGTGCCAGAATGTGAAAATAGCCTACCCGTTCATCGCTGGCTCCGTTGGTGACTTCGAGTGTGTGGCAGCCTGTCCAGTAACCATGGCCATCGCCTCAGGAACAAGCAACTGCCAATGTAAGTTGGGATTTTTTAAATACCGCCTTAAATACAGAAAATGGACAACCTTACACCGCCAACCCTTATAACTTGGATGTTTACTTTTGTCATCAACTAATCATCAAGAAACAACTTCGGTTTTCTTTTGATTTGTGCTTTATTACTACGTTTGAGTTTGAGATTACAACTAATACAAATGTTTAAGCCTACACTTTACATTCACCTTTGTTCTTACCCCATATCTAGGTAAAAAGAGGATGGAAGAAACCCCTGTTGACGGCACAGTGACGTGTGTAACTGAATGTCCTCTCACTCATTTTGAAGAAGACGGCGTGTGCAAGAGTAGGCTTTATTCAGTCACACATTCTACAGACAACATTAATCTAATCGCAGAATTATTATCCTAAACTAACAACAGGTTAACGCTGTTAACTTGCACTGGTGAGGAAATTGTAGCTGTATTGAATGCAGTAGTTGCGTTTCGTCCTCATCATAGGAAATAGCAACTCTAATGTGTGTTAATTCCTTTTGTTATTCAGTGTGCAGCAGCCTGTGTTCTGACGTCAGTGCAGACGGCAGAGCTGTGTGTACGGGACCTGCCGCCGAGGAGTGCACGGTGTGTGTCTACACGGCAGCAGACGGGAGCTGTTTGGAAGGATGCAACCCTGGACAGAAAGCTGTGGCCGAATCTAGTGGCGAGTGAAGCTTACTCATGCTATCAGACAGACTTATTTTGATATTAGATGGATAAAGTCTTGAAGGCCGGGTACTAGTCTTGCTACATCATATCACCAGAAGTTAAAAGGATGTAATCCTGTAAAATCAAACATTCATTCTTGACATAAGCGAGGAGCAATATGTGTGTGTTGCATTGTATATTTCATTCATGTCTCGAGAGCTTAGATATCGGGCGGTTAGTGAGTGAATACCGGGATATGTTTAGATAGATCTCACTACCGAAGTAGCAATATATGGTTTTGTCCTGAAGCCGATGCCTTGGCATGACATGGTTTGCGTACACAAGCACGTCGAAAATGCAATTTGGAAATTTTCGTTCATTTGAAAACCATTATTGGATCATTCAGTCGTGGAGGGGTGGCTGGCCTTGTTTATGAATGAAAGATAATTTCAAATGTGTTGCGATGACGTGCAGACCGTTCGATGTGTTGATAGTCGTTCTTCTGTACTGCGATGACTTTTAATGTATCTACAATAGTTTTTGATGACACGAGTAGATTCAAACCCTATTCATGTGATAGAGGAAGAATGTAAATATCCGTACACACTTACTAAGTGGCACACACTACTTGACACTCACTGGTCAGTCACTCACCAAATCTCTATCACTCACTCAGTCACTCACTCACTCCCACACGCACTCTCACTCACCCCACTCACTGTAACACACTCGCTCACTCACTCAATGTCTTACTCAATCACTCACTCACTCACTCACTCAGTCTTACTAATTTACTACCTCGCTCACTCACTAACTTACTCACTCACTAACTCACTTATTCACTATTTTAACTTACTAACCACCATGCACAGACACATGAGATGGTGGACGGACTTGAGCATTTGCACTATGTATGTATACAAACACAGAGACGCACAATCACTAACTCACTAACTCACTGACTAGCTCGCTTACTCATTCACATACGAACAGGTACACCCCCCTCTCTCTCTCTCTCTGTCTCTCTGTGTCTCTGTCTCTCTCTCTCTCTTTCTCTCTCTCTGTCTCTCTCTCTCTCTCTCTCTCTCTGTGTCTCTCTGTCTCTCTCTCTCTCTCTCTCTCTCTCTCTCTGTGGCATTTACTCACTCACTGACTTTTTCATGGCGTTTCCGTTGTTTTCAGGCGACACGCTGACCTGCGAGCCGTGCCAGCCGGGCTACAAGTGTGTGAACGGAGACGAGGTGAGTAGTAGAGCGGGTTGTGGCTGGACAATATTATTCCGGAGATGCAGGTCATAGGTAAATTTCAAGGGCATAACGCAGGCTAAACGTATTTATTAATATTCATCATTTATACGGATGTTCTAACACGTTCCAAGTTATCTGCAGTATCTGTAACCTACCCAATTTTCAAACGTTTTAGGTGGAGGAGATCTGCCCCGCGGGGACCCAGAGCAGGGTGGACGGGACGGCGTGTGACCCATGTGCTGTTGGGGAGTTCAGCCCCGCGGACGGCTCCTCAACCTGTCAGCCGTGCCCGGCAGGACAGTTCAACACAGAGAGTGGATTATCCAGCTGCGATCCTTGCCCAGCAGGACAGTACAGTTCCAGTGGGTCCTCTGCCTGTCAGCCGTGCCCGGCAGGAAGGTTCAACACTCAGAGTGGATCAGCCAGCTGCGATCCCTGCCCGGCAGGACAGCACAGCCCCTCCGATGGGTCCACCAGCTGCCAAATATGCCCAGCAGGACAGTTCAGCCCTAGCGGTTCCTCCGGCTGTCAGCTGTGCCCGGCAGGACAGCACAGCACTCATAGTGGATCAGGCAGCTGCGATCCCTGCCCGGCAGGACAGCACAGCCCCTCCGATGGGTCCACCAGCTGCCAAGTCTGCGCGGCTGGAACATACAGCCCCAGTGGCTCCTCCGACTGTCAGGTGTGCCCGGCAGGACATCTTAGTAGTGCGGGCTCAGCGAGCTGTTACGGTAAGTATAGCAGTTAAAAATGAACGGTATCAGAACTCACATTTAGCTACAACTAGGTCTCTAGTAACTTAGTTTTTTCTCGTCTCCAGCAACGATTCGACTTGTAGGTGGCAGTTCAGCCTCCGAAGGCAGGGTCGAAGTTTTTCATAACGGACAGTGGGGGACCGTCTGTAACGATCACTTTGACCAGAACCTGGACGGCGCCAACGTGGTGTGCCGTCAGCTGGGGTTCGCAAGAGCTACAGAGGTCAAACTCACTGCAGTCTTCGGGGAGGGGTCCGACCCGATCTGGCTGGACGATGTGATTTGCTCGGGCTCCGAGACAACCATCGTTAATTGCAACCACCTTGCATGGGGCGAACACAACTGTTCGCACCATGAGGACGTCGGCGTGGTCTGCAGTTGAGGTGGTCAGTACAAATATTGGACATTTATACACTAGGATGTGCGTCGGTCAATATAGTTTCCTCCTTCACAAAGAGAAGTGTGTTATGTTGTCAATACTGCCGTTGTCTAATGAAGAACAGTGTCTGTATGATTTCGACATCTTGTTTATGTGCAGGTTTGTGCCATTTGGACAGTTACAGATTCTGAACTACATTTAGAAGTTACAGGTATTTTTCAAGAGATTAAATGATTGTAAAGTACAGGTAGATATGAACACAGCTGCCGTGTTGCATAGAAAAAATGCTAGTGAAGACAAGTTATTCAATATTTTTGTCAGAAAAAATTAATAAAACAAGATTGGCAACATAGAAAGATGTTGCCATGGCGACGGTATCCTCTGTTAATGTTTTCATTTTTTAGCCCACATGCAAGTAAGGACCTTGCATAAATCATATCAGTTGATCACCTTCTCTACCCAAATAACACAAGTTATCTAATAAATGAAAGTCTTGTTTTCACAAAAAAGGATATCGTACCATTTCCTCAAAAAGTATGTAGATGAGGCCCTCATATGCAAGATTTGTGTTGAATAGTGGCCACATTTACTAAACTTCTAAATGTTGCAAGAATAAAATCCCCATCATTTACCACCATGGATTTATAGTATCTTATCATTGATTATGCAAATTAAGTACTGATTTTCATAATTGATATCTATCGATATTCATCTATTTCTCAGTTACATATGTCATGTTTTACAGAGTCCTATAATGGAATGCAGCTAAATTATAAACTTTTCTCATTTATTATGCACATCAGATATGTATTTGAATATGAATATGTAAATCATCACTGAGGCTACATACCAAAAATTATGACGATCCGTCAGTCCCTTCTTGCGTCATTCTCTTTCAAAGTTTGAGACAAAATTAGTTCAAAACAAGTCGCTAGGGGGTCCAATTGAATTGGACATATTTTCCCAACAAAGAGCTATCCACCACTAAAAAATCATGACCATAGCATGTTCAGAATACGAGATTGAAAAGCGAAAGTTTCCCTGCAGTACCATAGAAAGTCGCTTGGGGGGCCAAAATCCAATCGTTTCAAGGTCTCACACAGACCTACCCACTTTCAAAATATGAAGACATCGAGTCATTCTTGTGTTCCCGTGGACTTTCACATTCCTGTGCAATTCCTAGAATTCTTTCAAACTGCACACAATGTATATATCAATTTGGCTCGCCCCTAAGGCGTCGCCAAAATCAAAGGAGCTATGGTGAGAAAAGACGTCATGATTCTGTTCATTGATTCCTTTGAATCTTTCTGATTGTATGTCCTCAAATTATTTGCATGGACGCTTTTCCTTTTCCAGTTCTAGTTGCCATTGTAACATGTTCGTTTGTCTGTTTCTCTCCCCAGCTGGACGATTGCTCGTTGGTGTTCACTGAAACCGCCTGGACCCCGCACACGAGCCGTACCTACTTTAATCATATTTCTTAATTTATTCCATGTCCATGGTACTTGCCCTGGTGCTGTACATGCAAAACATGTTAAACCTTGCCACTAAAGAACAGAAACTGAAAGAAAGTATGCAACTTTCACCCACAATCCTACCAAAAACTAATCAAAACAGTCGTTCTTACAAATGGAGCGAACATAGAATATGACATATCAATAGAACATCGATGATAAAACAGGAAGCTCATCGAATGTAATGCATCTTCTGTCGTCGTCCCCACTTTATGAAACAACATACGTCACAATAGAATAACCATCAGACAGAAAAAGAACACTGACGAAACTTGCATTCTCTTACGGTAAAACGGGGGTTGCCCTAACTTATGACGCGCCCTAACATGTTACGGAATTTTTACTGATCTTATTATGCATAAGTACGCCGTGTTTGTGTCCACTGACTATACTCATAAGGAAGGTAAATAAACCAAGTTCATGCACATAATTGTTATTTGCATTCAAAACATATGTGTACATATTCATTTCCTGTTTTATCGAGAATAGTATTTTGACAATAATGATGACAACGCCGAGTAGAGGGTCACTGCGTAGCTAGACGGCCCGGCACCTAAATACACGACCTGTGCCAAGCAGATGTACAACTATCATACACATAAGAAATATAACTTTATAAAACAGAAAAAATTGGGTCTTTAAGTGTTTGTTGAGAAGGAAAACGACAAAAGAAAACAACGTAAACATCGCTGCCGTCTGGCGACGTTGTTTTCCGCCATTTTTTTTGGCCGCGATGGTGGCGGACGGTGATTCAACGCACAGCTTTGTAACGCTCTAACATGTCATTGGTACCGTCAATGAAAAGGAAACTGAATAGAGAGATGGCGAAGATATTTCCCAATAAGTAGACGGAGTATTGTTGTTGTAAGCGGTGTCGTTTTCTCGTAATGATTTTGTAAGTCGGGTCGCATGCAAGACGTACGTCGGGCCGCGCGCAAAGTGCGTAGTAGCCTATTTCCCATGAAAACATGAGCTGTGATGCGCTGGATATAGCCCTTCTCATATGACATTAGAAGTGCACCCAGTCAAAATTGTCCGGTCAAAAGAAAGCTATAATATAGCAGACTTCAAGCCTTATTTACATTTCTCTAACTTCATCACCAACTTCCGAAGAGAGCAAAGTTACCAAAGCGTAATAAGTTAGGCACACTATCCGGCGTAGCACTAAATCAGAAGACTTCGTCAAAATGTCTCACAGCGTCTTCCGTATGTAACGCGGAGCGTGAAGGGCCCATGAACAGTATGAATACAATTCTTGTCCAAGTATAGTCTTTAGATGAATGTGTTCAAAAATCATTCATTTCGAGCGCTTAAAAAAAGCCATATATTAGGGCACCCCCCGTTATCCAACAAAGGTAAAAGAACATAATTACACACTCGCACTGATTGACCAAATGCAAACTTTTCTTGATCAGAGCTTTGCCCACCAGTCGGTTTCTACAACACTTGAGAACAGCGAGCTAGTTCTAAACAATGATCTCTGAATAATCTTGCAATTATTGCCAAAGTTTTTAAATCATCTCTATACAATCTTTAGAAAGTGTTCGATTATCATTCCATGATCTTCCATAATCTAAAAGGTATTTTAATGATCTCATTCCAGGGTCTTTCTATCATCTCTCAATGGCACTCCAATGATCGTTCAGAGAGCTTCCAGGTCTTTCAATGATCTTAAAATGTTCTCAATGACATAGAAATGGCCAGAAGAAAGAGGACATCAACTTTGGTGGGCATTGTGGCAACCGCAACACAATGTTGGGCCCTAAAATGTTTAGTGGGGAAGGGGGCGTGAGCAAGCAGCACAGCATACAAAAATAACAAAAGCACCGTTGGCAATGGTGGTCTAGAAATACAGGAAAGGTTACAAACTGATCATATGAATTTTTTCGTCACAACAATCTGATATTGGACCTATAATCTGATTATCTCTTTTACTAGTCAAGACCTAGCAACATACCAAAAACCATGACACCTTGTTCATCTAAAGCTGTTTGAGTTGCAACCCTTTACAAACAAACAAACAAACAAACGAACAAACTAACAAACGAACAAACAAACGCTGCAAAATCATGACGTTATTGGCAAAGGTAACCCTGAAAAGAAAAGGCCTGCAAGGCCTAGGCCCAACATTATGCGTACCATGTTCATTATAAGATGTTGTAGAAGCTCTGATGGAAACTTGTCTGTTTCGACCTCTTATAAACCGGGGCTTTACTTAATATGGTTTTCTTCTTCTGATTTATGAAGCAATTACACAACACATATCGATAATATGATATCATTTTCTTTATCTTATTACTATTTAACTAGTCGGTGGGACGGTTACTCCATGACGACAATAGTCCGATACTACGTCACCGTGTTGCCCATTCGTAGCTCTCAGGCATACCTGCTTTTCAACCATCCCTACCCTTCATGACATCATAGCCAATCACAGTCATCAGCATAGTCATTCTGACGAAATAGATAATTATGACGGTGTTAAAAGACATCATCACAACCACCGTGACGTCATAGATACCAAGGGCCATGACAACAATCATGACGTCATAGCTAAAGTTGACGATTGAGTTCGAGACAATGCGTTCCACAATCCAATGGCAAGATATAAGGAGGGAATAACAGTAAAAGTCACTTTGTTACATCAAAAACAGTGAAGCCATGTGTAGTTATCTCCATGAAAAAAAATAATGGGAGGAGAAAGGCCAAGGTTGATTTTGGGCCCCCTGGTATTTTTAACTGGAACTGCAATGTCGTATCTGTAAAAATCTTTTACAGATATAACTGAAGAAAGGAACGACAGATTTTGTTATTTGATATGCAGGTATGACATGTTATTTGATATGCAGGTAGCTTGGACAGAGATGTACACAATGAAGTGTAAATCATGCAAATTGGGACTGAATTTGCATAAGTAATGAGGAAAATCTATACTTCCATTCTAGTCATGTTGTTATAGCTTACAGCTGTTAGTTTACAATCTGGAACAAGACTTCCCCAGGTCCCAACAGCTGGTGGTCAAACCACAAAGGGGTACACTACCAAACCTGTATACTTGTTTCTATTATGTGTATATCTTCTTAAGTGTTACTTGAAATGTTGATAATGTATATCAGAATCTAATTTGCATAATTAAGGGGGCTTTTTATAAACCCACTCCGTTCAATAGTACGTAGTTAAAATTGCAACACATGTTGTAACTGAACAATAAAGGGACAGTGATAGATAAAAGTTATGCAAATAAAGATCTAATTTGCATAATCAAAGAGGGAATACTGTAATTCCATATTGGTAGATAACTGGAATGTCATAATTGTGGCATTTGGAAGTTATGTGACAGTGAACATAGTTGAATATAAACCATGCAAATGTGGGCCTAATTTACATGATATAAATTTCATGGAGATTTGAGGTGTCTGAACTCTTGTCTAATGGTTGAGAAGCTCGTAGTTTACACCTGATAAGGATTACGGAATATCTAAGATGTTTACTTTTAATGGTTTTCAGGTTTAAGTAAAATTTAAGATTAAGTTTATTTTGGTCGAAGTTCATGTACACCATCAATACATGATAACTTGCCGTAGCAGACCTCCGATGGTCCACAGAAACATTGTCAGCCAATAGCAGTTACCAGTTTGTTAGGATTTATCAGTCGATTGGTTGATAAAACAGTAATCTAATCATACACCGTAGACATACACCATGCTTACAATATGTAACTAAAAAGCAATCATCTAACAAGTGTGGAGCAATACTAGCAAACCTTAACATATGTGGATCTAGTGTCGTACGCACATTTTGATGACTACTGGACTACCGATGTTCATATTTTATTTCGTTTTATCAAATTTCCAAGATTCATTGCGTGTTGGCTTTCTCTAGTACATCATAGAATGTCTCACATTTATTCCTCTCATAGCTGAATAAACTTGCAGTTGCCACTCCAAATCGTGTGTCAGTTTCTTTCTTATTGGAACAAACTTGCTCGGTAGAAAGCTCGACATTCAAGCTAAGGTAAGCTCAAATATTAGTGTAAGCCAGTAAGGTAACAACAGTCAAACTATTATATTTTATTGTAATTCAAATATATATATATATATATCTGTTATATATGTATATATCTTAGATTGTTACCAAAACCTCGATAAACCTGTCCCTATATATAAACGGTCCCATCTGTATGAAAATGGACTAGGCCGAATTTGTTGGGTGGACCAGGGATAACTAGTTTGTACTGATTTCTAGCTTAATTGCCTTTAGGCACTTATACAGGAGCCCAACTTTCCTTATCTTTCATATAGGAACATGTTTTTTCGGCGTTCTTTTGGCTTAACGGATTTATCTTTCATTGGTAGAATATGGTTCGAAACAATAGAAAAGCAGTATTTCCGAGAAAATACAGCATGCTCACTTCATCTCCATCCACACTGAACAAACTTTTTTCATATCAACCTCTTGCAGAAATGGACCATCCCAAAGTTACGCCTACGCATACCTATTAATGGAAAATCCAGACATCAACCAGCTTAAAATGGAGATCTCTCAATTTGACCCCCCCCCCTGCAATATGTACTATCCAAGTTACCCCTCTACCATCTTAAGTACAAAAGTTATCCCCAACATTTGGCTTCCATATAACACGAACACGACCAAAATGAAATCAAGGCAAGGTCATCTGACCGAGACTGGTTTGGCACTCAAGGTTTTATTACAATTGACTGAAATTGCAGCCCTGTCTTACTCCACACGTGAAGAAAAGACTGGGTGTGACAAAGGGGTGAGACAGAACACTCTGCAGTCAGACCACACAGCTAACATCGAGATGATTTGATTGTGATATATTGAAAAGTTTAACACAATAATTGACAATTTGTACAGAAGACAATCCCGCCAAGTATTTTCTTCATGTCGACGAAGAAACATAGAATTTTGTTCAGATTATCTTTGTTTTTTTATTTTTTCAATACAAGATTTTTTGAATCTCTCTTTACTCAATTTTTTAAATGAATATAAACGGTAAGATAGAATGGCATGACTGGTTACAACGAAACACATGTGGTACCACAAAATCTAAACTCAAATCGAGAAACAGTCGTTTTATTGAAGTATCTAGCACCCATATTCCATATAAGCCATTAACAAACAATAGAATTCTATCATTTTTCAAGGAAAGTCGCTATTTACTTATCCAGTAGATAATGAATAATTTTTAAAAACTCTGTATTAAGTTTCCCAAAACTCCTCTGTTTCTAACGTAGCATGTAGTTTACCTTCCCTGTGCGCAGTATTCCATGCCAGTATATAAAAGACGGAAGGCTGACAAGTTCAAGAAAAATTTTCTATCATCGAGTCAAGCTACATTTTAAAGGTATCATTGTATCTGCATTACAACCAATCGGGGAAGTCGTAGAAACTTTTGTGAGGACAGAGTTTCAATAAAGAGGAAGTCCACATATTCCCTGCTTTGGATGAATTGGACAGCGAATTAGAAAATAAGGAAAATATTTTTATACATGTATACAGGAAACAGTCGCACAGTGGTCTCAGTACAGACTAGAGGGCAGCCTAGAGTACGATCTTTCAATAGACAGAGTATGGTAGCCTCCTTCGCAGACTTCTGGAGTTTCAACAAAGAGGAAGTCCGCATATTCACTGTTTGTGCATTGGGGTGCCTAAGACATATGCCCACAGGACTTCAGTTGCACTTTGGCATGATTAGATTAGCGATTTTCTTGCTATATTCGGACCAAACATGTGTGTTTTGGGTTCCAGCGTCATTGAATGAAAGCCAACTTGCCTGCAATCCGGTAAGGTGGTAGTTTTGGCCGGGACCAGGTGAGGGGTAACTTTGAAAAGCCCATTTTGCATTTTTATTTTAGAAGAGTGCATTCTTTTATGGGTGTTCAAATTGAGAAAATTCCATTTTCAAGTGAGGTGATGTTGAGATAGTCCATTTATTGGTAGCAGTTACGTTGGTATGGTCCATTTCTGCCAAAGGTTGATGCAAAAGAATCCACTTTGCATGGGGAAGGGGGTGGAGTGTACATGCCGTATTTGTCGCAAATGTGCTTTTTCTAGTATTTCTTATTTTAATCTATGAAAAGATAAAGAATTAATTAGTTTTACTCTAAAGAACACCGAAAAACGATATTCCAAAGGAAGGAATAGCTGTTTGGGGATCCTGTACAAATAAAAAATAACATTGAAATAGGT
The DNA here is from genome assembly GCF_035083965.1 of Branchiostoma lanceolatum. Lineage (NCBI taxonomy): Eukaryota > Metazoa > Chordata > Leptocardii > Amphioxiformes > Branchiostomatidae > Branchiostoma > Branchiostoma lanceolatum. Next base: position 637,331 of record NC_089735.1, on the reverse strand, counting down.
ACATACGTGTTCGAGTAACCTATTATCCAGCATCGAAATTCAGTACACATGTAGTGTTTTAGTCCATTTTCAAACAATTGGGCCATCTATGGGGAGACGTTTATAACGTATTCACTAACAGATGTTGTTTTCCTTACAGTGACATTTGAGGAAAGGATATTATTACCTGGGGACATGCATGTGCTAACTTTGCTAGAATGTCCGTCCTTCTACCTGGCTAGTTTGTGGTAATAAGAAAGAAACTGACACGCGGTTTGGAACGGCAACGGCAAGTTTATTCAGCTATGAGAGGAATAAATTTTCACTTTCTACAATATACTATAGAAAAGAAGCACGAATAGAATGTGCAACTTTAATAAAACGAAATAAAATTAAATATGCGTATCGTTTTGGTCCAGTCGTCAATAACTGCATATGTGTTAAGGTTTACCGACTCCATAACTGCTAGTATTACATTTGTGTTGTATATATATATATATATATATATACATATACATATATATATATTTATATAAGTATTGGCTGTATATGATCTACTACATAGTTTATGTCAACATGTTGTTTATACGCAGGTTCTCATTTAAATGTACCCATTTTGTAATCTCCGTTACCGTTAGAAGTAAGACGTTCCTGACATTAAGATATGCTACATATAAGGTACCAAACTGCCGTTTTTAAAAGCTAGAAAAGTTTTAAGTCTTCATAAAAACTACAGTTTGACATCTTATATGTGGCATATCCTAATGCCAGGAACGTCTTATTTCAATCGGTAACGGAGATTACAAAATGTGTACATTTAAATGAGAACGAGCGTATAGTGCTTTTATGGTCATATCGAGACGACCTATTGAGATGAGGATGGGCTGTTTTATTAACCCATCGACTGATAAATGTTGACAAAGTGGTGACTACTAATATTGATGATATTGCATTCGACATTGGAATATGTTTTATGCCAAGTTATCATGGCTTGTACGTGGACTTCGACGACACTATATAATTAACTGAGACAAAAAAAATCAAAAGTAAATATCCGTATTCCTTATCAGGTGTAAACTACGAGCTTCTCGACCATCAAACCACTTATGTTTGGGCTGCTTTGATGTAACAAAGCGTTTTGTCATCATGTTGGAGAACTGGCTTTGGTCAAACAAGAAGTCGGCACTATGACGTTCGGAAGGCTACGATGAAGGTTACGGCTATCAATGACGTCATGGAAGCTATGGTGCTGGTTACGATTAGCTATAACGTCAGGATTGGTACGATGATGGCTTTGGTTATCTATGATGTCAGAGTAGCTATGGTGATGCTATGACGTCACGGTGGGAGGAACGGTTGAAAAGCAGGTATGCCTGAGAGCTACAAATGGGCAACACGGTGACGTAGTGTCGGACAACTGTCGTCATGGAGTAACCGTGCCGCCGACTAGTTATCAATATCAAGATTATATAGTAAAATAATGATAACATCAAGATATTATGATGTTATCGACAAATGTGTAATTGTTTCGTAAATTAGAAGAAGACAAAAATGAGCCCCGGTTTAAAGTTATTGAACTTTCCGCCAGGGCTTCAACGAAAATGTATGATTAACATTCTAAGCACAATGCGGGCCTTCAACTAAACTTTCTTTTTATGTTTACCTTCGCCAAAAAATTATATTTTTTCGGTAGCTTTTGTGTGTTTTTATCGGTGTCTATGGTTGAACAGCGTAACTCAAGTAGCTTTTGAAGGATTATTATAACATTTGCTATGTGAATTAGGTCTTGACCAATATAAGAATATTTCATTCCGTGTCCCTTTGCAGCGTTTTTTTTTGCTGAGAAATCTATCCTGTTTATAATCTTTCCTGTTCTCCTGCACATCCAATAACAGTGTTTTTTTTTAACGCATTTCATGCTTACAGCCCATTTGATATTTCAGTGCCCAACATTGTGTTGCAGTTGCCGTTATGCCCACCGAAGTTAATGTCCACTTTCTTCCGGTCACGGTCTGTTTCACTGAGAAAGATAATTGAGGGATCATTAGAAGACACTTGAAAACAGGAAGACTTGGAAAAAGATTATGGAAAATAATCAAAAGACCCTGTAGATGCTTTTGTTGGGTTTGCGTAGATTGTGATTGGTAGATAAAGTGGGGACAGAAGAAATGGAGCATTAAATTCGATGAGCTTATAACTTTATGTATTATAGTACATTTGATCATACTTCACCATATTTATTCCATTTCTAAGTAACGACTGTTGTGATGAGTTTTAGCTGGGACATGTGTGTTTACATAAGTGACATGCTATCTTCAGTATTTTTTTCTTCATGCTTACGTTAAACATGTTTGGGATGTAGTAGACCAGAAATAACAACCTGGAAATGGAATGAATTATGAAACATGAATTTCGAAAGGAAGTGGGGTCGACTCGTGCTTGAGGTCCTCACGTTTTCAGTGAACTCCAACCGAGGCAGTCTTCAGCCTGGAAGGAGAAACAGAAACATAGAAATGATACCATGACAATGGGGAATCGAAAAGACAAAGCATCGATGTCCATATCAATGTAGTCATTCAATCATTCAGATATATCTGAATAAATCAAGCATGCATCCTGACTTTCGGTCAAAAAATAAGTCATGTTCTTTCTTTTTTTTTCTAACAAAAGGAGAAGCCAGCTGAGATACTTTGCTACATTAATGTTCTCTGCAATAAGCTGCCAATAAGTGTTTATTAATATTTTACAGATTTCCAATATCTTATTTCGGAACACCAATCCTGATCTGTCACTCAAATTCATCATTGCTTTACAAATAGTCCGGGCGATTGGTGCAAAATTGCTCATATTCTGGTTAAGTTTTAACTGCATTAATGTTATGGCAGTGAGAAAAGGTGGAATACGGCATGCTGAAGATACATTTGATCTCCTCTCCGCTGACCATGCCCTACCATTTCTTGGGCGCTCCAGAAGAACCAACTCATTCTGTGAACATTGCTTGCTACATTTAAGCTCATATATAAGGTTACAGAATCAGGCCTTACCGCATTGTGGTAGGTCACAGAACTCCCATCTCGACCAAGGATTCACGGTGTAGCACCAAACTCCATCAGAGCCGTCAGGATTCCGGCAGTAGTTCCCCTCCAGTCCGGATGTTGGAAAACGATCGGGTGTGTTGTCGTGACTTTGGGGATGCTGACTGTTCCAGCTTTGGCACGGAGTTCCCGTTTGCGTCTCAGAGACCAATCCTCGGTAGGATACCCCATTTCCTTGCTGGCAGGCTGGTGTTGAATTTTATAAAGAGAGGTATTAATAAATGCTGTTTTGAATCTCAAGCGTGGCATAACCAAGTTTAATAGGGCTAGGCGGAAGTACTCAATGTACGTTTTGTTGCAGCTACTTGGGAGCATCTCATTTCAGTCTGTAAATAACATTGGTTTTGATACCTAGGTGATAAAAGCTGCTCGATGTAAGGGGTTTTATTTCCTGCTAGATTGTGTTCCAACTGGTGGCGGAAATCAAAGGCCAGATACTTATCTCATCATCATCATCATCAGTCGACGAGCTTTTGCTACGACGGGGTTATACCGACCCTTACGGGGTGATATACCCTTTCGTTGGCTGATACTTATCTATGTGGGTCGGTTTTCATGCATGCTTTGAACAAAAGGTTGCCACCATTATCTATGAAGGAAGAGAAGCATGTTGTCCTTAATGAACCCCTATGTCAACTTCATTTTGTCATTCAGCTCAATCAAATTGTATCAGCAAAATCATAAATAATAAGTAAAAAGAAACAAGTTAATGAATACATACATGAATACAGCTGTTTTGTAACGCCAACTAAGTCATCTCTTTTTTAGCCTACACCACATTTAACGGGACCAGATGTCAGTGGAAGTATCCTAGAAAGTACTGAGTGGTTTGTTATCAAATTTCTCCATATGCACTTTGGCGATACCGATGATCCCATAGCAAAACCACGTGTTTGTTGGAAAACTGTACTTTATAAGTGAAGTATGTTCACCCTAGGCAAAGGTCTGACTGTTCACCTATTGTGTCGTCGGCCTCCAAGGCTTCCCGAGCCACTGAGACTGCTTCTTTAGGGGGTGTGGCAGTAGACGCGAACACACATCATATGAAGCTATGATTTTTTTAATATTTTCATCAGTTTTTAAACGATAGTTTTTTATTCCTTGAGTAACTGTTACCTTACGTATCCTTATACCTGGATGTCTGGTAAGTTTCATCGAAATGTTTTCAGTCATGCCAACAAAATAGCAAAATGCGTTATGACAGACCGTACAGTGACAGGAGCACATCGACTGTACGGAGGCCTCTAACATCTGGCAAGGGACCAATAGATGCAGATGAATGTTGATTAGGGAAATGTTCGCATTTCTGGTGAACAAATATAATGTTCATGCTCGGGTTCTAAACCGTTACATTTGTCTAGTCTCCAACCAGACCAAATAGATTGCAAAGACCGTATCCAACTGGAAGAAGGAGCTTGTAATGCAAAACGTAAGTACTGCCAGTTTGATACGGTCTTGATGCAACCTATAGATCTGCTTGGAGATTAACATTTGTCGTCGAAAATTGGCGTACAATAGCGATAAAAAGTAAAATTTGGCATCCCACTCTTCTGACAGTATTCGACGCACACCCGTCGATATCTGATGTCAACAAGAAAAAAGAGTCGCGATCTAATCGACAAACACTTATGATATTGTTGACCATTTCGTTACAAGATAAGACTTTGTCTATCGCTGACATTTAAATTGTCCACTCACGGTAGCAACCCGTTGCGGCTGCGTTAAGAGCGGTTCCGATGGCGCAGCTCTTGCAGCCGGTAGACCCGTCCGTGTCGCTGTACTGCCCAAATATACGGCAGGACGTGCAAGTTATGGAACCGCTCTGGCTGTTGTACGTTCCTGCCGAGCAGAGTTGGCAGCTGGTGGAACCTTCAGATGGGCTGTACTGTCCTGCTGTGCAAGGATCGCAGCTGCCTGATCCACTCTGAGTGTTGTGCTGTCCTGCCGGGCACAGCTGACAGCCGGAGGAACCACTGGAACTGTACTGTCCTGCCGGGCAATCCTGGCAGCTGATGGAACCTTCAGATGAACTGTACTGTCCTGCTGTGCAGGGATCGCAGCTGCCTGATCCACTCTGAGTGCTGTAATGTCCTGCCGGGCACGGCTGACAGGCGGATGAATCACTGGAAACGTATTTTCCTGCCGGGCAATCTTGGCAGCTGGTGGAACCTTCAGATTGACTGTACTGTCCTGCTGGACAGGGATCGCAGCTGGATGCTTCAGGCTGTGCGCTGAACTGTCCTGCCGGACACGGCTGACAGACGGAGGCACCGCTGGAGCTGAACTCTCCTACGGCGCACGGATCGCACGCCGTCCCGTCCGCTCTGCTGTGGGTCCCCGCCGGGCACAGCTCTTCTACCTAATCGGTATAGATTTGGGTAAGTTACAGCCCGTAAGGATGATGATGATCATTCAAGAAAATGTTTAGCCTATGATAAACCAGCAAAAATGACATCTGAACTTTACATTTACAGTTTTGCCCAGCCACCACCCGTCATACTACTCACCTCGTCTCCGTTCACACACTTGTAGCCCGGCCGGCACGGCTCGCAGGTCAGCGTGTCGCTTGCACTGGGCGTGTTGCCTGAAAGAGGCGGAAACACCATGTGTGAGTGAGTGAGTGAGTGAGTGAGTGAGTGAGTGAGTGAGTGAGTGAGTGAGTGAGAGAGTGAGTGAGTGAGTGAGAGAGTGAGTGAGTGAGTGAGTGAGTGAGTGAGTGAGTGAGTGAGAGAGTGAGTGAGTGAGTGAGTGAGTGAGTGAGTGAGTGAGTGAGTGAGTGAATGAGTTAAGTGAGTCATTAAGGATCCATCCACAGCTTCTCGAGTTATGTTGGCGACAGACCAATACACACACAGACATACACACACAATTAAATACACACACTCACACACACACGCGCGCGCGCGCGCCAAACGACACCGAAACATGACCTCCTTGGCCTTATATCAGCAAATAATTATCATTGTTAATCGTTAAGATATGTAAACACAACACATACCTATCTGACAGATGAACATACTGCCTCCGGAGCAATCGTTGTCATTCCAGAGGCCCGTCAGACCTAATTCGGCGCAGTCTTCGCCGCTAGCATCGTTTGGCTCATCGGGGCCCCAGTTGCTGTAGCCAGATGACGCAAGGGTTTGGCCGTCAGCAAACTCCCACTGACCTTCGTTGTTGGCGTCAGTCAAACCAATCCAGTGTCCTCCGCCTTGTCCCAGATCACGGATGAAAGTGTTGATATCGCTGTCCTTCGGCATGGCCAACATCCCTCCGTCCGCGACACACGTCTGTTGAGCCTCGTTGTACGTCTTAGACTCAGCAAACGCCTTGTAGCACACTCCGTTATGAAGGACGTAGCCTGCTATTGCACACTCTGTATAAAAGGGAGACAAGGGTAGATGGCTTGCAAAATGTCCTGACAGGATCACTTTGCTTATGTTTTCGGAAACTTTTTATAGAGCTTTTTCATGATATTTACAGTATTTACAGTCACACTAGGTAACAGTTACTCAAAGAACTGGATAAAATGTGGAAATGGTCAGACGTTTCAGAAAGCATCCACAATGGGTGGCGAAAATCAAAGGCCAGATACTGATCTATGTGGGTTGGTTTCCTGTACATATATACTTAGAACTGAAGGTTGCCAGCCTTATCTATGATGGTTTTGGAGTCAAGGAAGGGAAGCCTGTTGTCATAACTGGACTCCTTGTCAACTTGATGTTGTCATCTACCTGGTTTATATGGCCAAGTAATTCATATGCTACTCTCCTTTTTAGCCTACATAAAAAATTTAGCGGGACCAGATGGCCGGAGAAGTGTCCTTGAAAGTACTGAGAGGTTTGTTATCAAATTTCTCCATATACACTTTACTAAAATGGGCGATACCGGTGATCCCATATAATAGCACAACCATGCGGTTGCTGGAAACTGTAGTTGATAAGTGAAGTATGGCAATTTAGCTAGTGTGTGCCACGGTGAGTGAATGAGTGAGTGAGTGAGTGAGTGAGTGAGTGAGTGAGTGAGTGAGTGAGTGAGTGAGTGAGTGAGTTAAGTGAGTCATTAAGGATCCATTCACAGCTTCTCGAGTTATGTTGGCGACAGACCAATACACACACAGACATACACACACAATTAAATACAAACACTCACACACACACACAAACGCGCGTGCGCGCCAAACGACACCGAAACATGACATCCTTGGCCTTATATCAGCAAAAAATTATCATTGTTAAACGTTAAGATATGTAAACACAACACATACCTAGCTGACAGATGAACATACTGCTTCCGGAGCAATCGTTGTCATTCCAGAGGCCCGTCAGACCTAATTCGGCGCAGTCTTCGCCGCTAGCATCGTTCGGCTCACCGGGGCCCCAGTTGCTGTAGCCAGATGACGCAAGGGTTTGGCCGTCAGCAAACTCCCACTGACCTTCGTTGTTGGCGTCAGTCAAACCAATCCAGTGTCCTCCGCCTTGTCCCAGATCACGGATGAAAGTGTTGATATCGCTGTCTTTCGGCATGGCCAACATCCCTCCGTCCGCGACACACGTCTGTTGAGCCTCGTCGTACGTCTTAGACTCAGCAAACGCCTTGTAGCACACTCCGTTATGAAGGACGTAGCCTGCTATTGCACACTCTGTATAAAAAGGAGACAAGGGTAGATGGCTTGCAAAATGTCCTGAAAGGATCACTTTGTTTATGTTTTCGGAAACTTTTTATAGAGCCTTTTCATAATATTTACAATATTTACAGTCACACTGGGTAACAGTTACTCAAAGAACTGGATAAAATGTGGAAATGGTCAGAAGTTTCAGAAATCATCCACAATGGGTGGCGAAAATCAATGAAACATGTTTGTCAGAAACTATCATAGATACATAAAAAGACAGCTTCCATCGCCTTTTGAGAAGTGCAGGAGAAAGAATAAGCACATCGCCCTGTCTTCAAGTTACGACAACACGTTTGGCACCAGCATTGCTACACAAATCCACTGAATGGTCCAGGCACGTATTCTAAACTAATGAAAATTGCTTAATTGGATTTCATGACATATTTGCGATCGCCTGCCATTTTATGTAAGTCTGCGTTTCAAGCATTGCGAAATAGACATGTGTCATTGCTGATTTAGTCATCATCATCATCATCTATCGGCCATCGGTCGGGACTAAATAAGTACATACATCACTCCATATTGCCCTGTCCAACATCATTTGTCCTAAGTGTTCATATGCTGATTTAGTAATGCACACTAGTGGGGTCTAAACACCGTTCGGTGATTAAGTATGGAGCCATGTTTGAAGTAGATACTGCAGCACACACACGGCTCCGTGCCGGTAGTAGGCCGGGTAAAGGATGAATTTTGCAGGAATTAGAGCCTTTCCCCTTCTCGTGATATGATTTAGCAAACAGGTACCCAGTCCTGATGACTTGTGTTATCAGTCTGCTCCGAAAATAAGTCGCTCTCTCATCATTAGTAATTTCTACTCACCACTAGTTGTAGATTTGGCTACGGCCTTCTGCCCAGGGTTGCATCCTTCCAAACAGCTCCCGTTTGCTGCCGTGTAGACACACACCGTGCACTCGTTCGCGGCAGGCCCCGTACACACCGCCCTGCCCTCTCCACTTACGTCAGAGCACAGGCTACCGCACCCTGGCAAACAAACAGGTTTTACCACAAATCATAAGTGATGTGATGGAGATGATACGTGCAATATGAATGCAAATTCATTTCAGAACAGCTACAATTTCCTCCCTTTTCAACTGAATGGCATTGACATACAGTAAGTTTAGAATAGTTAATAAAGTTAATATGAGAATGCGTGAATATTGTCTGTAGAATGTAAGGCTGAATAACGCCTACTTTTGCACACGCCGTCATCGTCAAAGTGGGTGAGAGGGCATTCAGTTACACACGTCACTGTGCCGTCAGCAGGGGTTTCTTCCATCCTCTTTATACCTAGATGTGCACCATGGACAAAGGTGAGGGTAGGCAGGTGCATTAGCTCCAACATAGCAGAAAAGCATGAATGACAACAGACATCGTTTCTTGATGATCAGATTGGTGAACGACAACATTCATATTATAGCAGTTAGTGATTCATTGTCAATTTTTTAAAATTCCAGGTGGCCTTTCAAAAGTCCCAACTTACATTGGCAGTTGCTTGTTCCAGAGGCGATGGCCATGTTTACTGGACAGGCTGCCACACACTCGAAGTCACCAACGGAGCCAGCGATGTACGGGTAGGCGATTCTCACATTCTGGCACGAGATACAGTCACGTGGGTCGTCGGATCCTGTAGTCCTGCAGCCTAGAGAACAGGAAAAAAATCCAGAAAAACAGAATCGTTATCAAAGGTTTGACATTTGGTTTCTTACCGTGACAAGTAACAATGTGTAGCTTATATATACTTTGCTGAAGGTTTTATGTCCTGAAACACCCCCCCCCCCCCACCGCACACACACACAAAACACGTCAGTTTTAACTGGGGTCGTTCTTACCGCTGCATTCAACATGGCAGACTTGGACACATCTGTCGCCTTCCTGGACAGTTCCCTCGCGGCAGACGACGTTCAGGTCATCAGGTTTAAATATCTGAGACACTCCCATCAGCTTCACGGCGTGCTCGCCGCTGCCGAACGCGTAGTAGTGCAGAGACAGGACCTCAGGAAACTGGTAGTCCAGCCAGACGTGCCCGCGGTCCTAACGGACGTATTGTTATTGAACTTCTGAATATCAACATCTGAGAGCAACACAGGCCAACCTGTACAAAACATACGCTTGTGCATATTTTCTATGAAAAGGTTTTGACCTTCGATTGGATGATTTTTCAATAAATGGTTTTATTTCGTGTTTTCTGGGAAATATCCTAAGGTTAACTCTTTACCTCGTTGTCCGGTGTTTTTCCAAATTGTACTGTTGTTAAGGATGCTATGAGGTTCTCTGTGACGCAGACAAAGTAGGACTGGTACAGCGTGTCCGAACCCAGGCCTTGGGCTCCCTTGTCAAGTTGTGTAACTGCTAGCCGCAAAGCCTGCACATGGATCGATTTGAACACATTATACAAAAGCCTTGATCGGAACACGTCGTGACTCGTTTCTGTACCAATGAAGGCATGAAAAGCATGTTCAGATGTGGGACAATGTTTGTATTGCGCAATCCTACAACAATTTAGCCTGGAGTCCAAACCTATTATAGCTCCCGAGTCTCTCTCCGCGGAGAGAGACTCGGGAGCTATAATAGGTTTGGATTCCAGGCTAACCACAATTCTGGTAGTGAAGTGTCATAACTTGACACACAGCCGGTGAACCTGTTGAGGCCATTCATATGAAAGTAGAATCTGTAGAATGAGATAAAAGAAACAAAAGTCTGTTTAGAACCTTATACATGGCCACGCCGCTGGTTGAGATTTCCACAGTGACCCAGGTCTGATGGTCTTTGGGAACGCCGGCAAACACCAGGAAGATGTCCCCCTCGGACGCTGCCGTGAAGTGGATGCACTTTCCGCCGTCGGTTGGGTCAATGCGGTGGGAGTTGGACCACTGTAGGTTACAGGGCATCTGTCCTCCTGTAGAACTAAAATAAACATTCAGTTGAGATGATCACTGAACTACAGATTAGCAATGTAATTGTACGCATGTTAATCATTTTGTATCGAATTGTTTGTTGTTTGCATGTATAGCTGTAGAAGACCTTACGAAAGTCGCTGTACTTTTGTTGTGTCAATAAAGATTGTATATCGTGTCACGTAACATGACGGCTATAATGACCTGCCTACCTCTGCTGGTGACTCAGATGTTCCAGTAGTGACTTGTACTCCGCCCTGCCCACATCCATGTCGATGATCCAGGGGGGCAGATCCAAAATGGCCGCTGCTGACGCGTCAAAGTCCTCCTGGGTCACGGTAAACATGCCCGTGTCCTCGTCGTACGTCATGACTAGACCCCCGACACTGACCTGGGTGTGGGAAACAGCGGTACATTATTGGAGAACGAGAAGCCATTGGGCCGATTTTACAGACATAAATGTTGCAGCTACATGCTTGGTGCACAGGCGTCCATAAAAACGATTCTACCTTATGTTGAGTGACGTCACCACTGTTGCCATTTCGGTGTCCGTCGAACTGTCTCGGGGCACGGCCCTCCCGGATGGTCAGCCACTTGTTGGTCCTGGACATGAACCTCACGAGAAGAGCGGCGCTGGCGGTTAGAAAGCGCGCAATGTTGTACGGCATTTCGAAGACAACTTTGAACTCCTGTCCGCTGATCATCTCCTGCCAGCTGGGCGCTCCGTTGATAGAATCGTCGAGAAGGACCAACTCGGCAGTCTCACATCCGGGCTGTCCGGCCGGGATTTGGAAGTCGGAACTGCGTAGAGGACCCTTGGATAAGAAGACGTGACTTAGTAAACTGATAATCTTCATAAGACAATTAACGCAAGTTATTATCTTTAATTTATCTCGGTTTCACATGCATGATTTTATTCAGATTAATCAAGAGTGACATGAGCTACACTACATCGTATTTTTTGCCCTACCTCCTCTAGGTACACTGCAATAGCACGCTTGAGTGCCAGCCTTCTCTCGGTGATTGACTGTTCGATATCCAGTTTCTCTTCGAAGTCGCAGTACCGGATCTCTGATTTGGTGGTGTTGCCGTCAGCCACGTCTTCAACGTAATACCTGCGACCTTTTTCGTCTTTAGTCAGGGTTTTCCTGTGTGAATAAACATCATATGCTTCGATATTCAGAATAAACCGTTTCGAAAAACAATATAATCTACTCTTAAGTTTAGTGGGCGACTAATAGCAAGTAAGAGTGGACGTTCTTTGGATCAAAGATTGGAAGTTGAAGAGTGACCATAGTTGTATGTACGATTCACACAAGTATCATCAAGAGTGTACCCATCGGACTTTCTTCATGTAGGGAATAGTTTTTAAACACAATGTTATGACCATTCTGTCAAATTGATTTCTTTTAATCCGATGTCGGCAAAAGAGCACACCTTCCAAAGCAGCCGAAGTCCACGACTCCATGCGGGAAAAATGAGTCATAATTCATATCCAACAGGTCAGCGATAGAGAGCAGGCTGAACTCGAATGGTTTGGGATACTCGTCAATAGATTCCAGCCAGTCTTTCAGAGAACTGCCGAATGATACTGTGTAGAACTCCGTGATGGCAGCGGCGATCTGTTGGTCTCCCCCGTGCACCTCCAGGACTTCATTGCTGAACTGATATTCAGATCTGTGGTAAAGATGTAAGGACCAATGATTAACAAAGCCACAATTTATTGACTTCGCCAAGAAGTCTATGTTTTGATGCTTGTCTGTGTGTCTGTTAGTGAACAGAATAAGTCGAGAACGCCTGGATGGATTGTTGTCGTATTTGGTGTGTTGATGTGTATGTGGGAAATCTCAAGATGATTAGATTTTGGGCGAAGTACTTTGCATAATTAACGAGAAAAGTGTAAAAATGTGTTATATTGTATGCTTGAGTATAAGTTCTGGCTGGGACGTGTGGCGGTGTTGTTTCGAGGGGTCAAGGATAAGTGGTAGGGGTCGTAGGGGTGGTAGTTGTCATGTGGGAGGCAGGAAACTTAATAGTTGCTGAGACAAATTGGCTTGTCACTCAAGGCAGTGGTATGAGAAAGGTAGCAGCATAGCAGAAAGTGGTCTTGAATTTGGTGGAAGCAGACCAAAATTGGATATACACTGCCTTACGGAAGAACAATCAGTAGTCGTGTGTCACAGCATGGGGATAGGACGGTGTTCAGGGTAGGTGAGTTAACCATGTTATATAGGGAAGGAAGAGGTGATTTATTAGTATACGTCATACTGTATGGTGTACATGTAGTATCGATACGTATTGCTGAAGAAGTATTTGATGAAGGGTGGATGTAATATAAATAGATATCAACTATGCAAATGAAGACCTCATTTGCATAATTAATGAGAAAATACTATAACTCAAGGTGGGCTTAATGGATGGTCATGATTTTTGGTATGTAGATAGCTTACGTGATGCTTTGTATGATTGGATGATGATTATGCAAATCAGATTCTTATTTGCATAATTAATGAGGTAATTTTAAAAACCCGCTGTGTTCCATGATATGACTATTCAAATATGTGACATTTGTAACCGAGGAAGATAGGAATGTTGATAGATAGAAAATATGCAAATGTAGGCCTAATTTGCATAATTAATGAGAAACTACTTTAATTCCATACTAGTAAATGACGGACGGCAATTTCATACTTGTGGCATTTGGAAGTTGTGTGAATGTGGACACCATTGAATCAATTATGCTAATAAGGACCTCATTAGCATAATTGATAAATGTTAGCAAACATTCTTTGTTAAGCTCATACTTTGGACAACTTATGTTACTTGGGTGAAGACGATCAACTGGTATGATTTATAATTGATGAGAAACACTCCTAATACGTTAGTCATATTTAGGTTAAAGTCATTTGGCGAAGGTATGAGGTCGTACAACTCTTGTTACTTATCAGTCATTTCATTTGTTTTAACTTGTTATTTTCATGTAGCTTATCAGTTAAATGGGTTAAACTCCTTTGTGGTTCTTTTCTTACCTGGTCGTAACGCGGTTTTTTACTTGTGCTGTGTCCTTTTGAAACAGTCAGACAGACGTTTCAGACAGTATCCGCTGTCTTTTATCAGTGACTAAGGATAGGACTGGGAAACCAGATTTTATACCAAAACGCTGAATGGCTATGTTAATGAGGTTAAGACAATTTAGGATGTCTTGACGTAGTCTTCACAAGAAGATTAATTCAAGACAAGGTTTATGCTAATAGTTCAATTAGCTGCTTTTTTTCAGTACAATAACTAAGTGTTGTTCGTCCGGGGGTGGGGGGGGTGGATTGTAGTACCAGGGACACTCATTCAATCTCGAATCCAC